>NC_138772.1:183118445-183472095 GCF_965119305.1 Pelophylax lessonae | reverse complement strand
TGTCCTCTCTCTCTCTCTTGTCCTCTCTCTCTCTCTCTCTCTTGTCCTCTCTCTCTCGTCCTCTCTCGTCCTCTCTCTCTCTCTCGTCCTCTCTCTCTCTCTCGTCCTCTCTCTCTCTCGTCCTCTCTCTCTCTCTCTCTCGTCCTCTCGTCCTCTCTCTCTCGTCCTCTCGTCCTCTCTCTCTCTCTCCTCTCTCGTTCTCTCGTCCTCTCTCGTTCTCTCGTCCTCTCTCGTTCTCTCGTCCTCTCTCTCTCTCGTCCTCTCTCTCTCTCTCTCGTCCTCTCTCTCTCTCTCTCTCTCTCTCTCTCTCTCGTCCTCTCTCTCTCTCTCTCTCGTCCTCTCTCTCTCGTCCTCTCTCTCTCGTCCTCTCGTCCTCTCTCTCTCGTCCTCTCGTCCTCTCTCTCTCGTCCTCTCGTCCTCTCTCTCTCTCGTCCTCTCGTCCTCTCTCTCTCGTCCTCTCGTCTCTCTCTCTCGTCCTCTCGTCCTCTCTCTCTCGTCCTCTCTCTCTCGTCCTCTCGTCCTCTCTCTCTCGTCCTCTCGTTCTCTCTCTCTCGTCCTCTCGTCTCTCTCCCTCTCTCTCTCTCTCTGTCCTCTCTCTCTCCCTCTCCCTCTCTCTTCTCTTGTCCTCTCTCTCTCTCTCTTGTCCTCTCTCTCTCCTCTCTCTCTCTCTCTTGTCCTCTCTCTCTCTCGCTCTCTCTCGTCCTCTCTCTCTCGCTCTCTCTCGTTCTCTCGTCCTCTCTCTCTCTCGTCCTCTCTCTCTCTCGTCCTCTCTCTCTCTCGTCCTCTCTCTCTCTCGTCCTCTCTCTCTCTCGTCCTCTCTCTCTCTCGTCCTCTCTCTCTCTCGTCCTCTCTCTCTCTCGTCCTCTCTCTCTCTCTCTCGTCCTCTCTCTCTCGTCCTCTCGTCCTCTCTCTCTCGTCCTCTCGTCCTCTCTCTCTCTCTCTCTCTCGTCCTCTCTCTCTCGTCCTCTCTCTCGTCTCTCTCTCTCCCTCTCTCTCTCTCTTGTCCTCTCTCTCTCCCTCTCTCTCTCTCTCTCCCTCTCTCTCTCTCTCTCCCTCTCTCTCTCTCTTGTCCTCTCTCTCTCTCTTGTCCTCTCTCTCTCTCTTGTCCTCTCTCTCTCTCTCTCTCTCTCTCTCTCTCTCTCTCTTGTCCTCTCTCTCTCTCTCTTGTCCTCTCTCTCTCTCTCTTGTCCTCTCTCTTGTCCTCTCTCTTGTCCTCTCTCTTGTCCTCTCTCTTGTCCTCTCGTGTCCTCTGTCCTCTCATGTCTCTCCTTACCTCCCTCCCTCCCATATGCAGAGTCGATGTTTGCTGTATGGCTCCTGTGCCCTGTCACAGGCGGAGGCAAAGTACATTTGGTATCACTCTGCCTGTGACAGACCCCGGCGCTAAGCGGCTATACAGGAAGCATCCGCTCTGCTTCCTGTAGTGCCTCCGGCTATGTTTACAGTGATGCTCGGGGATGGCGGGTCGCCGGTCGGGGACCCGCAATCTGGGCTTACCGACCCACCATCCGCGTCATTAAAAAACGTCATTGTTCGGCACAAATTTATTCTGCCTTTTTACTTATTCGCTTTATTATTCGCTTATTACACCGAAAGTGCTTTTTTTGCTATTTTCGGCCGAATAATTTCGGTTGCCGAACATTCGGTGCATCCCTAGTTATAACCCATTTTTCTTTTCTTTTTTTTTTTTTGCCATCTGTGCCTTATTGGAGAGTTTACCTTCATTTCCTCTCATAGCCAAAACAAGTAAGAAGGAATCCCTGTAAACTAAGGGAAAACCTTGAGGCCATCAGAACTAGTGCCCTCATTGGAAAATTTCCCCTCTATTGCTTTTCTGGGGACCACCAAAATTTGGGATTTTCTTTTATTTTCACTTTCAATGTTGATGATAAAGAGGACAAAAAGAGAGGATGGATGTCCCTAATGAGAGCACAGACAGCAATAGAAACTGGTCAGGTATTCTTATCCCTCTTCACTCTATCCAAAACTAAAGAAAAAGTCTTGCCTTTAGTTATACTTCAATGATAATGCAATATTTATGCACAATTATGCACGCCTAAACTGCCACCGATCCTTTTTTTTTTTTTTCATCCTTTTGGAGACAGTTTAAACAGTGTGCAGACAAAAAGAGCCATCATCCAGTCGACAACAGTAATGTTTGTATAAAGAAGTTGTATAGTACAAATGGTAACAGTGGGGTTGATTTACTAAAACTGGAGAGTTCATAATCTGGTGCAGCTCTGCCTGGTAGCCGATCCGCTTCTAACTTCAGCTTGTTCAAACAAGCTTCGACCAAAAACCTGGAAGCTGGTGCAGAGCTGCACCATAATTTGCACTCTCCAGCTTTAGTAAATCAACCCCAGTGTGTCACCTCAAAGTGCAAAGGAACGCGTTACTTCAAGGAGCAATTGCCTGGGGGTGGGACTGACTGTCACAGACCTGTAAAAGGAAGATGACAGGTTCTGTGTAAAAGATAAATGCATGTTGCTGATGGAGAAGGTTAAAGGTGTTATAAAGTGAGAAGGTTTTTTATCTTAATGCATTCTATGCATTAAGATAAAAAGCCTTCTGTATGCAGCAGCTTACCTGTTCTCTTCCCCCCCCCCCCCCTCTCTATCGTAAGATGTCCACGAGTGCTTCAGCCGCCTGGGACTCTCCTGATTGGCTGAGACACAGCAGTGGCACCGTTGTCTTCCGCTGCTGTCAATCAAACTCAGCCAATCAGGAGAGATAGGGAGCCGGGCCGAGCTGCAGCTCCATGTCTGAATATATACACAGAGCTGCTGCTCGGCTTGGGTGCCCCCATAGTAAGCTGCTTGCTGTGGGGGGCACTTAACAGGAGGGAGGGGCCAGGCACTCCAGCCAGGGACCTGAGAAGAGGAGGATCCGGGCTTGTCTGTGCAAAACCAACTGCATAGAGGAGATAAGTATAACATGTTTGTTATTTTAATAGAAAAAAATACGAGACTTTACAATCAATTTAAGGCCCTCCGCCAAAAGTTTTAGTTTTTTAACCGGTTGCTGACTGCGTACAGTATATTTACTGCCGCAGTCAGCCCCGGCCAGGCAGAGTGACGTAGATCTACGTCGCTCGCCTGTCACTGGGATTTGAGCCAATAGCGGGCGAGTGTGCGCCCGCTGAAGCGCGCGCTCGCTGAGGCTCGTTCAGGGAGGAGTGCGGGCATGTGACCGGCGGACCCGATGTCCGCCGGTCACACTACGATCGTCGGTACAGCGGGAGAAGGCAGAGCGGCTTATGTAAACAAGCCGCCTGTCATTCTCCCCTGTGTAAAAATGGAGATCAGACGGTTCTAATATGTAGAACCGTTGATCTCTGTTTTTACACTAGTAGCCATGTCCCACTACAGTTAGAATCACGCCCCTAGGACACACTTAACCCCTCCCTGTCCAATACAGTTAACCCCTTCCCTGCCAGTGTCATTTTTACAGTAACAGTGCATATATATAGCACTGATTACTGCAGTAATGTCACTGGTAACCCCAAAAGTGTCAAAAATGTCAGTCAAGGGTCTGATCTGTCCGTCGCAGTACCGCAAAAGAAAATCGCAGATCGCCGCCTTTACTCGTAAAAAAAAAAAAACACCAAAAATGACAAAAATCTTTCCCTTTGTTAGTAAACGCTATAACTTTTGCGCAAACCAATCAAAATACGCTTTTTGCGATTTTTTTTTACCAAACATATGTAGCATAAAACAATTTGGCCGAAAATGTTAAAAATTTTGATTTTTACATTTTTTTGGGGGGGAATTTCATAAAATAAATAAAAAATAAAAAAAAGTGAAAAATATTGTTATTTTTACAATAATTATGCTATTTTTTTGTTTATAGCGCATGATCAAAAAATCGCACAGGTGATCAAATACCACCAAAAGAAAGCTCTGTTTGTGGGAAAAAAAGGACGTGAAATTCGTTTAGGTACAGCGTCGCACGACCGCGCAATTGTCCGTTAAAGTCACGCAGTAAAAAAATCACAAAAAACACCCTGGTCAGGAAGGGGGTAAAATCTTCCGGGGCTTAAGTGGTTAAGAGAAAACTTAGTGGAATGTAAAACTGGGAGAATGGGGAAGATTAGAAGGAGAGGAAAATTAAGAGAAAAAAGAAAAGGTGGTTGGGGTGTTGGGAGGGGGGTAACTATCCCCTTGGCGTTCGTAGGTAATGTCGTTCTTGGGGAGTTCTTGTCAGAGAAAGCAAATTGGGTCCAGTAGACCCATGTCTTTTCAAAGCAGAAGCTGTCAATTATCTGGACTCTTTCTACAATGTATTAGGTTAAAGTGATACTAAACAGAGAAGTGTTAATTGCCATAACTCATTCACACAAAACATATATACACTATATTGGAGGTAGACCGATATGGTTTTTTAAGGGCCGATACCGATATATTGGTCACAACGTATCGGTATCGGCCAATATGGGCCGATATTTTGTACATCCTATGTCCGGGTCAGAGACTAGTCTTCTCCTCCTCCAACCATTAGGGGGTGATGCTCATGTGAGGGTAAAATGATGTTGCATAGTATAATTACGTTTATAAATGTTATTGAATATGCCACTCGCATATGTACAAAAGATATAAGCAATTCCACATTAGCAGATCTGCCGGCAGATCGGTATCTCTCACCCACTTGCCGTATGTGATACCCGGATGATACCACTCCGTCCGGCACCCACTCAATACCGCTCCATCTCTCACCCGCTCTGTCTCCCACCCACCCGATATTGTTCTGTCTCTCACCTACTTGCCGTAAGTGACACCCGGGTGATACCGCTCCGTCCGGCATACGATCTTGGAGGTCACGCCGTGACCACGTGACCTCTGAGATCGTATGCCGGGCGGAGCAGTATTACCTGTGTATCACTTATAGCAAGTGGGTGAGAGATGGAGCGGTATCGGGTGGGTGGGAGATGGTGAGGGACGGAGCGGTATTGAGTGGATGCCGAACGGAGCGGTATCACCCGGGTATTACTTACGGTATCACTTACGGCAAGTGGGTGAGAGAAACCAATCTGCCAGCAGATCTGCTAATGTGGAATTGCTTATATCTTTTGTACATATGCGAGTGGCATATTCAATAACATGTGTAAACGGAATTATGCTGTGACATAATTTTACCCTTACATGAGCAATATTTGACATATAGGTAATATTGGCCAGTTCCGGGGCCGATACAGATATATCGACAAAAGTGAATATTGGCCCTCCGATAATCGGTTGATCCCTACACTATATTGTCAAAAGTATTGGGACGCCTGCCTTTACACGCACATTAACTTTAATGGCATCCCAGTCTTAGTCCTTTTTTTTTTTTTTTTTTTTTTTTTTTTTTAATACCTTTAATTTATCAGACATTTCAATTTGAAGGCACAACACAAAGCCTTGGGGCATTCCCCGGCTCAAACATACATTTGAAAACACTTAGTCCCGGTTCACACTTCTGCGATGCGGGAGCGCTGCGAATATGCAGCTTGTTCCCGCATCGCATCCGCACCCCTGGCAGTTCACACTGCCATATGCGATACGCAGGGGGTGTCAATTAAAAGTTAATGATACCCCCAGTTGAGATCGCATATCGCAGTGTGATCTGCAAGTTCGCACAGAATCGGATCGCACTATTGTGAACCGCCATGCGATCCGATTCTGCTGCGGATAACAAAAAGGGCCATGTGCGTGTTTAGTGCGATTGCGGTGCAAATTCAGCAATGCAAACTGTATGGCTGAAATTTGCATCGCACAGAGATCGCATGTAATTTAGGAGCAATGCGCTCTGAATTACATGCGATCTCTGTGATCGCACTAATGTGAACCGGCACCTAACTGAGCGAACTAATACCCATGCTTAAAGCGTTTAACCCCCAAAAAAAAAAAAAAAGATCCTGTTCCCTTTGAGATTGTTCTACAACACAGTGATTGTGCTGTGTCATTTGGCCCCCTGTATCACCTAAAAAAAAACCTGGCTGATCTTGCCAGCTTCTACTCTCCCCTCTGTAAACTGACCACTGTATATCATGGCTGTTGAGCCCTGACACCATGGTCAGTTTACCTGCCTCTATCATCCGCAGCTCTGTCTTTTATCCTCTATAATCCTCCCTGTACCCTGATTACAAGTGCTCCTGTCTCTGTGTTTTATTAAAAAAATGCCGCCTTTACCGTATTTCAGAGCGGCTCCCGACGATCACGTGACCGGCCGGCTCTCTCTCCTCCTCTCACCCCGCCTGACGTCAGCAAAGAGAATCTCAGCCCCGCTTGCTGCATCTATCAGACAGGAAGAGGAGAGAGCAGGCCTGTCACGTGATCGCGGAGAGCTGCTCTGAAAAATGGTAATTCAGCATTTTTCTTTATAAAACACAGAGATAGGAGCACAGGGTACATAGAGAATTATATAAAGTTGTTAAAGAGGGTTAACAACCACTTTAAGTCAACTCAATAGACTGAAAATTGCCGTAGGACATTACAGCAGCAATCAACAATACCCTGCTATTGGCACTAAGAAGGACAATTCCGGTAAGGCTGGGGTCACACTGCTCCCACATGAAAGTCCCACGACTTCCAATCTGACTTTGCCCTGCAACATCGCTCAGACTTTAATAAACAGGATCCGACTTGAGATGAGTGCAACTTGGGTCTGGTATGGATTTGTTTTTGTTTTTTTTTCCAATACATTTTGCAGTGCTAATATTGCCTCTGAACTAGGGTGACCAGACGTCCCCGGTTTCCAGGGACAGTCCCCGGACTGAAGACACTGTCCCTGCTGCCAGTCTGTCCCCGAAATGCAGGGCTGATTGCGGGCGGGTGCTGAGGCAGAGGGGGGTGCCGAACCTAGTGGCATACCAACGGGGGAACGGTCTGCCCCAGATGCTACACATTTAGAGGCGGGAGGGGGTCAGGCCGGCGTCGCTGCTGTGTCAGCTTTAATTTGAATCGCTGGGTGCCCGCCGTCACCCAAAGTCCCTCCTCCTGGTTTAACTCCTTTGATAGACTGCACATCTGTCCACTGCTGGGACCTGTGCTGTCTTTCATAGAAGTCGATCCAGGAGGCAGGGCTTGTGTGACGGCAGGTGCCTGGTGATTCAAATTAAAGCTGACACAGCGGACGATGCCGGCCTGTGTGATGATTCGGCCAGCTCTCCTCTTCTCTCTGATCCCCTGCACTGGTGGGGCTGCATCGCTGGGCACTGGTGGGGCTGCTTAGATTGGCACAGCTGACCCTTGCATTCTTCATGTAGTACACTCCTGAACTCTGCACTTTTTTTTTTTTTTTTTAATATCTCAAGGACAAAAGGTGAGAAATAACGTATATATCATACAATCCTTCCATAAATGCATACCACATACACTGCATATATAATTTGAGGAAAATATGCTTATAAAATAGTTTACCATTTGCCAATAAAAATAAAAAAAAATGTCCCCGGATTTTATTTTAAAAATCTGTTCACAAGTCGCATGTCACAAGTCAGTTCAGTTAAAGAGGAACTGCAGTCTGCTCACATAATTTATAACAAAAACATCTTCGTCATCATGAAGCTTCCACTTTGCATATTATTTTATATATACTGTGATTCTGTACTTGCCAAATATGCTGCAGAAATCTCCCTCCACTAAGTCTGGCTGCAAGCATTTTAACTGTGGGCAGCTGAAGCTGCTGACTGTTCACTTCCTGGATTTACACAGACACACAAAGAAACACACACATAGACAGATACACACATACATATATACATAAAGGCACACACACAAATATATACACACACACACATATATACAGTATCACAAAAGTGAGTATTTTATTATACCTTTTCAAGTGACAACACTGAAGAAATTACACTTTGCTACAATGTAAAGTAGTGAGTGTACAGCTTGTATAACAGTGTAAATTTTCTGTCCCCTCAAAGTAACTCAACACACAGCCAGGCGGCGGCTGGTCGGCAAGTGGTTAATTACTAGGCCACAGGTAAATGTCTCACAGACACACATGAACATCAGGGCAAAGATTTATTTAAAAAAATTAAACTAAAATTTCATATTTTTTCTGCAAACAGAATATAGACTTGGAGCTAACACTTTGTTCCAGCCTACCTTAAAAAAGAACCTAATTAAAGTTGTTGTAAACCTTTCTATATAGGCAGTGAAGTGACTGGCCTCAGGTGATACAGAGAAATGAAGCAAATCCTCTTACATAAGTTGTACATGTTTATCTGCACCCCTTTATTCTCTATAGCTGTTCAGAATTTATCCAGCTTGTCTGAGCTTCCAGAAAGCAGGGGGCGGGAGCTGAAGTTACATTTTGCAGAGCTCAGTGAGAGCTGATTGAAAGAAAGGGACACGCCTCCCTGCACACAGGAACAGAGCTGATGCTGTCAATCACAGGCTGTGTGCTGGAGTTCCCTCTCCTGTCACCTTTTTTCTCTTGGTTTCAGGAAAACTTTTCAGAAGGGACTCATGCTGGTAGCAGAGAATGAGGCAGCAGATCACAGCATCACATACTAGCTCATTATGTAATACTTACCTTAGAACGAGCCCCCGCTGTGCAACCTGCTTACCTGTATGACGGGCGACATGTTCAGTTGCCCGTCTTCCGGGATCACGGCATCCGGCCATCTGATTGGCCGGAGCCGCGGTGACGTCACTCCCGCGCGCGGGAGCCGACGGTCACGGCACGGGGCTCTGAAGGAAAGGCACCAGCGGCCGTTCCTTCAGAGCACATGCGCCAGTGACGTCACTTGCTGCATGTAAGGTAAATATCTCCTAAACGGTGCATGTTTAGGAGATATTTACAGTACCTATAGGTAAGCCTTATCATAGGCTTACCTATAGCTAAAAGTTGCAGAGGAGGGTTTACTTCCTCTTTAAGACAACTACACAATATAGAGGGATATGCTTTTGTATACAACCACTTTACAATGGGGATTGCATAGCAACCAGCAGCTGTTGGGACAACAAACATAATGGTCAGGACTATGTAATGTGCTGCTGTCAGGACTGTAATGCACAATATAGTGTACAAAATGCATAGTTTAAGAATATGTAACTGGTAGCATCTGTGGTCAATGTTGGTGGTAAGTGGAAGGAAGAATAGTTTGGCATTGGCATTTGGAGGAATACTGCCCCTTCACTGGTATCAATAGGAGGAAAATCTCTCCATCATTTCCTTAATGGTATGTAGAGTGCCCTTTTTATTCAGCGCAATACCTACCTTGAGTAGCACTCCATGTCTCAAGCCACTGCCCCACTACTAATTACATTCGTGCCAGAACTATGCATGCAGGCATGGACCTCTTCTCCCAACAGTGTCTTTGTAGACTCGGTGCCAGAACATGACTCCCAGGGGGAGATTTACTAAAACTGGAGTGTGCAAAATCTGATGCAGCTCTGAATAAAACCCCAAAAAGCTTAATTAAACAAGCTGAAGTTAGAAGCTGATTGGCTAGCATGCATATCTGAACCGCATTATGAGTGCTGCAATTTTAGTAAATCTCCCCCATAGTATGGAAGACCGTACAGGATTCCTTTAAAAGCCACTAACCTAGCCATTTGGATACTCTGCTTATTATGAGAACAACTAGAAATTATTTGGATTGTTTATTAAATAGTCTTTCACTGCCTAATTGTTAGGGAAATCACCTTTAGACCACAAGCTGATACAAGGAAAGAAGCTTTTATTCTTGTATCTGAGGAGACAAGTACAGGAGATTGTCAGATATTCACCCACCGGTTCTAGCCGCCTGTGACCCGTGGTATAGGGCACCATACACAGTAGCTAGCCTAGTTGGCTTCTTATCTGATACATTTATATACAGTTAAAACATCCTGACTTAACCCTTCCCCCAGGAGAATGAGGAATGTCTGTTTTTATTGCCATTTCCTTAAAGGGGAAGAAGCTTCATCTTACAAACTCTTACAAACCATATATAGTATAGGGCATTTAAAACCAGTTTGACTCCATTTTATTCTGCTTGAATACATTCTCAGTCAGCCTTATACATAAATGATTATAAAGACATTCTTAATTTCTCTAACACTAATACCATAAATAATACCATTAGTACTAGCTTCTTATTACTTCTAATGGCTAACTAGAGGATCACCCAGAGGCCGGAAACATAGGCTTTGTTATTTGGGTGCACCTTGCAATGGCTGGATGAACTGTTAAAGTGCTGCTAAACCCACACCATAAAAAAACTATTGATTATAAATGGTGTATTACCTGCTGTTCATACTCAGTTGGGGATTTTGCAGATTAGTGTTGCCCATTCTAAGTTTTTTTTTTTTTTTTTTTTTTTTTTAGTGAGTATCTATGCTGAGCATCTCCTCCCTATCACATCTGAGCAGCCCATGTGACTATAGGGTCACACATGTGGGCATATACACAGTGGTAAATGAAAGCCCACTCGCTTCCTCCTCCATTCCCACTAATCAGCTAAACACAATGGTGGAGGCATATTACATGTAGATTAATGGTGGCTTCACCTCCCTATTATTTTTAAGACACAGGCTGGAGGGGCTTTGCACAGCTTGTGGCTGGCAGAAATCTGCCCACACCATGTTGTTTCAAAAAAATAATAAAGATTTTATTACAAATATACTGTATATTTTTATGACAGTTTAAAACATTTTTTTTAATATTTAATTTTACGCTGTATTCCAAAGGCTTTTTTTATTTTTTATTTTGAACATGTGACCAGCAGCAGACTAGAAGCTCCGCCTGCTTATGTTTCTTTGCAGACAGACTTGTAAATAGCTGGGTCATGTAACAGTGGTATATTGATTAGCCAAAACGGTAGTTAGATGTGTGTTTTTTTTTTTTTTGTTTTTTTTTGTTTTTTAAATTAAAATAATTGCAGTGCCATCCATCCATATACAGAAATAGAAGGGACAAAGTAAATTATACAGTGTGTGTTTAATATTACTTTTCTGACTCGTATGAATTGCCTGTATTGTATACACTTGCTGTGGCTAGGATGTTATTAACCACTTGCCGACCGCCGCACGCCGATCTACGTCGGCGGTCAGCCCCTCACAGGCAAAGTGACGTAGGGCTATGTCACTAGCTTGTGAGGGTCTAGGGAGCGAGTGCGCGCCGCCGGAGGCGCGCTCCCGCGTGGTCACGGACCCCCCCCCCCCCCCCGCGCGTGTGACCGGCGGACCCGATGTCCGCCGGCCACTCTGCGATCGGCGGGGGAGAGGGAGAAAGTCAGGCAGCTTGTGTAAACAAGCTGCCTGTCATTCTCCCCTCTGTATGAGAGCTGATCATATGGATCTACTATGTAGATCCGTTGATCACTCTGCATACAGCTGAAGCCACAGCCAATCACAGTAAGAATCACGCCCCTAGGGACACACACAGCCCCTCCCTCTCAAATAAAGTTAACCCCTTCACTACCAGTGTATTTTTACAGTAACAGTGCATATATATAGCACTGATTACTGTAGAAATGTCACTGGTAACCCCAAAAATGTCAGTCAAGGGTCCGATCTGTCCGCCGCAATGTCGCAGTACCGCAAAAAAAATCGCAGATCGCCGCCATTACGCGTTAAAAAAAAAAACAACAAAAATGACAATCTTTCCCTTAGTCAGTAAACGCAATAACTTTTGCGCAAACCAATTAAAATACGCTTTTTGCGATTTTTTTTTTTTTTTTTTTTTTTTTTTTTTTTTTTTAACCAAACATAGGTAGCATAAAACAAATTGGCCGAAAATGTTAAAAAATTTTGATTTTTACATTTTTTTGGGGGGGAATTTCATATAAAAAAAAAAGGGAAAAATATTGCTATTTTTGCAAAATTGACGCTCTTTTTTTTTTTTATAGCGCGTGATCAAAAAATCGCACAGGTGATCAAATACCGCCAAAAGAAAGCTCTGTTTGTGGGAAAAAAAGGACGCCAAATTCGTTTAGGTACAGCGTCGCACAACCGCGCAATTGTCCGTTAAAGTCACGCAGTGCCGAATCGCAAAATACCCCCTGGTCGTTTAGCAGCCAAATCCTCCGGGGCTTAAGTGGTTAACAGCCATGGTCTCAGAGAAGGTGATGGGAGCCATGCCAAATCATGTGAGCTATTAGCTTGTACTGTTCTTTGATAACAATAACCTGGTAAAGCAATATTGCAAAAAATAAAATTCTGTAAAGTGTTACCCTTCAATGCTCATTAAGTTTAGAGAAATTTCTCTTTTTTTTTTTCCCAAGGACCCCAGGTGGGTTTTGCCATAATGCACTAGTATGCACAGCATATTAGTACATTATGGCAGACTTGCCTGTCATATGGTGTCCTCCCAGCACAGTGCTGAGACGGATCCAGAGGGCCCCCGGGGTTTTCATCTTTGCCCAGTCTTCCTCTTCGGTCCCACGCCTTCAGCCACTTGATAGGCTAGGCCGTGATGACGCCACTCCCACACATGCGCACGGGAGTCACATCATAGCGACACGAATCAGGAACTGATTGGGGTCATAAACGTTTGCTAAGCTGCGCATGCGCGGCTTAGTGAACATGACCGCTGACAGGCAGAAGGATGCATTTATGGCTGAAGAGACCAATAGGGTCTTCTCTGTCATAAATACCCTGCCTGTCGGCCATTTGAATAAAAAACAAGTTTACTTCCTCTTTTAATCTGCATTTTTCAATATACGCTTTTCATCCATTAAAGTCTATGGAACCAAAATCTAGAAAAAAATCTCTATCCCTTTCCATAAAATGCACGGATGTGAAGGTGACAAATAGGGCAAACCATGTTAAATGGACTGTAGTGTGTTTCTGTAAAACTGAAAAATGCATAGGTGTGAACCAGGCTGAGATTTGTGTTTGTGATTGGTTTCATCTTCTTACCTTACCCCTCTGCAACAATGCACAGGAAGATGAGTCAGCTGTTTCCGGCTTCAGCTTTGCAGCCTTCTGTGTTACCTGTCTGTTCATTAGGACATTGTGGTTATGATGATTCACTTTCTAACGAGAAGGATAAGAGCACAGAAATAATAGGAAACGCTACAAAATTGGATTTGAAAATCGTCACGCTTCTGTCACTCTTCTGGCTAGGCAGTGTGGGTGAAGCTTGTGAATCACATGATTAGCTGAACAGAATTAAAAATCCTTTTTGCTGGTAAGGCAGTTCATGTTTATCTATTTTAGCGGAATATTTAGCTGTTTTCAGTACCACTTTAAGTGTAACTAAAGTGTAAATTTTTTTTATTTTGGATAGAGGAAGATAAGCCTTGTAAATGTTTTTTCAAAGTCACCAGAACTAGTGTCCCCATTGGAAGATTTCTCTATTACTGTTCTAGGGACAACCCAAAATTTACATGTTTTTGTTTTTATTTTTTTTATTTCACTTTTAATGATAATGGTAAACTGGACAAATAGAGAGAGTGAATCTCCCTAACAGGGCACAGACTGCATTAAAAACTATCAGGTTTTCTAATATCTCCACACTTTATCCAAGTCTCAGAAAGTTTTACCCCCCTTCATGTCCAGACCATTTTTTGTTATACAGCACTGCGCTACATTTAATGGACAATTGCGTGGACATGCAACGCTGTAACCAGATTCAATTTATATCATTTTTTTCCCCACAAATAGAGCTTTCTTTAGGTGGTATTCTTTTTTTATTATATAAATTAAAAAAGACTGTAAACATATTCTATAAAATATGTAAAAAATCGAATTTATTCAGAAGTTAAGGCCAAACTTTGATCTGCTATGCTACATATATTTGGCAAAAAAAAAAATCCCAATAAGTGTGTATTAATTGGTTTGCATAAGAGTTGTAGCATCTACAAACTATGAGACAGATATATACTGGTGGGTTAATTGGATCCTGTATAAAATTGGCCCTACTATGTACTGTATTTTCTGGCGTATAAGACTACTTTTGAACCTCAAAAAAATCCCCCAAAAATGGGAGGTCGTCTTATACGCCGAGTAGAATATATCCAAGATAACCTAAGTATAAGTACTACCGGTAGATCATGTAATAGGGGGGTATATATATATATTATACGCCAGAAAATACGGTATGTATGAATGTGTTAGAGACCTTAGATTGTAAGCTCCATGAGGGCAGGGACTGATGTGAATGTACAATGTATATGTAAAGCTCTGCGTAAATTGACAGCACTATATAAGTACCTGAAATAAATAAATATTATATATAATGATTTTTTTTTTTTTTACATTTATTTGTTTATTTTTTTATATATACTAGTAATGGTGGTGATCAGCGGCTTATAGTGGGATGGTCAATCTGACACTTTGTGGGTACTGACTAACTGACACTGACATCACCAGTGATATTAATACAGTGATCAGTGCTAAAAATATCCACTGTCACTGTACTAATGACATTGGCTGGGAAGGGGGTTAACATCTAGGGGCAATCAAGGAGTTAATTGTGTGGCTAGCAAGTGCTAATGTGTTTACTGTGTGCTGCTTTGTACTATTGATTTCTTCTTCTTTTTCCCTGCTTAGCAGGGAAAGGAAAAAAAGCGATTGTTCCCTCTGTATACAACACAGAGCTCTAGGCTGTGATTTGACACAGAGGATCAGCAGGTCCCTGGATCTATTGATGATCTCCTGCTGTGTCAAATCACAGGGAAGTAGGCGGACGGGGCACGCACACACCCTAAAATCGGAAACCGGCAGCGACTTACCAGTACGTTGCTTTGCCTGTAGCTGTCGCCCCACCGCAGTACAAGTACTGTGGAGGGTCAGCAAGTAGTTAAGCTCTGGTCGGGGTCTCATCTGTCAGTCAAAGCACAAACATGCCTATATCCCATTTAAAGTACAGTATGTATACCCACAACTTTTATTTATTTTTTTTAGTTTTGGAAAGTGTAGGGAAAGTTAAAACATTTGTAAATCTCGTTTCTGTTGTTTGTGTCTCATTGGGGAGATTTACCTTCACTTCCTGTCATAGAGACAGATCAGGATAAGAGTACATTTCTACAAAATGAGGTCTATTCCCTTTCTAGACCCAAAACAAGTGTGCCCATTGGTCAATTTGCTCTCTATTCCTATTCTGGGGAAAGCTGTAAAATGATGAATTTCCCATCATTCTCTGTTTGGGTGACCATTGCCAACAGGACAGACAAAGGATGACTCTCCCCAGTGGGACACACGCAGTAATAAAAACTTGACAGGAGTTCCAGCCCTTCCCCACTCTACTCATTACGTATAAAAAGTAATGGACAGGTTATTGTTGTGAAATAAGATATCACAAATGGACATGTTTAATTTAGCTGGTAATGCTATGGCTGAAATTTGTATGCCCTTGCTTTCCAAATGTTTACCTGCTTTGTTATGGTGGCCCTAGTGTCCTGGTTAAGCATGGCCCCACATACGGCTCTAAGGGGTGCGTGTTACAATACTGGTATGCTTAATTCATATTTGATGTGAACTACATGTACTTTTAATGTCTAGTTGTACAAATGTGTGCCATCCCAATAATCCTTTACCCGATTAAAAAAAAAAACAAAAAAAAAAAAAAAAACTTGTAAAATAAAGTTTTGATTTGCATAAACTTTAATCATCTTTCTTGGTTTCCTACAGTGTTTCCTGTTCAGTGATTAGAGTTGATAATTCCCTTGGCTATTTGTTTTTCATTTGCTCATCACTGATCAGCTAAAAATTCCTCAGTAACGGGGAACTGTGTGAACTGGTTATAAATATGCAAATCTATATTTTCTATTTCATTTATAAATGTGGAATTATAATGACATAGCTGTCTTTCAGCACTAAAAGCAATAACACATTATGAAGCACAAACAAGCAGTGTCAGTTATTCTATGGCAATGCAATGTTTTCAGATAGTTATTTCTCATAGTGTACAATGCACAGTTTTTATTAGATTGTTAAAGTAAGAGAGCAAAAATCCTCTACAGTGCTGGAAAAAGTATTTGCCTCCCTCCTTGATTTTTAATTTTCGTTGCATATCAGATGCAGACTCAGATAATCAAACAAATTTTATTATTACACAAAGATAACCAGAGGAAATACGAAATGCATTTTTTGAAGGATGATTTCATTCATTTGTTAAGGGAAAAAAGCTGTCCAAACCTGCCTGGCTCTATCTGAAAAAGTAATCTGCCCCCCCCCCCCCTTGCTAAATCATGACTAAACTGTGATTAACCACATTTTCTCTGTCGCTCATTGACAGACGTAGTCTTCTTGATTCACAAGAACTGGGTTATGTTGTCTCCGCAGGAGCAGGACTAGGCAGAAAGAAAAAACGTTCTGGCTCCACCTTAGGGGCAGTCCCTGAGGGTATATCCTCCCTCTCTCTGCTACAAGGCATCAGTTTTTTTCTGTCTAGTCAGGAGTAAGGACCTAAGTTCCTTGCTGGGATCTTTTTGGTCCTGGCAAGATTTTTTCTTTAGAAAAAATATTTTTTAGGTAGTTTTCTCCAGTGTTTTTTTCCTGTGAGATCTTCAAGCAAAAACGCCGGACTGGGCGACACTAGAGGTCACCCCAGCCGGCCTACGAGCGCGCGCAGACCATTGCATTGCGCTTGGTCGGCCGCGACACATTCAAGTAAGTATGCGGGGCCGGGCGACGGGCTGGATGTTGAGATCCAGTGGTCACCCCGGTTTCTGCCTACGAGCGCGTGCAGACCAGAGCTCCGCGCTGGGTCGGCCGCGACGGAGTCCCATTGGAGGGACTGACCTTGCGAGTTAAAAGTCTCGCTTGGACGCCAGGAACCAGAGAGTCGAGGCGTCCGGAGTGGTCCACAACCCCCCACCCCGGTGGAGAGGGTATTGTGAAGAGAGGGTGCCTGTCGGTTCGGTATGGTGAGTAAACGTTCCCTTTTTTCCTCGTTATGAGGCAGTATGAATTATGGGCCCCTCCATACATGGTCAGTATATATCTGACACTAAAAGTCCACCTTGTAAATACAGTATGTGTTTGGTGGGAAGTGGACTTGGTTTGAGAGCTAACACTCTACCCAGCAGACTGTAGTATTACAGCAGACATAGGAGGTATAATCCTACCTTAATTGTAGTGTACCTCCTGCAGATCGATAAACCGCCACTTAGCAGAGATACAGGTGGATGTGCTGGGAAAAACGATTTCGGCGGTCCGCCGCCATTTTACCGTAGACCAGGTGCATGTATGTCCTCAGGTCACGCCGGCCGCCATGTTTTTGGAGTCTATTGTCTCCTGTATGGGGGCGGCCATGTTTGATGAGCCCAGCTACCTCGTGGAGAGTTGGGAACGCCGGAAGGCGTACACAGGGGGCGGAGCCACGTCCTTCTACCCGGGAAAACGAACACAGCTCTTTCCAGTCTGTAAAAGACAGACGCTGACTGCAGTTGGTTGGAAACTTCTCTGCATCGGGTGGTGAGCCTTGGGGGTCCCTCTCTCTCTCTGTGGGGATCGAGAAGCAGGTACTCTGAGGGGCGCTATTGCGCTAGGGGGAGACACATAAAAAAAAAAAAGAAGAGGTATTTTTTTGATTTAAAAAAAAAAAAAAAAAAAAAGGTTTTTTGTTTTTTCTGGCAGAGGTGTCCTGAATTAACATGGACCCTGCCACTCATGTATCTCCACCGGATCCCCTCGAGGTGTCTGCAGGATCCTCCAGCACCCCACTGACGGTTGAATCATTGTCAGCTATTATGGAAACTTTTGTGTCCCGGGTGGAAGTGGCTTGTCAGGAACAGGGCGCAAGAAAGCGACCCCCGCCTAACCCCTTATTATCTGAAACTTCGGATTCAGACTCTGAGCCTATTTCTGCAGTTGCAGGTACTTCATCTGGGATTGGTGTCTCGGGTACTGTCTCTTCAGACAGTGAGGAGGATGTTTCGGCATCAGCCATAGCCCGAGAGGAAGCGTTGGTAAACGTACTCATTGTATCTGTTCAAGAAACCTTAAGATTACAGGGTATTCCGTCGGAAATAGCTGAAACTGAAATCCCTTTTGGGACTAAAAAACGCATGAAAGTGGCGAAGGTTTTTCCATTGCCCAAATGTTTTGGCAATCCAATCAAAGAAGAATGGAGTCTGCCAAAACGCACCTCTGCTATTTCTAAACGCATTAACAGGCGTTATCCGTTTGAGGAAACCCTCATTAAGAAATGGACAGAACCACCTGTGGTGGATTCACCAATTGCTAGATTGAATAAAGCCACGGTTATTCCTTTAGAAGACGCTCCGTCTTTTAAAGATCCAGTGGATCGCAAGATAGAAGCTATGTCTCGCACCATGTTTTCCTTGATTGGATCAGCTTTCAGACCAATAATTGCTATTGGTCTGGTTTCGCAGACTGTAACTGAATGGACCAAGTGGTTACGCCGGGACTTAGAAGAGGTCCCTCAGGCGGTATCAGATTTGTTGGAACAAATGATACAAGGGTTACAGTTTGTGTGTGATGCGGCGTTAGATGCCACTCCATTATTGGCGCGAGCATCAGTTTCAGCAGTGGTTCTCAGGCGTACACTGTGGCTAAAAGGTTGGTTAGCCGACCAAGGTTCCAAAAAAGCATTGGCTAATATCCCCTTTTTAGGAGAGCGTCTATTTGGAGCCAACTTAGATGAGATCATTAAGGATCTCACGGGTGGAAAGAGCACCTTTTTACCGCAAAATGTTAAGGGTAAAGGAACTCAAAGACGAGGGCCTTCTTTCTCTGCTCACAAAAAGTTTTTTCGTCCCGCGGGTGAAAAAATTAAGTCCTCCAAAGCTCCTTCAGGAGGCTTCAGGGGACGTTGGTCGGGCAAGCAAAAGCCCGCCCCCTCCAGACCTGAAGATAAATCGTCCAAAGCCTGAAGGTGCGCCCCCACCCATAATTGGGGTGGGGGGACGTCTTCGCCGGTTCCCGGATCCATGGCTTTCCAGAATCCCGGACAAGTGGGTTTGCGAAGTCATAAGGTCAGGGTACAAGATCGAGTTTCGATCTCTCCCACCGGCGCGATTCTTCCCTTCCAATATCCGACTATCCCCGGATCGTCTAGAAGATCTGCGGAGAGCAGTCACGGATTTACTACAACAAGGAGTGGTAGTCCACGTTCCTTGGACAGAACGTTTTCAAGGGTTTTATTCAAACCTATTTACAATACCCAGGAAAGAGGGCAAAGTGCGTCCAATTCTGGACTTAAAGAGGTTGTAAACTCATTTAAAAAAAATTTTTTTTTTTTACAACCTGCAAGAGAAAGACATAATGAGCTAGTATGCTTCGCATACTAGCTCATTATGAAATACTTACCTTAGAACGAGCCCCCGCCGTGCCGCTCTCTTACCTGTATGACGGGCGACATGACATGTCGCCCGTCTTCCGGGATCGCGGCATCCGGTCATCTGATTGGCCGGAGCCTCGGTGACGTCACTCCCGCGCACGCGCACGGGAGCCGACGGTCACGGCACGGGGCTCTGAAGGAACGGCACGATCAGCCGTTCCTTCAGAGCGCATGCGCCAGTGACGTCACTGGCTGCATTAAAGGTAAATATCTCCTAAACGGTGTAAGTTTAGGAGATATTTACAGTACCTATAGGTAAGCCTTATCATAGGCTTACCTATAGGTACAACTTCCTGAGGAGGGTTTACTTCCTCTTTAAGGGCACTCAATTCCTTTCTCAACATAAGGAAATTCAAGATGGAATCCATTCGCACAGTAGCAGCCTTCCTGCATCCAGGGGATGTCCTAGCGTCCATAGACATCAAGGACGCCTATCTTCACATTCCCATTTTCGCAGGACATCAGCGGTTTCTACGCTTTTCCGTAGAATAGAACCACTATCAGTTTGTGGCGTTACCTTTCGGTCTCGCCACGGCTCCTCGGGTCTTCACGAAGGTGTTGGCCCCAATGTTGGCACTACTGCGCCAAAGAGGCATATCGATTCTAGGTTACCTAGACGATCTCCTGCTTCATTCAGAGTCTCCTCAGACCCTGCTACAAAACATAGAAATTACAATAATTTCTTTACAGGAATTCGGGTGGCTGGTGAACCAGCAAAAGTCATTTCTGGTTCCCACCCAGAGGCTCGAATATCTGGGTCTAATTCTAGACACAGTCAGGTCAAGAGTTTTCCTTCCGGTAGGGAAACTCCGGAAGATTCAATCAGCAGTCCAGTTGTTACTATCCAACAGCTGGTCTTCTCTTCGAACTTGCATGAGGGTTCTGGGGTTGATGGTGGCTTCCTTCGAAGCAGTCCCATTTGCCCAGTCCCATACCCGAATTCTTCAGCAAGAGATTCTTCTCAGATGGAATCGGAATCCGGAATCCCTGGAAAATCGGATCCGATTGAGCAAACAGACCAGAGAGTCTCTGGTCTGGTGGCTTCGGTCTCCGATGCTCAGCCAGGGAAAGTCATTTCGGCCAATATATTGGACGATAGTGACCACGGATGCCAGTCTATCCGGATGGGGAGGAATTCTCGGTCAGTTATCTGTCCAGGGACTTTGGTCCCTGGAAGAATCCAGGTTGCCGATAAATGTATTGGAACTGAGAGCGATCAGACTTTGTCTGATTCACTGGACCGAGCAGCTCCAGGGCAGCCCGGTTCGGATCCAGTCGGACAACGCCACGGCCGTGGCTTATGTCAATCACCAGGGGGGCACCAAGAGTGTCCGAGCGGCCAAAGAAGTGGCTTGCATTCTTCGCTGGGCGGAACGATTTGTTCCAGCTATCTCTGCGGTGTTCATTCCGGGGGTGGAGAATTGGCAGGCAGATTATCTCAGCCGTCAGACTCTGGATCAGGGGGAATGGTCCCTCCATCCAGAAGTTTTCCACCAGTTGTGCCTACGGTGGGGCACCCCGGATGTGGATCTGTTGGCATCACGATTCAACAGGAAAGTACAGAGATTCGTGGCTCGCTCCCGCGATCCGATCCCTAGCAGAGACCGCAGACGCACTGATTGCCCCGTGGGGGCAATACCAGCTAATGTATGCCTTCCCTCCTCTCGGGTTACTGCCAAGACTTCTTCGCAGGATAGAGGAGGAAGGAATTCCAGTAATCCTGGTAGCTCCGGACTGGCCTCGCCGAGCTTGGTACGCCGACGTGGTCAGACTGGTGGCGGACGTCCCGTGGAGACTTCCTCTCAGGGAGGACCTACTGTCTCAGGGACCAATCTTCCATCCTGTTTTACGATCGCTGGCTTTAACGGCCTGGCTATTGAGACCCAGGTGCTGAAGGACAAGGGATTGTCAGCTTCAGTTATTCCTACTCTAGTTAAAGCAAGGAAAGCGACTTCCAGAAATATTTATCATCGTACATGGAAGTCCTACATTGCATGGTGTGAACCTCTGGGGTTCCGTCCACGGTCTTATTCGGTTAGTCGAATATTCGCTTTTCTGCAACAAGGGGTTGAGCAGAAACTGGCCTTGAGCACTATCAAGGGTCAGGTCTCAGCATTAGCTATCTTCTTTCAGAAGCCTTTGGCTACTCATTCCTTGGTGCGGAATTTCATCCAGGGGGTGCGACATCTGGCTCCGCCAGTGCGCACGCCGTTACCACCCTGGGATCTTAATTTAGTATTGTCGGTTCTTCAGAAACCTCCCTTTGAAGATATTAGGGAGATTCCTCTACCTACGTTGTCCCAGAAGGTGGCCTTCTTGGTGGCTATCACTTCTGCACGCAGGGTGTCAGAACTGGCCAGTTTATCTTGTCGTTCCCCATATCTGGTGGTTCATAGAGATGAGGTGGTTCTTCGTCCGAATCCATCCTTCCTACCAAAAGTGGTTTCAAAATTTCATCTGAATGAAGAAATTGTATTACCTTCCCTGTGTCCTAAGCCCAGTCATCCTCGGGAGTTTGCTTTACACTCCTTGGATGTGGTCCGGGCGCTCAGGGTATACTTGAAAACGACAGACTCGTTTCGCAAGACGGATTCACTTTTTGTGATCCCGGATGGACCCAAAAAGGGGTTGCCTGCATCTGCCGCGACTATTTCCAAATGGATCAGACAGACGGTGGTACAGGCTTATTCTATTAAGGGTCGGGAGCCCCCGTTCCCTGTTAAGGCGCACTCCACTCGGGCACTTAGTGCGTCATGGGCCTTTCGCCATCAGGCGTCAGTGGTCCAGGTGTGCAAGGCGGCTACCTGGTCGTCGGTGCATACCTTTACAAAACATTATAAAGTTGATGTAATGGCATCGTCTGATGCCTCGTTTGGCCGCAAGGTTTTGCAGGCCGCCATTTGAGGAGACCAGTGGTCTGCCTCGAGGGTTTTTTTCCATTGGAAATTTTCACTTGAGTCTCATTCTTTGTTTATAATGAGCCTTTAAAACTTCTAGTTTGGCACCGGTTGGGCCTTCTAGATTGGATTTTGATTTCGGTCAATCCCACCCCTCATTTGTGGCACTGCTTCTGGATGTCCCAGTTCTTGTGAATCAAGAAGACTACGTCTGTCAATGAGCGACAGAGAAAATCGGATTTTTGTAAGATCTTACCGTAAAATCCTTTTCTCTTAGCTCATTGACAGACGTAGTACCCGCCCCTCTATCATTGAGTTGGGTTGGGTTAAATTCTCTGTTGCTGCTTTGTGACAGAACTGATGCCTTGTAGCAGAGAGAGGGAGGATATACCCTCAGGGACTGCCCCTAAGGTGGAGCCAGAACGTTTTTTCTTTCTGCCTAGTCCTGCTCCTGCGGAGACAACATAACCCAGTTCTTGTGAATCAAGAAGACTACGTCTGTCAATGAGCTAAGAGAAAAGGATTTTACGGTAAGATCTTACAAAAATCCGATTTTTTTTCCCTGATAAAATCGTCATTTAAAAATGCATTTTGTATTTACTCGGGTTATCTTTGTGTACTATTAAAATTTGTTTGAGTTGAATCATTTAAAAGCAGAAAATATTTTTTTCGTTTATTCAAAATTTTCAGTATTTTTTCGTTTACATAATAGAAAATAAAAAACCCATGCAGTGATAAAATACCACCAAAAGAAAGCTCCATTTGTGTGAAAAAAAAAAAAACTATATAAATGTAATTTGCATACAGTTTACATGACCGAGCAATTGCTAGTTAACCCCTTAGCGCCGACGGAATGCAAATATGCGGCCTTGGCTTCAGGGGGTTGTACCGGGGTGATGCCTGTAGCTAGAGGAATCACCCCGGTACCGTTGTTCAGAGCCAACGGTCGGCTTTCTTGTAACGACAACCGATGCAGCTGAGCAGCCACTCGGCTGTCATTACAAGAAGCGCGAGGAGACGTCCTCTCTCCCGTCGCCTTCCGCAGCTCGCCTGGGTCTCCCGTCCCACCGGGAGACCAGAGCGACCAGATGGCACGGCTGCCGACTGGCGAAAGTCCGGGATGAAAGCCGAATTCGGCTCTGATCAGGTCTCCGATGTAAACCCTGAAGCGATGTTCCCGATACTAGAGCCCTAAAGGCGCTATATTTAAAAAAAAAAAAAGACAGACAAGACCCAAGATCTCTCCATAAAGAGTATGTGTGACTGCCTATTACTGTTACAAGGGATGTTTACATTCCTTGTGACCGCAATAAAAGTGATCACATTTTTATTTTTTTTTAACCACTTGCCGACCGGTCAGGTTGACCATACTCCGGCAAAGTGGCTCGATTATCGTCCAGCGACGTAGACCTACATCGCTGGACTCCCCTTGTGGGCGGCGCGCGAGCGCGCCGCCAGAGACTCGCTCCCGCTGTTTTCAGTCACAGCGGGAGTCGGGCCAGGGGAAGAGAGGCGGTGATCACCGCCGTTCTTTCCCGATCGTTGGGGATCGAGTGTGGAAATCCGCCCCCTTGTGTAAACAAAGCGGGCGGATCTCCTAAGTGAAGAAGGCAGGGACAGATTGCAGGATTCAACATAGCTGAACCTGCGATCTGTGCCTGTGTCACTCAGTCCCCTCCCCCCACACACGTTAGTAAGCACCAGGCATACATTAACCCCTTGATCACCAATAAAAGTTAACCCCTTCCCTGCCAGTGTCATTTTTACAGTAACAGTGCATATTTATAGCACTGATTACTGTAGTAATGTCACTGTCCCACAAAAAAAATCACAGATCGCCGCCATTGCTAGTTAAAAAAAAAAAAAAAAAAAAAACAATAAAAATGATATAAATTTCCCGTAGTTAGTAGCTGCGATAACTTTTGCGCAAACCAATCAAAATACGCTTATTACGATTTTTTTTTTTACCAAAAATATGTAGCAGAAAACAAATTGGCCTAAAATGTTAACATTTTGATTTTTACATTTTTTGGGGGGGGAATTTCATATAAAAAAATTTGAAAAATATTGTTGTTTTTTCAAAATTGTCGCTCTTTTTTTGTTTATAGCACAAAAAGTAAAAATCGCACAGGTGATCAAATACCACCAAAAGAAAGCTCTATTTGTGGGGAAAAACGGAGATAAATTTAATTTGGGTACAGCATCGCACGACCGCGCAATTGTCCGTTAAAGTAACACAGTGCCGAATCGCAAAATATGGCCTGGTCAGGAATGGGGTAAAATCTTCTCGTCTTAAAGCGGTTAAAAATATGCTCATTGAGAATTGTTTTTCAAAGACATGTAGCTAAATACATTTTGGCCTAAATATATGACAAAAATTGAATATATTGGATATTTTTTAACTGTCAAAGTATATGTAAACGGTGTTCAAACGGAGGTATCGCTGTGATCGTTAAAGTGAGAGCAATAATTCTAAACAGGTAACCGTTCAAATTTTTTAAAGCGCCGCCTATGGAGATTTTTAAGTACCATTCCACGAGTATGCGCAATTTTAAAGAATGGCATGTTCAGTATCTATTTACGCGGCGTGACTTCATCTTTGACATTATACAAAAACATTGGGCTAACTTTACAGTTTCGTTTTTTTTAAATTCATGAAAGTGTATTTCTTCCCAAAAAAATTTGTTTGAAAGAACACTGCACAAATACCGTGTGACATAAAATATTGCAACAATCGCCATTTTATTCTCTAGGGTCTAAAAAAATATATATATAATGTTTGGGAGTTCTAAGTCATTTTCTAGCAAAAAATACAGATTTTTATCTTGTAAGCAACATATGTCAGAAAAAAGCTTAGGCTCCAAGGTGTTAAAGTAGCGCAGTGCTGAATAGCAAAAAAATGGCCTGGTCGTGGGGAGTAAAACCTTCTAGAGCTAAAGTGATTAAAGCATCTAAACCCAGGAATAAATCATCTATAAAACATAAATGTTTTTTATACTTTCCACATAACTTCAGTTGTTAGAAAAGATAAATGCAGTTGTGCAAGTGTGCATAAGGCCTAAAACTTTTCTTGATAGCATACAGATTGGATTCATAGGCTACTGCATTACGTTGTCAAACTATGGTTTTGTTTTATTTTGCATATTGGTATTTAAATGTATCATTTTACTTTATTTTGCTGTAACTGTTTTTTTAACTAAATGCCATTACGGCTTACTTGGTAGGGCAAGCATGCTCTAACAAGTGCTGGCAGCGTGTGTTGGCACTTTGTCTGTCTGTCTTTCTTTAAACTTTTTTTCTATGAGGCTTACTTATGCCTACAGAATAACAGTGCTGTATCTGTACAGACATATCACCCTTCTTATCTGCCCTCTTCCAAACAGAAATCTTTTGATATATCATTAATAATGCATGCACTTCAATTCAAAACTATGCAGATGCCAAGGGGTTTGCTACAGAAACCAAATGTTACTCATTGTGAGGCCCATGGCCACAGGATTACTATGCAGAGCCAATACTCTCCTACTCCTACTAAGAAACGCTCCCTTGCTGGTCAGATAACTAAGATTTGATCCTCCCATATATAATAGCTGGTGTGTGTTGGCATTATGTGTCTCTGTGGTATACAAAACAACAGTGCCCAGAGGACTTTAGGAGAAACTTTCGGATAGGACAGTGTGAACCAGTTGGCATTTTTCCTCCTGCTCCCCCTTTTCTATGCTTGTTGGGGTCATGCTATTTTCACTGTTGGGATCTCTATCCAGTTTTGGTTGATTCTGGGTATCCTGTCTGAACTGTAAGTATAGATTTTTGAACCTCCCCCTGAAACCAGCGGTCCTTCTTTTTTTTTTTTTTTTTTCCTTTAACGACCTGGTCTCTACATTCAGATGTACGAGTATCTAATTTCTCTTTAGGAAGCGAGTGTTGTCTCTTGAAACGCGTCGAGATACAATGTACAAGCACTTCATCCCCATGGACTACTAGTCATGTTGTAATTTATCCATAAACTGAGCAAATTTTGCGCTATTACTGATGAAATTAATAAAATGGTGAATAAAATATGTGAATAAATAAAAACAAGCGGCTCACACAAACCTATAGAAAAAATTTATAAAGATAATATAAAAAACGTGTAGTGCTAAATAGTTATGTATATCAAAGAAAGTTCTTAACTACATGTGCACATAAATCAAGAAACATTTTTGAAAGTGAGAAGTCCATATGAAAAGTCCATGAATAGGAAAAAATCCAATGGTAAAAAAACTTTGTGCTGTATAGAAGAACCACAAGTCCCAGCATGCAGGGGGAGACGGCGCTCCTCTCATGGCAGAGAAAACAAATGGAAGCCCCCAGTGAAGCAAAGGGACAAATGGCTTCCAAACGAATGGAAAAGCCAAATGCGCATAAAGGGGATAAACCCATCAGGTGCAGATCATCATAGAAGACCTTCAAAATGTACTCTCAGGAAGACACATGGGAACCACATAGATGTAAAAAGGGAACACAGGGCACATAGTGTGATACCGTTTAAAACGAAGGTAATTTATTAAAAGTTTTTACACTCACATGTTCGTAGAGACAAGCAGGCATATCTTAAATGCACGGTGGAGAAAAACACAGGCTGCATCATTCAATCGTATAAAATCCGGCTTGGGGGCGTGGTCACGACACGTCTGGTACTGCCTGACGCAGCGTTTCGTCATAGGATTGACGTCATCAGGAGCGTTTCTTTTTTTTTTTTTTTTTTTTACCATTGGTTGGATTTTCTCCTATTCATGGACTTTTCCTATGTGCACATGTATTTAATTTTCTTTGATAATCATTACTATTTAGCGCTACACTTTTTTTTTTATATTATCTTTATGTTGTAATTTATGGAACTATTTATATTTTTCATGTGCATCTTTGCTGAAATCTCTAACATTTTAGATGTGCAATCCTTTTACGATATGTTTTTTGAATAAAATTACTATTTTTTTTTTATCTACTCTGTGTCAAAGTCACTTGGGCACTGCTGTTTTGTATACTAAGATTTACATACTGCAGGGTTTCCATTAGAGAAGGAACATCTTCCCATCCAGGCAGTCAGGGAAAGAGACCTGGAGGTAAATGAGTATATTCTTTGCATAGCGTTCCTGTCGCCAGCGTCAAGAATCTCTAGTGTGCCATGGCCTTAAATGTTGGTTGGTTACTATTTGATTAAAGTGTAAAGCTTTTTGGGAGGGCCAAAAATACTCAGGATGCAACCCCATAGAAATCTGGGAAGCTGCCAACAGTAAACCCTGGAGGCCTCGGCTGTCAGAACAAGGTAAGTATGCATCTGGGGAAGGGTAGAGGATGGGTCGCTAGTTTGTCATTTGTGGGAAAGGGCAGCAAAAAGAATAAATGGATTTTGTATTAAAATACACTTATCATTTTAAGGTTTAGGGCAGAGGTAGTATAGTGCTAGAAAAGCAGCACAGTAAAGTACTTGGAGGAAAAGTGCTGTAACTAAATATAATTTTTTTAAAGTTGAACTTCACCCCTCTGTCGGCGTTTTTTATTTTAATATTTTTGTTCTGACACTTTGCTCCTACATGTAAAAATCTACTTTTTTTTTGCTAGAAAATAATTTTAACCCCCAAACACTATATATATATATATATATATATATATATATATATATATATATATATATATATATATATATTTAGTTATACTTAAAATGCTGCTATGAACAGTAGGTGGGACTATAAGAACGAAACTGTCTCTAGCCTTTGTTACCCCAGGCCCAACCGAGGTTGAGACAGCTATGTGATTATTCTGCTACTGATTGTCATAATCTTTGTTGGCATTAGAAGTGATTGCACTATGATCGCAACGTGTGATTAGTATATGGACATTTAGTTATCTGTGGTTTATGTAAAACTGTTGAGAAATAATTTTGGCTGTATTTTTTTCTGTTTGTTACGTAAGCCCTATTTTAACACTTTACATATTGTAAATAGCTTTCCTTTTGTTCTCTAGTTTGGATTTGTTCCATTGGAATTTTCAGATGTGTTCCTTTAGCCAACTCTCCGAATAGTCTGGTTAAGTCTGCAATAAAAAGAATAAAGCCTTGGCAACGACAGTTGAAACTACTCTGCAGCAAACCTCACACAATTGGGATTTTCTGCCCGCACTCGTAATACACAAATACAGTATATACATTTTAGGGATCGACTGATATATCGGAATCGGCCCCGGAGGTTACCAATATTGCCGCTATTTCAGGAAAATGTTTGTACCAGAGTGATGCCTGCAGCTAGAGGCATCGGCCCTGGTACCGGCGGTTGGCTGTCTTGTAATGACAACCGATGCGGCTGAAAAAGCCGCTCGGCTGTCATTACAAGAAGCGGGAGGGGACGTCCCCCCCCCCCCCCCCAGCCCCCTTCTGTGGCTCGCCCAGGTCTCCCGTCCCACCAGGAGACCCGGGCAACCAGCCTGCACGGCCGCCGAAGACCCTAATTAAAGCCGCATTCGGCTCTGATTGGGTCACCATGCAAAAAACCGGAAGTGATGTCATGAGTGACATCACTTCCGGGTACTGTCTGGTGCCAGATTCAAAAAAATTACAGCATTCAAAACAGCCAAACTTGGTGTTTTTGAATGCTTTTAAGTGCAGAGGAGGGGTTTGTGGTGTTTTAGACCCCCAGATCCCGCCACAAAAGTACCTGTCAAAAAAAAAAAAATGTTTTTTAAATGTACAAAAATATCGGCCCATATCGGGATTTGCCAAAATATCGGCAACGAAAAACTGATATCGGTCGATCACTAATAAATTTCATTTAGAAAAACAATGGAAAAAGAAAATGTGTTTCTGTAAATACTAAGAGTTAAAGCGGAGTTCCACCCTGGTTATACATTTTTTAATAAAAATACCCCCGGGACAGTCAGGGCTAGCACATTCCACAATGGCTAGCCTCTGATCTGTCCCGGGTTGCACTTACCTTTTGGGAGAAATACTTACCTTGAAAATGTCTTGTCCAGCGCTGCCATCTCAGGTGTGGGCAGCTTGAAGCCAGCGCGATCCTCTTCCGCGTCCTCTTCCGTCCTCTTCCTTCTTCTTCGGTCCCACGATGCACTGCATCGGCCCCGACGTCACTTCCGGTGCGCGCGCGTCATCCCTCCACAGCTTCTGGGCATGCCCAGAAGCTGTTTAGAAGGGAATGACGCGCGCGCCCCGGAACAGACGTCGGGGCCGGTGCAGGCGCAATGATTCCTGGGAGCGATGACGTTCCCGCCGTGGCCGCCGAGGGGAGGAAGAAGGAAGTAAGGTAAGTATATTTTCTCTACAAGGTAAGTAAAAAAAAAAAAAAATTGCGATTATCCATTTGTTTTTTAGATGACCCGGAGCGAGAAGATGGAGGTAAGTATAAATTTAGGGTGGAACTCCACTTTAAAGTGTATGTAAGGCAAAGTTTTTTTTTTTTTTTTTTTTTTTTTTTCTGTTTTGGATGGAGTCGGGAAGTTTTGGATGGAGTCGGGAAGAGTTAAAACCACGGACAGTTTTTTTTTTTTTTTTTTTCGTCTTGTCTATTTACCATTGGGGATATTTCCCTTTTAGTTCCTGTCCCTAAGACGCAACAGGAAGTTAGAGAAAATCTCCCAAAGTGAGGAAAATTCCTTTCTTGGGACTGTTGTCTGAGGAAGAAATTGGCCATTAAAAGGTTTCCTATTCACTCTTGTTCTGTTGACAACTTTTAAAATGTTGGATTTCCTCTTTCTTTCTAGATGACAATGGTTGCCAGGAAGAATAGAAGGTTGAATCTCCCCAATGGGGACCTGGGCAACAATAAAAACTTGACAGAAGGTCAAACCCTTCACCACTCCATCCATAACTAATAAAAAGAGATACTTTTAACTATATTTGATTTTTAATGAAAAGTTGTACTGTTCTCTTTACAGAATCTGTCACAATCTCGCTACAACCAAGAGACAACATAATCATCAGTATCAAAAGTGTTATTAATACAACGCCATCTCCCTGCTTCCTCTGCATTGACAGGAAGTGTGACAAGTCAAGTCTGATAATTCGTTCTGGAAGTACTGTGAATTATGAATTTAGTTGTAAAACGCCCGAGAAGTACTATTTTATGGAAATCAACAGGACAGTGGGTAAGTTAACTGTACAGATACTGTGCTTTAATTAAGGAAACCTAAGATGTTGAAATTCTGTATAATTCTATTTGTAAAGTAAGTGGAATTCGTTCTTAATGAAGAATGTGTATATGTTTGGCTTCTTGTTTATTTTAGTTTGGAATCTTAACCACTTAAGGCCCGGAGGATTTGGCTGCTAAACGACCAGGGGGTATTTTGCGATTCGGCACTGCGTGACTTTAACGGACAATTGCGCGGTCGTGCGACGCTGTACCTAAACGAATTTGGCGTCCTTTTTTTCCCACAAACAGAGCTTTCTTTTGGTGGTATTTGATCACCTGTGCTTTTTTTTGATCATGCGCTATAAACAAAAAAAGAGCGTCAATTTTGCAAAAATAGCAATATTTTTCACATTTTTTAATATGAAATTCCCCCCCAAAAAAATGTAAAAATCCAAATTTTTTAACATTTTCGGCCAATTTGTTTTATGCTACCTATGTTTGGTAAAAAAAATCGCAAAAAGCGTATTTTGATTGGTTTGCGCAAAAGTTATCGCGTTTACTAACAAAGGGAAAGATTTTTGTCATTTTTGTTGTTGTTTTTTTTTAACGCGTAATGGCGGCGATCTGCGATTTTTTTTTTTTTTTTTTTTTTTTTTTTTTTTTTTTTTTTTTTTTTTTTTTTTGCGGTACTGCGACATTGCGGCGGACAGATCGGACCCTTGACTGACATTTTTGACACTTTTGGGGTTACCAGTGACATTTCTACAGTAATCAGTGCTATACATATGCACTGTTACTGTAAAAATACACTGGTAGTGAAGGGGTTAACTTTATTTGGGAGGGAGGGGCTGTGTGTGTCCCTAGGGGCGTGCTTTCTACTGTGATTGGCTGTGGCTTGAGCTGTAAGGACACTGATCAACGGATCTACATAGTAGATCCGTTTAGATCAGTGTCTTTACACCGAGGAGAATGACAGGCAGCTTGTTTACACAAGCTGCCTGACTTTCTCCCTCTCCCCCGCCGATCGCAGAGTGGCCGGCGGACATCGGGTCCGCCGGTCACACGCGCGGGGGGGTCCGTGACCACGCGGGAGCGGGAGCGCGCCTCCGGGGGCGCGCGCTCGCTCCCTAGACCCTCACAGGCAAGCAACGTAGACCTACGTTAGTTTGCCTGTGAGGGGCTGACCGCCGACGTAGATAGTCGTGCGGCGGTCGGCAAGTGGTTAAATCGTAAACCCAAAAGCAAACATTTATTATATTGCAACTTGCCTATTCTTAGATGTGATGACTGTACTAGTTTCCTTTTTTAGATGTTCTTCTGTTTTCATCTGGTGATCCAGCCAGTAAGTCAGTTGTTTTTCGAAGTTCACAGTCTTCATTATTTTGAGTGACTGACCTGTAACACATCAAATAAATCAAGGTGCATTCTGAACAAATCTCACTGCTTTTTCAGGTCCATGACAAGGCGTATATTGCAGTTATTGGTTTAGCCTAGCAGTTTTAGGAGTTGTCTGCAGTGGCAACCTTCGTATTCTCTCAGTGCAGATTTATTTTAAATGAAAAGTATAGGGTTTGTTCAGTAAGCACACATTTTGAGTTTTTACTTCAGTGTTTACCACAAATCAGTTTTTGATATGATCTTTTTACATTTACAATTGATTTACTAGGTAGTGAGGCCAGAATCAGGAAGGCAGCCCTGCTGGACCTTCTACCTTTCAGAAAATGAGCAGAACCAGTAGCGCCCATATTTCTGCCCTCACATGTTCACTTTGAACAGGCTTTTGGCAGCATTTAAGATTCCGTTTTCAGCACTCCCAGACTGAAGCTAAATTATATTTTTAAGAGCTTCAGGAAAGCCATTGTAACATACCTAGTGCTTGTTTAATCTGATGCTTTTTAGATTAGCATAAACAATGCCCACATGTTTACATGCCTAATAAAGGCACTAAAGCCTATTACCCTGATGGAGTGACCATTAAAATTCCTTTTAGTGGTGAAAGTCACATACTGCCCTCTTAAATAAATCAGACAGCTTTGTAATTTAAAGTCTAATTGAAATCTCAGTTTAATTTAGCCTAACACATTCGAAGTGCACTGAAAAAATGGTGTTCAGTAGGTAGGTAATTTTGTTTCTAAAGCCGCTACAGCCTGAGTGGAAAAGCCTGCCACCTAGCTGCAGAGTGGGACTTTGCTCTCTGTGTGAAAGCAGTGGTCTCTCTGCAGAGGTCCAACAAGCTGCTACTCAGTCAGACCTTTACCTCTACAGTAGGCAAAGATCATTGTCCCTGCTGATTGGGGAGTTCTGGTTCTGACTCAGCAGAGGATGTGTCTGACCTCTGCAATGAGATTGTTTCTTTCCTACAGAGAGCAGGGTTCCACTATGAAGCATGTTGGCAGGACACAGGCATTTCCATTCCATTTGAGGCCACTTTAGAAAAAAGGTTTACTGGAATATATGGAACGCAGTGTGTTTTGATGCACCTGAAATGTATTTAGCCACTTTAAACAGCAGTTTCTTTTGGACTTTATCCACTTCAATACCGGGCACTTTCACCCCCTTCCTGCCCAGGCCAATTTTCAGCTTTTAGCGCTGTTGCATTTTGAATGACAATTGCGCGGTCATGCAACACTGTACCTAAACCAAATTTATGTAATTTATTTCCCACAAATAGAGCTTTCTTTTGGTGGTATTTGATCACCGCAAGGTTTTTTTTCTTTTTTGCTACACAAATAAAAAAAGACAGAAAAGTAAAAAAAAAAATATATATATATATATATATATATATAATAAATCATGTGCAGCATTGGTGGGCACTGATGGGCGGCATTGATGGGCACTGATGGGTGGCACTGGTGGGCGGCACTGATAGATGGCCATTAATGGGCAGGTCTGATGGGGAGGGCACTGAGAGGGTCCCAGGGCCCTGATTGCCATCCCTGGGGTGGCCATGGGTGGGCATCCCTGGTGGCCATGGGTGGGCACTCCCTGGTGGCTCTAGTGGCACCCCCCCAAGAGTCTGCACTGGTAATCAATGCTTTGATTACAAGCATAGACACCCCCCCCCCTTTTTAGGAGAGCGGCAGATCGGCTCTCCTCTACTCGTGCCTGTCAGGAGGAAAGCTGATCAACGGCACTTCCTATTTACTATGCAACCAGCTGTGATGGGACACAGCTGGTCACATGGTAAAGAGCCTATGTCATTAGGCTCTTTACCGGGATCGGATCGCTCTATCCTGGTGAATGTCATATGATGGCAAGTCAGGATAGAGGAACCACTTTGCTGCCGTCAATCTCCTATAGGGCGGGCAGCATGTGCTTAACCTGAACACCAAGGTCACACGTTTAATATCCTATGATTCACTTGTTTCTTAAAATATATCTATTTGCACAGATGTGCAACTGCATCACTAGTAGTATATCTTCACTAGGCCTTATAAATATGCACCACTGTCTGAGCTACAGAAGTGCTTGGAGGAGGAGTTTAAGGAGCCATAGTCAGTACAGGAATCATCGCTGGCAGGCAGCAAGGTACCATGGGATATGTAGTCCTAGAAAATCAAAGAAGAAGTTGCCAAGCATGCAGGGAATCCAGAAAGTTCTGGAATGAGATGGCCAGCAGACAGGCAGCACTCACAATATGAAAAGGGACTTTTTTTAAAGCTTGTTTTTCTTTTTCATCTACATAACATAACCTCTGTCATTTTGTAACCGTGCATGAACGTTAGGCAACATACATGATAATAAAGGCGTTCTTTACTCTCTGTAAGTACTTTCCTCCTCCCCTCCTCTACACGATTAGTGATAGCCTCTTTTTTTTTTTTTTAATAAAAACGTGTGCTCGCCCCCTCCCCCTCGATGATGTCATAAACAACATGGTGGAACAGGACCAGATGGTGGCAGAGGATGAGAGGATCCCTCTTACCGCAAATTGACGTAGACCTATGTTGGCTGCAATAAGTGGCTGTACTGGGGTGATACCTGCAGCTAGAGGCATCATCCCAGTACCATTTTTTTAGAGAACTGGCGGTCAGCTTTCAGGCGGTAATGACCGATGCGGCTCGGGAGCTGCTCGATCGTTACCCCAGTGAGCTGGAGGGGACGCACCCCCCCCTCCTCCCGCCGCCTTCCACAGGGAGACCCGAGCAACCAGCCGGCATACCCGCCAGCTGGTTGGAGTCCCGATCAAAGCCGGATGCGGCTTTGATCGGGTCTCCGATGACATAACCCAGAGGCGGCGTCCATGACGTCACGTCTGGGTTACTTGGCGGCTAAAGGCTCCGAATTTAAAAAATGATAGTATTTAAAAATGCAGTTTTAGCATTTTGAATACATTGAAGTGTAGTGGAGGGGTCTAGGGTCTTTTAGACCCCTGATCCCTCTAAATGAGTACCTGTCACTGCATATTGCTGTCACAAGGGATGTTTACATGGCTTGTGACAGCAATAAAAGTGATTAGATTTATTTATTTTTTTCAAAAACCTGTGCTGAAATTAAAAAAAAATATTTAAAATAAATAGGAAAAAAAAATGTTAACCGCAGCCCCCCCCCCCCCCCCGTGGCCGCGAGCTCGCGCACGAAAGAAAACGTATACGCAAGTCACGCCCGCAAATGAAATCAAACCACAAATGTGAGGTATCGCCGCGATCAACCAGAGCGAGAGCAATTTTCTTAAAAAAAGAGCCACTCTCTAACTCTCTAAACTCATTACCGATAAAATTTTTTAAAGCGTCGCCTATGGAGATTTTTATTAACCATAGTTTGTCGCCATTCCGCGTTTGTGCAATTTTAAACCGTAACATGTTGGGTATCTATTTACTCGGCGTGACATGGGCTAACTTTGCGGTTTATGTAAATGCAGTGAAATGGCGTTTGAAAGACCGCTGCGCAAATACCGCGTGACAAAAAATATTGCAATGACTGCCATTTTATTCTCCAGAGTCTTTGTTAAAAAAATATATAATGTTTGGGGGTTCCAAGTAGTTTTCTAGCAAAAAAAAAAAAGATTTTACCTTGTGAACAACATGTGTCAAAAATGGGCTCGGTCCTTAATGGCTAACGGGACAGTGCTGGATCCTTTGGGTGGGTGAATATCTGAAATATAATTAACACACCACCCAGTAAGCGGGGGAAGAAAAAAAATGGGGGGTTTGGGTCGGCATGTGAAGGTCCTCTTTAAACACTACTGGTAGATTTAGTAGAGTTACATTGTTTAGCCAGAGATAGCAGAGATATTTGCCAATGTTTACTAAAATATATAAAGACAAAAAAAGAATCGCAAAAAAAGAATAATAATATAAAGACAAAACAGAACAGCCATGCCTTTGTTCATAAGGGCAGTACAGTGCTATAGCTTATGTGCCTAAACAGATTGAAGATTGATAAATGTTATAGTCCAAGACAGAAGCATCTTAACGACATTACAAATAGTTTTGGAATAAAAGTATTGTTGAAAACCGCATAAGGCCTTGTGCACATGAATTGTTTAGCAGTTCCGTTTGCTGAGACATAAAGTTCCCGGTGCTTTCTGACAATACCCAGGCAGCCACAGGTACTGCATACAGCCACCAATACAAGTGAATGGCTGTAAAGGACCTGCTTGGTTGAATGCTGATATATTTTTCATCAGTGTTTACCAGCGTGTGCAGCTTTTATCCCTAACGTGCTGCTTTCATGTTTGGGGAAAAGAGCCGCATGCCCGGGTAAACACTGATTCAAAAGCCTTTGGCGTTTTACCTGTGCACAGCCACGTACATCCATTCACTTGTATTGGTTACTGTACACGGCACGTGCGGCTCCCCAGGTGCCAAAGCACTGGGCATTTTATGTCTCGGCACATAAGAGCTGCTAAGTGTCTGTGTGCATGAGACCTAATTTTACCTGAACACAATAAGCATTACTGTTTAGTACATTTCCCACCTAATGATTGGTTTGGACCAATAAACTGATGAGGATGGGGCTATTGGCCGAGAGGTGAGTGGTTTTGCAATCACCAGAAGTATACAGTATACAACTGTTTAGGGTACTTCCAGATGCCTTAGTGTACTCTTCAGTTTTTTGGTATATGATTTGGTATGCATAAAAGTGGCCAAAATGTCACTAAGTTGGTCAATGGGCAATTCCAAGTGTGGCAGATTTTCCAGGCATTGGGCCTGATGTGGGTCTGTCATGGTTACCGGTAACACTTTCAGCCCATTTAAGCTGAATACCCAAGTGTGAGATTTGAGTCAGATCTTTGGTTTGTTTTGTTTATTTGATATAGGAATGGGAGAAGGGAATGAGTGTGATACTCCTCTGGCTCAACTAGGTACAAAATGGGACACTTGAAGAAAAATGCCTTTCATTGCTGTCTTGACGCCAGCTGGGTGCCGACCAACGCTTGCTGGCGCTTGAAAAACATTGATTTCCTGAAACTCGACCCCTCTCAGCTCCTCTGGTCCTCGCCACACCGGATCCTCTCTGCAGCTCAGCTCAGCCTTCTGTCCCCTCCTGCAACCACACGAGACACCCGATTCCTCTCACAGGAGGAGAGACAGCCATACTCTCCCTCCTGGGACTCTGCTTCCCGCCAAAGATGCTGCGTCATGTGCTCCCCTCAAACTTATACCCACTCCTAGAATGCCATGCAGCAGAATCTGCCTTTCTGGGGTAGATACAGGCCTGAGTGAACCATTGGCTGGGTTTCCTCCACTGCCCAATGAGAACCCTCCCATTAAGTACAGTGGGGAGACTCCCCAGTTTTAACAGCCACACCTAGGAGACATGACAGCCCAGCTGAAAATCATGGCCCTGCTGTTAGGCAGACAAGGCCCACTATACTTTTCCTAGCACCTACCTTGTAGGGTGCTACACAAGCGTCTTTTGTTTCTTGAGGTGTTCATTTTGTCAGTTAGGCTGGCCATACACAGGGCAAATTTCTTTCCTGCTACCATGGGTTGCATGAAAGAAATTAGCTTGATTCCCCCTTCAACACAGACAGTGCTGATGTGCAAATCCCCCCTTGCCGGGCCATTGTCTTCTCCCAGCAGGGGAAGTCTTCCCTGCTGGGATAAGACAGTGATTATTGCTAGCGGCTATAGCAGCTGCTAGCGATAATTGCAGGTAAAACCGGGCATGCTGGTTTTACCCAAGTTGATCGATCAATCAACTTGGGTACATTCAGCCTGCCTATACATGTTTCGAATCTCGGCCGGTTCCTGCTGAACTAGCTGAGGTTCGAACAATGTATAGCTTGCCTTAGGAGAAGCCTGAATAGCATTGCTTTCATGTCTTCTATAGTGTGGGATTGGGTTGAACCCATCTAGTTAGTATTTTTCTTTTTTACTCCCAATAACCAGTAGATTTCCAAACAAATTATTCCCTTCTGTGGTTCCCCAAATACATTTGGAACATAGGGGGAGATTTATTAAAACTTTTGCACACAGAATCTGGTGCTGCTGTGCATAATAACCGCTTTTAACTACAGCTTCTTAAATCAAACTGTGTCAATAAGGCCCTTTTCACACTTGTGTGACTTGTCCTGTGACTTATAACTGCAAAGTCGCATGACAAGTCCTACACCATGATTTCCAATGCATACCGTTCATATCAGTGCAACTTCAAAGTAGTTCCTGCATTACTTTGGTCCGATTTTGATGCGTTTTGAGGTCCATAGACCTCAGGATTGCACAAGCATTGTTTAAGTCCAGTCAAAATCGCAGCAAAGAATTGCAGCAAACTCGCGTGACTTTTAGGTTGCACAAGTGTGAAAGGGGCCTTAAACCTGTAAGCTAAGACTCCGTTCACAGTGGGGCGACCTGTCAGGCCGTAGGTCGCCTGCCATAGAGTAGCTGTGGACCCGTTCTAATAGGAGCGACACAAGTCGCTCCGACTTAGAAAAAGGGTCCGGAGCTTCTTTCGGGCGACCTGGAGTGACCTGCATTGACTTCAATGATATGAAGTCTGTGCCGGCCGCTCCGCTGAGGTCGCCCCGGCAAGTAGCGTCGCCCCAGTGTGAACAGGGTCTTATTGGTCACTATGCACAGCAGCACCAGATTCTGTGTGCACCTGTTTTAGTAAATTTCGCCCAAAGTGTAATAGTCAAGTAGATGGGCATAGAAGACCCTGGAATGCTATTTATATAGCAGGTGGTTATCTGGCAAAAAGTCTCAATGGGTGAGCATTGCCACCCTGAGTGAGTGAGGTTGGGCTGTTGTTTGTGGCATTTTGGGAATGCTGATAACCATGTACTTACTCAAAGCTGATTTAGGTCGAACATCGAAGACCTCTTGGGCTTAGTGCAGAACTTTGAATTGGCTCTCCCTCCAATTCTCGCCCAGGATCACCTTGTTAGTGCTCATTCAGCTATTTTGGATGCAAAGCCAGGTTTCTTCTGGTGGTAGGTTTAAGAAGGTTGCCAATATGTTTGATAAATTCTGTTGTTAGTGGGGTCTCTGATTAAGTGGCCTTACGTAAGGTTTGATAAAACCAGAGCAATTTACATTTTTCAGACTGTTGTTTTAACAAATGCGCCAGGCCTGTATTTCAGGGTGATGGTGGCTCCCAGAACAGTTAGGCTGCATTCACATGTCAGCGTATTGATCGCGGGCAGAATTGCCACAATTCCGCCCGCCATCCAGAAATCATTGCAAATCATGGGACGCATGTGCGTTGCCCGTCATTTGCAATAGCACCCCAAACGCTGTGCGATGTTGCCGCGATTTCCGCCTGCGAATCGCGGTAACATCGCGCAAAAAAAAGCTTCTTTGGAGCGTAATGCGTCCTGCGTTTTTTTTTTTTTTGCGCGATGTTACCGCGATTCGATCAATACGCTGACATGTGACTGCAGCCTTAGGGAAGCTCTTGAATTGTGCATATTGTGGGAAGAGCACTCGCATAGATTTCTTTTCTAGTGTAGAAAAGAGTATTCGGGAGCCACAAGAAGAAAGGAGAATTTTTTAAAGGCTAAGGTTACTTTTTTGTTTTCTAAATTCCAGCTGTCCTGTGTACCAATATTCCATTCATATACCTCTGTTGCAGAAAATAAAAAGCTTTTTATATACTCTAGGACAGGCCTTACCTCGTTCGGTTAAAAACTCCTCCATTACTTCTTGGTATATGTCAAGCGATTAGATACAGTGTGATTGGATAGATAGGTGTATTCTCCTATTCTTAAATAGTTTTGGTAAATTTAAAGGAGATTGTACAGAGATTCTCATTTTTGCTATGTGCAAAAACGTGCACTTTGGCAAAACACGCCAAAGTGCCCCATGCCCCTTGCCTCATTTGATGCACGTGGTGCAGCCTATTGAAATCAAAATGGGAAAGAAAAACTTGAATTCCCACTACACCAGATGTAAATGGGGCCTAAAAGTCAAACTGTTGTGTTTCTCCGATCACTCCTACACATGTATTTCTATAAAGCTGGCCATATACAATGCAATCTGACTATACAATCACTGTACAATTTCCTTTAGATTTACTAGAATTCTAGCAAGACCCACCTGAGCAATCCACACAATTTATATCAAATCAGGCTGACCCTTCCATTACATAGCTAAAGGTCGATCTAAAGAAGATTGTACAATCCAGGTTGTATAGTGCATGGCTACCTTAACCACTTGACCTTCGGAAGACTTACCCCCTTTAACCACTTCAGCTCCGGAAGGTTTTACCCCCCTTAATGACTAGGCCATTTTTTGCAATTCGGCACTGCGTTACTTTAACGGGAAATTGCGCGGTCGTGCAATGCTGTACCCAAATACAATTGATGTCCTTTTTTTCCCACAAATAGAGCTTTCTTTTGGTGGTATTTGATCGCCTGCGGTTTTTGCGCTATAAACAAAAAAGAGCGACAATTTTTGAAAAACGCCATATTTTTTACTTTCTGCTATAAAACATTCCCAATAAAACATTTTTAAAAATTAATTTTTTTTATCAGTTTAGGCTAATTTTGTATTCTGCTTCATATTTTTGGTATATAAAAAAATCCCAAAAAGCGTATTTTATTTTATTTGCGCAAAAGTTATAGCGTTTACAAACTACGGGATAGATTTTTGGACTTTTTATTTATTTATTATAAGTTATGGCGGCGATCAGCGATTTTTAGCAGGACTGCGATATTGCAGCGGACAGATCGGACCCCTAACTGACATTTTTGACACTTTTTGGGGACCAGTGACATTAATACAGTAATCAGTGCTAAATAATATGCACTGATACTGTATAAATGACGCTGGCAGGGAAGGGGTTAATACTGGAGGTGATCAAATTGCTTAAATGTATGCCTAAAGTGCTTACTGACTGTGTGGGGGGATGGTTCTGTGACGGGCACAGACAGATCGCAGTTTCAGCTTAGCTGAAACTACTGATCTCTCCCTGCCTGTCTGACAGAAGACTCACCTGCTTTTTATTTTATCATTTTATGTATTCGTGTCACTGGTCCCCAAATAGTGTCAGGTGTCCAATTTTGACCACAGCAATATTGCAGTTTACATTTTTTTTATTGGATATGTTGTATCGCCGAAAGTAAAAAATATTGTTTTTTGTTTTTTTTTTTTTTGTTTTTTTTTCAAAATTGTCGGTCTTTTTTTTTTTTTTTTTTTTTTTATTTATTCATAGTGCAAAAAAAAAAAAGGCACAGGTGATCAAATACCACTAAAAGAAAGCTCTATTTGTGGGGGAAAGAAAGGACATCAATTTGCATCGCGTGACCACCCAATTGTCAGTTAAAATAACACAGTGCCGTATCGCAAAAAATGGCCTGGTCGTGAAGGGGGGTAAACCTTCCGGAGCTGAAGTGGTTGAGTAAATGGGTTTGAGTTAACCATGCACCTATTGGATTACAGTGTGTGTGACAGTAGATGAGAATATTGTTTCAGACCTTTACCATTGGAGGATCTTTCATGACGGCACTAAAAAACCTACCAAGGCAGTGGTGTAACTAAAGTGAATGGGTATTGGGTGGATTTCTGTGATCATTTTTCTGTTTGTCAGTGAAATATGCTACTGTTAGAGCTACTAATTGGCTGTACTTAGGCAGTCTATAATGATTATGTAGCATTTATGAGTCTAACTGTATTTTAATAAGCAGTGAGCTTATTCTATGAGCAAGAGCTTTGAGGCTCTATTCACACTAGTTCGATTTCAGATGAAAAACACATTTTTTCGATAGTGCCTGTTCACATTAACGAGACTGAGTGCGGCGCGATGCTGGAAAAGGATCCCAAACGATTATGGTGCGGTTCCAGTATGATTTTCGCTCTGTGTAAAATACAAACCTTGCATCCAAGTTACGCTACTTAAACTGTAAATCTGATCAAAATATGATGCATTGTATTATCACATTATGTATTATGTAATCTCATGTCCTGTCATGTTTATTATAACATTACTTTATCGCAGTGGCGGCCCGTCCATTAGGGGCGCAGGGGCGCTGCCCCCCTCCCCCCTATCCATGTGTCCGGGCCCTCTAGTCTACATGCAGGGCGCTGGATGCATGGATTCCAATGGGGTTTTTTTTTTTTTTTTTTAAGCACGTGATTACAGCCAGAGGCTCGAATAGGCTTCAAAAAAGGGTGGGTCCGGGGCGCAGAGCACTGCGCCCTGAGCCCACCCAGTTGTGTGACAATAGCGAATGAATATTCGCTATTGCCACGCTCCTTTTCCTCCTGGCCAATCAGGAAGCGGGTCCTGGGACCCGTTTCCAGATTGGCCGAAAGGAGAAGCCATGCTATTGGCCAGGGAGGAGACGCAGGGGAAGCCCGACCCACGGAAGAGACGCAGGGGAAAGCCGTCGTCCCCGCTGCTGCCTGCCCAGGGTGAGTGAGCCGGTGACGGGGGGGGGGGGGAAATGGGTGTGCGGGCTGGAGCTGGTGTGATCCATCTGCCAGCCCCCCCCCCCCTCCCCGCCCATGGAACACCAGCCGCCACTGCTTTATTGTAACCTCTTGTCCATACTGTGGATCGTTTTCATTTATTGTTAATGTGCTATATATATATAAATTGCTGTTATTAGTTGCAAGTGCTTCTTTTATGTTTTCTTTACACTGTAATACTTCATAATTCTTAAATTATAACCAAAGGCAAAACTTTTTTCTTAGTTTTGGATAGAGTGGAGATTAGAACTCCTGTTTGTCCTGTTTACCATTATCATTGAAAGTGAAAGTAAAAGAAAATCCTAAATTTTGGGTTGTCCCCAGAAAAGTAATAGAGGGGAAATCTTCCAATGGGGACACTAGTTCTGGTGACCTAGGGGACCCCAAGGAGTTTCCTTGATTCACAGAGATTTCCTCTCACTTCCTGTTTGGCTATGGGACAGGAAATAAAAGGAAATCTCCCCAATGGGGACACAGATGGCAAAAAAATAAATAAATAATAATCTGACGGGTTATAACCCTCCCTTGCTCTACCCAAAATGAAAAAAAAAAAAAGTTTTGCCTAGAGTTATACTTTTAAGTAAAAAAATACATAAAAATCTGATGAAGTAAACCTAGCCTGAAACAAGCCATCTCTGACCTCTAGCTGCATGTACTGTGAAGTATTGCATCCTCAAAGATCCTAGGAGTTCACAATAAAGACTCAAAAGTGAGGGTTCAGTTCACATCTGCCGATTTGGGATCGTGGGCAGAATCGCTGCAAATTGCACTGCATTAGTGGCAAGATGCACCACACGTGTTTTGAGTGCCATTCATTCTTAATGGCACCTCAAACGCAGTGTGGTTTTGCAGCGAATGTCGTGGCAAACTGCATTGCGTACAGCTTGTTGCCCAAAAGAGACTTCTGCTCCTTTTTGGATGACAAGCTTCATGCTATGCTGTTTGCTGCGATTGCCATGCGATTTATTTACAACAAAACTGCACCGCATTTGAGGTGCCATAAAAAAATAAATAAAAAAGCATCTGCTGTGTGTTTATATTAGGGAGCTGGCAGACTGGCAAGATTTAATCTTCACAGCTCTTGAACACAATTTTTTCCACAATACCTATAGCTACAAAGGTGAGGGCTTGTTGTAAAGTTGTATCAGGTGTGTTTGTGAATGCCTTGTCCGAACACTCCTAAGCTCATGCTTTTTCAGAATGAGTAAATAATGTAGTATGTATAGTGTGGGCACAGGCTCACTTTAATATCGTGTTGGTCTTTCAGTTCTAGTCTACATTTTTATTTTTTGTTCTTTTTTCTAGGTTGTGATTCTGGTGCTTGTCCTTTAAATGTAAGCCTGCTACCTTCAAATTTAAATGGCTTAAATCGGACATTTTTATGGCACATATCAGCCACCCAGCGTAATGGTCTTGTACTTGGCTTCTCTAATCCATGGCTACAACAGATCCATCCTTCAGATAATTGTCCAGACCTTTTACAATTCAAGATCAGCACTTTCTCAGGTGAAATACCCGTCAACATTGGAACCTTCTGCAGGAATGGAACTATCTCTCGAATTAAAGTCCATGAAAGAGGTGTCGTTGCTCTAAATCTGCCTTGGGATCAGAGCATTAAAGACCCTGTGTTCAATGTGGTGAACCGATCCTCCATCCAAAGTATGTTTTAATGTTAAATAAGATTTTAGAGTACCTTTTGTAAAAATCTTCTATGAAGCTTCTATAAATCAACTTGGGAGGGTTCAGTGGCGTAGCGTGGGGGGTGCAGGGGGGGCCGGCCGCACCGGGCGCAACATTTGGGGGGGCGCATCTGCAATATCACTCTGTCTGTCTGACTCATTTCACACACTGTCTGCGGCTGCCTCCATCTTTAGGCTGGGAGATGTCCAGCGCGGCCACCCTATGGCTGAAAATGGCGGGTCGGGGCGGGGGTTGGACTGTGCCTCACCTGTCCATTGGTGTAGGGTGGGGTGGCGTTGCAAGCCAAGCCCCGCCTATGCTGCCTCTCCTCACTGCTCGGTCAATTTAGCAGCGAGTAACTCAGCAGCCTGGCGCTGTCACAGAGTGGGTTTTTTTTTTTTAATCACCTGATTAGAGCCAGAGGCTCTAATAGGCTTCAAAAAAGGTGGACCCGGGGCGCAGAGCAGTGCGCCCCGAGCCCACCCATTGTGTGACAATAGCGAATGAAAATTTGCTATTGTCACACAGATCCTCCTGGCCAATCAGGAAGCGGGTCCCAGACCCGCTTCCTGATTGGTCGAAAGGCGAACGCATGCCATTGGCCGAGGAGGAGGTGGGAGGACTCGAGGAGATGCAGGGAACTGAGGAGAAGCCGCCGCTGCAGGTAAGTCTCTCTGCATTGAAGGGGGCATGCTGGTCTGTCTGCATTGAAAGGGGGCACGCTGGTCCTTCTTTATTGAAAGGGGGCACGCTGGTCATTCTGCATTGAAAGGGAGCACGCTGGTCTCTCTGCATTGAAAGGGAGCACGCTGGTCTCTCTGCATTGAAAGGGAGCACGCTGGTCTCTCTGCATTGAAAGGGGGCACGCTGGTCCTTCTTTATTGAAAGGGGGCACGCTGGTCATTCTTTATTGAAAGGGGGCACGCTGGTCATTCTGCATTGAAAGGGAGCACGCTGGTCTCTCTGCATTGAAAGGGGGCACGGTGGTCTCTCTGCATTGAAAGGGGGCACGGTGGTCTCTCTGCATTTAAAGGGGGCACGGTGGTCTCTCTGCATTGAAAGGGAGCACGCTGGTCATTCTGCATTGAAAGGGAGCACGCTGGTCTCTCTGCATTGAAAGGGGGCACGCTGGTCTCTCTGCATTGAAAGGGGGCACGCTGGTCTCTCTGCATTGAAAGGGGGCTTGCTTGTTTCAAACTTGTATTTAGATGCATTTTACTTTAATTAGTAATTACATCAGTATTTTCATAACAAACAATACATGTGCTTAGGGGGTAAGGGTTTCTTTAACTAATCTAGTGGAAGAGACTAGAGTGCTAAAATCCCGCGGGTTAGGGGGCGCAAATTACTTGCCTTGCCCCGGGTGCTGACAACCCACGCTACGCCACTGGGAGGGTTGTATCAGGCAGAATACATGATTTTAACCACTTTACAACCAGAGGATTTTGCTGTCTTACGTCTGGGCCACTTTTTGCGATTCGGCACTGTGCGACTTTTAACTGACAATTGCGCGGTCTTGCGATGCCGTGCCCAAACTAAATTTACGTCCTTTTTTCCCACAGAGCTTTCTTTTGGTGGTATTTGATCACCTGTGCGATTTTTACTTTTTTTGCGCTATAAACAAAAAAAGAGCGTTTATTTTGAAAAAATAACAATCTTTTTAACATTTTTTTTATATGAAATTCCCCCCAAAAAAAATGTAAAAATCAAAATTTTTTTACATTTTTGGCCAATTTGTTTTCTGCTACCTATGTTTGGTAAAAAAAAATCCCAATAAGCGTATTTTGATTGGTTTGCGCAAAAGTTATTGCGTTTACTAACTAAGGGAAAGATTTCTGTCATTTTTGGTGTTTTTATTTTTCATCGAGTAATGGCGGCGATCTGCGATTTTTTTATTTTTTTTTGCGGGACTGCGACATTGCGGCGGACAGATCAGACCCTTGACTGACATTTTTGACACTTTTGGGGGTACCAGTGACATTACTGCAGTAATCAGTGCTATACATATGCACTGTTACTGTAAAAATGACACTGGCAGGGAAGGGGTTAATTTTATTGGAGAGGGAGGGGTTAATGTATGCCTAGTGCTTACTAACGTGTGGGGGGGGAGGTGACTGAGTGACATAAAGACAGATCGCATGTTCAGCTATGCTGAACACTGCAATTTGTCACTCCTGTCACTGAGGAGATCCGCCCGCTCTGTTTACACAAGCGGGCGGATCTCCAAACTGGATTCCCCGACGATCGGGGAAGAGCAGCGGCGATCGCCGCCGCTCCTCCCCTGGCCCCACTCCCGCTGTGACTGAAAACAGCGGGAGCGCGCCTCCAGCGGCGCGCGAGCGCCGCCTACAGGGGGAGGAGTCCAGCGACGTAGGTCTACGTCGCTGGACGATAACGAACCACTTTGCCGCAGTACAGTCAATGTGACTGGTCGGCAAGTGGTTAAGGGCTCATTCAGATGGGTGATTAAGCCTCAGTGCAGAGCCACTGGCAGATGCATGTACATCCACCTCTGAGCTGTGTGCAGGCAGTCCATAGACCAGCCTTTTTTCAACCATTTCAACACAGAGGCACCCTTGAAATAAATTTCTTGTCTCTGAGAACCCCTGCTAAAAATTAAAAATCTACAACTCATGACACACTAGTGTGACAGTCAGTGGGAAGAATACACCTTACTCTTATCATCATTGGGAAGAATTCCCCCCTTATAGATAGCTAAAAGGAACAATGGTGTCATTGGGAATTTATCTGAGTGGCAGAAATTGCCCATTGCTCAATGAACCCCTAGCAACCTCAGGAGGAACCCTGGTTGAGAAACCCTGCCATAGACCATATTAGTGGCTACACAGACACAAATGCATATTAAAGTTTAACATGTGGGCAGGAAAGGGTGCACAGATCCAAATGCAAAGTCTCTGCATGGAGGATGGGCTTAATTGTCTGTCTGAACGAGCCCTAAATAGGTATCTTTCTGATTGATGACTTGTGTAAATATATAGATATTTATAAAACATAGAGAATATTGACTGCAGTCTACAGATATTTTATTAGCTGATCTCTTTAACCAGTCATGTCTTTTTCTCCATTAATTTTTCTGAGCATTGTTTTTGTTTTATGTCTCTGTCCCAAATGATTTTTAGCTGTTTTAGACTACCCTAACATATTGTGTGTGTGTGTGTGTGTGTGTGTGTGTGTGTGTGTGTGTATATATATATATATATATATATATATATATATATATATATATATATATATATATATATATATATATATATATATATATTTTTTAGGACAGGGATTTAAAGTATATTTGAAGGTAAAAATGTGTTTTTTTTGTTGTTTTATATAGAGCATAGAGGAATAAGAGTCGGTTCACACTGAGGCGACACGACTCCTTACTACTTCGGGGGCGACTTGTGCATTACATTGCACCACGACTTCGGAGCGACTTGCAGGGACTTCACATAATGGAAGTCTATGCAAGTCGCTCCGAGGTCGCCCCAAAATAGTACAGGACCCTTTTTCTAAGTCGGAGCGACTTGTGTCGCTCCTATTAGAACGGGTCCTGTAGCGGTCAATGTGAACCGGCTCTTAAAACACCTGTCAGGTTGTTATTGCTGTTTTTATCCACATTATGAAGATTATTTGACCATTATTACCAAAAGTAAAGGAGAAAGAAAATCCCAAAATTTGAGTGCTCACCAGAAAAGGAATAGAGGAGAAATCTTCAAATGGGGACACCAGCTCTTGTGACCCTGGTAACTACCACGAAGTTCCCTCACCTGAGATTTCCTCTCACCTCCTATTATGATATTGGGCAGGAAGGGATAAGAAACCTTCCTAATGCCACAAAGGTGGCAAAAAAGGAAAACTAACTGGGCAGAACTAACCGTTCTACTTTAATTTGGTAGCAGATTTATATAATTTCTTAATTGTACAGGACACGGACAAAGTATTCATAGACCCTGGGTTTTAGGCTTGGTCCTTCAGGTGAATGGACACTGGCAAGCTTTTAAGAACACACCTGTTGAATGCCTTCCCTATAACCCTACCCCATTCTGTGAATCATCAGTTTTGTTCTAGTGTCCTAAGGTGATGGACCTCTTTTCCTTCACAGAGAAATCTCTCTTAGCTTTACTAGTGTTTTTTATTTTTTCCACACTGTCTTCTAAGACTACCAAAAAAACAGGGTATCTGGATTGGCACAACCCTGGTCAACCATGGGAGCTATACCTGGATTCCGTGCTGTGGGGACAGCCAGGCACTGGATCCTGCACGATAACTCATTTTCGCAAAAGGTGTAAGGTACAGGTCCAAGGCTGTGGTCCATCACTATGGAGTCTATTCCTTTCAGGGTTAAGCCCATGGAGACAGGTGAAGCCTGGACTTTATATACAATCCAGCATGGCCATCCTGTGTCTCAGATTGTTACTGTGAAAGACCAGGGCTATATTTAAATTGTATTCACTACCGTGTAAAAGTATTAAATTTGGTGCTAAAACGTATCCACTCAGAGCTTAGCCTCCGATGTATGACCAGATCTTGTATCACACTAAAAGTCACACATTTTACTGCCACTCCCACCTAGCACCCTAAAATTGTACTCACACTTCCCCCCCCCCCCCACCCTCTCATCTCTAGGATTTGCTACAGGGTGATCTACACTGGAATTGCTGCATTTTCCTTCTTGACACACTTACTTTACATTCCGTACCCTATTCTGTGAGTGGTCAGGGCTGTTGTCTAGCACTTTCCAACATTTTTTCAAATTTTTCCCTTGTCCTACCCACTTGTGACAAAGTCATGTTAAAACAAACCTCTCGAACAGTAAAATAATATGAGAAACTGAAATATAAAACATCTGCTAAAAGCCCTCATCCATTTCTTTGCCTCTGAAGTCAGGCTTAACTGTTCCATATCCTGATACCCACACACACTTTATTTTTTTAATAATAAAACTAATTTTAAAATGATTACATTATTTTATAAAGGAAGTCTGGGAGCCCTCTTTGACAGGGGGGCCCGGTGCAATTTCCCTTCTTATTAATCCGTTGACAGATGAAAAACAGACATCAATGCATCTCTATGTAAAAACGGATGACAACGGATTATCACCCGTTTAACCTCAATTTTCATCCACTTCCGTCAATGTACGTTTTTTGGAACGGTTGAATGTCCTATTTTTCATCCGTCAAAAAAACGGATTGGACGAAAAACGGATGTAAACGGACAAATGGTCCGTTTTTCATCAGTTTTTGCATTGGTAGTGGATGTAAAAAAAAACAGATGAAAAATGTATGAAAAACGGATGAAAAAATGGGTGAAAAACGGAGGAAAAACTGATACATTTTGACGTGACTGAACTGATGAACTAAACGGACCGTATGTGTGAAAAGGGCCTTAGAGAGCTGATTTTTTTGTTGTATTGGGATGTCAGAAGGGCGCGTAGCTTCTGCCTGGCCGTGAACAATTGCTCATGGGTCCTGGACGAGGAATGTTGTTTATTGGTGTCTTCTAATGATTGGATAGTGGAAAGCAAATCATCTAAGTGTTTAGATCTCTGCTTTTTTAAGTCTAGCACTTAATTGAAATAGGAACCCTCTAATGTAAACCTTGTGGGAATTCCACAGAGTGAAGGGGTCAGACACCGACGGGGCGTTAATGCTAAAGAATTCCGAGAGGCTTGTCAGGATATGTTTGACATTTTCTGGTTGAGAAATGGCGTAAACGTCATTCTGCCATCTATTGGCCCACGTTTCGAGACTGACTGCCCCCACACAGTGCGTGGTCTGACCATGTGATATAGTTAATATCAGATTTGGATATTTTTTTTCAGCAAAAATCTAATCAACAAAAAAGGCATCAATTTTGTGAATATGAGCAATGTACACTAGAAAAAAAGGTATAGTCTCGCTCAGTGGAATGTTGACACCTCCATACATCAAACAAACCCGAAGAAGAAAGAAAGCGTGCTAGGGTGACCTTGCGATGATGCATACTGGTCTCGCTTGACAAGTCCGCAGAGAATAACATGGCCTTGTTGCATTTTAGATACTTTTTTCAAAATTTTGTTCAGAGCGGACAGTTGTTTCGTGTTGGGCAGATATACTGACACCAGGGTATATTTAACGTTGTTAATTGTACAAGGCAAAATAATATATCGACCAGACGGGTCTAGATACAACCCCAGCTGGGTGAAATGCACTGAATTTCTGATGGCTATTGCCACTCCCCTTTTTTTGGATGGTCTGTTAGCTGTAAACACCTGTGTGAACAGGGGATTATGAAAGGTAGGAGGCTTGTGGGAGGCTAAATGTGTCTCTTGAAAACAGATAACATCACTGTTCAACTTGATGGCTTCTTTCCAAGCCATCTGTATTTTGTATGGACTGTTCAAGCCCCTCACATTGAGCGAAGAGATTGTAAAGGCCATCCTGCAGGTTAACAGAAGTGGAAATGTGCAGCGGTGAAGTGAAATCAGACATTATGGGACAGGTGTAGATATTGCCTCTCAGAAGCAGGTCCTCAGGTGTTAAGTTGCACTAGGGTAGTCGATTTCCGGGAACGAGGCCACTCAGATGGAAGGAACACGCCAGGATCTGGGCTGTAGGGTGCAAGACTTGTGCAGATGACCAGTGAAGATGAGTAGCAAAGAAAATGACAAAAAACAAAAATAACACAATAAAGTGACGATTCTGAGAAGAACCTGTGTGATAGAATTATCGCTTAAACAATAGGGGTATTGTATAGGTAAACAAAGTGGCTGACCTCCTCGGCCAAAGACATGAAAGTTAAGTGCTATAAAGGGGAGCTCCGGAATTGGGTTTCTTCAGCATCAGAAGAATCTCTCGAAGGTAGGGACGAGTGGTGGGGTCCTCCATCTTAGGTAATGGGGGTCTAGGATACCCCATGTTTTCAGTAAGTGGATCCCTTCTTTAACGGAAGTGATTGCATGAGTATCGCCATCTTTGGAGACGAGGAGTTTAGCTGGATACAGCCAGTGGTAAGTAATCTTATGATTATGTAGCGGTTTGGTTATGTTAGCCAATTGCCTCCGTTGCTGCATGGTGAAGGCTGATAGATCAGCAAAGAAGGAGAGATTCTGTAGGCTGGGGGCAGTGTTGGGGTAGTTACTCAAAAAATGTAACTACTAGTTATTTCTGTAAATTGTAACAAGATTACTTTACTAGTTACTGCATTTGAAAAGTAACTTCCCTACTTATTACTTTACTTTCCTCTTTCTTAAAGCGGTTGTAAACCCAAAAAGTAAAAAAAAAAAAAAAAAAAACCTGCAAGACAAAGGCAAAATGAGCTAGTATGCATCGCATACTAGCTCATTATGTATTACTTACCTTAGAACGAAGCCCCGACACGGACCCCCGGACATTGCTGCGGGCGCCGCCATGATCCCTCGCCGTCTCTTCCGGGTTCGGCGGCTCCGGCGCTGTGATTGGCCGGAGCCGCGATGACGTCACTCCCGTGCATGCGCGCGGGAGTGATTTTCCGGCAAGATCCCGGCAAGCAAAACTGAAGGTCCCCCCGGACCTTCAGAGCGCATGAGCCGCTCGCTTGAGCGGCTGCATGCACTGCAAATATCTCCTAAACCGTGCCGGTTTAGGAGATATTAATTATACCTACAGGTAAGCCTTATTATAGGCTTACCTATAGTCAAGTGCCAAAAAACATGATACTACCGCTTTAATTGACCCTGTAGAAGAAGATACATGACACTCTTTCTGCATAGAGTTTATTGTATAAACACAGGCTTTGGGAAACATGAGAACAAAACCTGAAAAAACAGAATAAAACAAAGTGCAACAAAAAGTCATAAACTTCATCCCTCTCAATTCTTCGAAATAACGATTGTATCGCACGGCTTTGGTAACGCAGGAAAGCGTGTTCCTATAGCCTAGTAAAGTAGTGTAGTTACCTCCTATAGCCTAGTAAAGTAGTGTAGTTACCAATATTAGTATTGTAACTAGTTACATTACTTAGTTACCAAAAAAAGTAATGTAGTTACTGTAATCAGTTACTTTGTAACTAGTTACCCCCAACACTGGCTGGGGGTAAATGTTCACGTTGTCTAGTGGCTGACAGGAATTGGTCTTTTATGTGATTAAAGTGGATGCGAACGATGGTATCCCTGGGGAGGTGAGAAGGAATATGTTTAGGCCTAGGGAGCCTATGAATGCGGTCGAGGACTATGTCCTCTAGGGGAGCATCAGGTAAGGCCTCCTTTGATATCAGTGAAGTATGCCTTTAACTCTTGCGGTTTGACAGATTTAGGGATTCCACGGATTTTAACATTATTCCGTCGGGAACAGTCCTCCAAGTCTGCTAATTTGCGTTGGATTTGAAGGATATCAGTGTCCCTGTCATTATGTGCATCCACAAGGTCATTGAAAGTGGTGGCAAACTCCCCCATTTTTGTCTGTTTTAAATTGTTGAGCCAGGGATATAATGTCTGCGTGAATAGTTGATCTAAGGGAGACCAACATGTCTTTTAATAGAGTATCCATGACTGGCTGGTTTGCAGTAAGGAAGTCTGATATGGAATCCTGCAGCTCTCTAGTGTCATCCAAGGTAGATTCAAAAAGGCTTACCTCCTGGTGGAGATCTGTAATATCTGACCACCTAGGTTTACTCTTTGCCGGGCTGTGGAACCGCCGTTTAGTGCCCGGAGGCCCTGTGATGTCGGGCTGTGTGGTGGCTGGGAGCCACGCTGCATGCCTGCAGAGTCACCGGCGCCATCTTGGACTGTCTGGCGGCGTTGTGCGAAGAAGTCTGGCATCTTTCCAGGCTTGACCGGACCTTTCTACTTTCTGGCCGACATCTGGGGTTGATGAGGCAGCTATTAGGCAAGTGGGGTAAGGTGTTCCGGAGCTCTTTGTTGCTGTGGATCAGTGTAATGGCCCGTGGAGGAGAGGAACTCTCACAATCTCACAATGCGGCCATGCGCTCCGCCGGCTAGCCACGCCCCCAATCTTTTGTGCATTTTGTCTGTGGTAAAATGTGAATTAAAACTTGTGCTGTTGCAGCTATTCTAAATGGCCTTTCTCCATGCTATTGACAAAATGTCCTTTTTTTTTTTTTTTTTTTTTTTTTTTTCTAAATGGAGTATATAACTCTTAGTGTGAAGGCCCAAGCAGAGCAGGACAGTGTTTTATCCCCTTTTATGCTTTAACAAATACCCATGTTCTGGGCATACAGAATAATGACCATTCAATATCTACTTCCAATAAAAATCACAGGAAAGATATTTTCTCTTACGTCCTCCGACAGTCGCCGCCTCTTCATATTCGTCACATATGGGGTATTAGACTTTGCTCCGAAGGAGTAGCTAGGCAACAGAATATGTTAACATTAAAGCTTTTAACATATCCCACCCTCAAGAGGTGGTCCCCTCAGTCAATACCCTCCTACTTCCTGCAACCATATCTCAGTTTCAATGTCTAGCTTGTCAGGAGTGGCTGGCTCTCTCTGTGCTGGGGCTTTGTGCCCCAGAATCTTTCTTCTTTTTTGATTTTTTGTTTGAGTTTTCTCTCTACCTTTACTTAGCTGTTCTTTTTGTCAGCATTAGTTAGTTCTTCGGATGAAGAGGATCATGCGGGCTGGGTCTCGGGCTGATCCCCCTGGTCGCAGGTCGTGGGTCAGTGGCTTCCCAGCCTGCCATCGAGCGTTCAGCCAGGTAACGCTCCTGGCACAGAGAAAGACCCATCCCTGTTCGGTGCAGGGATGATTGGTGAGGTGGCTACCTCGCTGGACGCTGTGCGGTTTCTTAACCCCCATTCTGTGCGTCTTGTATGCGACTCTCCCTGCCTCATGTGCAGCGGCTTGTTCGCCTGTGCGGGTCCCCCACGCCATTGTGAGGTAAGTGTATCTATGTGGGGACCTGTCTGTCTGGGGGGGGTGTCAGTCTGGGACTGTGTAACCTGCCTCTGTTCACACGGTTTGTCTCCCTATCACTCGGCTGCATGCTGTGGGCTACAAGGGGGGGGGGGAGCTGTGTGACACTGTGTGTGTCAGCCTTGTCAGTGTGAGAAGCTGTGTGCTGTGGGGCATGTTTTGTGGCATGTTTGGGCACTATACAGCGATCGCTGCGGCGATCTACCATGTTTTTTTATACATGGATGACATGTGTGCATTACTGTACTGTGGAGCGGCGGTTTCGGCGCCAAACGGCGCCATTTTGCCTACACTCGCTCCGGCCGCATGTTCTACATGCATGGCGGCCATTTTCTTGTAGCCTCCCATAGGCTTTCATAGAGCGCCCTGGCCGCATCACTTCCTCTTCTCCAGGAACACCGATCGAGGCAGCAGCAGCAGCGGCGAGGGTCTCCTCAGGTTATATCCTTCTTATCCATTGCCTGTGTCAGTTTTATTGTCCCTGTGGGGGTCTCATTGTGCTTGTGTGTGGTGCGGTGGGCTGCGCTCGCCACGCTTGTTAAAGGGGCAGTTAACCCTTTATTATCCGGCATTTGTAATAGGGGCAATGGATTCTCAGGAGGGAAAATTTCCTACCGCCTTGGTGGAAAGCCAGGGGACCGCTGTTTCCCCCCCAGGGGGGGATTTAGCCACTATTGTGGCTGGCCTTGCTGCTCAGGTGCAGATGCTGGTGGCTGCTCAATCTACTAAAAGACCCAGAGTTTCTCTTTCCTCTGATTCTGAGGGTGAAGGTGATGGGGCTGTTATGGCGGGGGCCTCCTTATCGGGGTCCCGCTCCTCCCTGGATCTAGTGGGGTCCGAGGTGGAGGCTGAAGTTGAAGGGGTTGATAATTCTCCCCCTGGCTCGCCTGAAGAGCTTGCAATCATGGATGTATTGATTGCTTCCATAAAACAAACGCTGCGTTTGCAGGATGAAGTGTGTCCCCCCGCTGCCTTGGCGGCTTATGGGAAGCAGAGGAAACGCAGGACGCCGCAGGTTTTTCCCTGCAATGATGATTTTCAGCGCGCTGTTAAGGAACAATGGCGCAATCTACGCAAACCTTTTGCTGTACCAAGTAGGTTCAAGCTGCGTTATACTTTCTCGCCTTCCACTGATGAAAGGTGGTGTGTGCCACCCCCAGTGGATCACGCAATTGCGGTTTTAAACAAATCCACTGCGATTCCTGCAGAGGATTCCCCTGTGTTCCGTGATGCCACGGATAGGAGATTGGAGTCTCTTGCCCGTCATACTTATTCTGTTACGGGTTCTATGCTTAAGGCTCTGTTTGCCTCTCTCATGGCGGCCCAGGCGGTCGCAAGTTGGACGCAGATGCTTAGGCGCGTCCTAGTGGCCGATTCGGCCTCGCCGGCGACCCTGGATATGGTGGATCAAATCCACCAGGGTGTCATGTATCTGTGTGATGCGGACTTGGACCTAGTCCCGTTGGCTGCACGTGTGCACAGCGTGGCGGTGTTGTCTCGCCGCCTGGTTTGGTTGAAATGTTGGTCGGTGGACCAATCTTCACGTAAGACCTTAGCCAATCTGCCTTATGATGGGTCTCGCCTTTTTGGGGAGTCCTTGGATGTGTTGATTAAGGGGATCACCGGAGGTAAGAGCACTCTCTTGCCCCATTTCCCCAAGGCTAAGGGGGCTTCTGGGAAGAAGCATGCTAATTTTCGGCCCCCTCAGGGGTCCTTTCGTGCCTTTCGGTCGCACTACAAGGGCAAACCGTTCAAAGGTCAAGGCTCTCAGAAGAAGCCCTGGTCTGGAAAACAGAAGTCCGGTCAATCCGGATCCGCAGCCCATAACAGTGCGGCCTGAAGGGGCGCCCTCACCCAGTTTTGGGGTGGGGGGACGCTTGCTCGGTTTTCTTCAGCCCTGGTTGGCCCGTGTGCGGGACAGATGGGTTCAGGAGATCGTTCGATCTGGTTACAAGATCGAGTTTCTCTCTCGGCCGGAGAGCAGATTTTTTCCCTCAAATCTTCAACTGTCTCCAGAGCGTTTACGGGACCTGCACCTGGCGGTGCGGGACCTGAGGGCTCAGGGAGTGGTAGTTCCGGTGCCTCATCGGGACAGATTTCGGGGGTTTTATTCCAATCTGTTCACCGTGCCCAGAAAGGAGGGCAAGGTTTGTCCAATTCTGGACTTGAAGGCTCTGAACCGCTCTGTGCGGGTTCGCAAGTTCCGCATGGAATCCCTGCGGTCGGTGGTGGCTGCCCTGGTTCCGGGGGAATTCATGGCCTCCATCGATTTGAAGGATGCGTATCTTCACATCCCCATTTTCGAGGGTCACCAGAGGTACCTTCGATTCGCCATTGCGGAGGATCAATACCAGTTCGTGGCGTTGCCTTTTGGTCTCGCCTCGGCTCCGCGGGTCTTCACCAAGGTGCTTGCACCGGTTCTGGCATTATTGAGGGCCCAGGGCATTTCTGTCCTGGGGTATCTGGATGACATTCTGGTTCGGTCTGCGACCAGCCAGGGTCTGGAGAAGGACCTGTCTGTCACGATGCAAACTCTGCAGGAGTTTGGTTGGACGATAAATTTTCCAAAGTCGACACTGAGTCCGTCGGTTCGTCTTCCCTACCTGGGAATGATTCTGGACTCGGTGCAGGCGAAGGTCTTCCTGCCGGAAGACAAACTCAGAACTCTTCAGGAGGAAGTCAGGTCCCTCAGGGACGTTCCGCACTCGTCTCTGCGGACGTGCATGAGATGTCTGGGATTGATGGTCTTGGCCTTCGAGGCGATTCCCTTCGCCCAGTTTCACACGCGGGGTCTCCAAGCGGAGATCCTGTCCATGTGGGACGGGCGACCTCAATCTCTGGATCTTCAAATCTCGTTGAGTCATCGCACCAGAAGAGACCTTCTGTGGTGGCTGCAGTCCCCGATGGTGTCCGGGGGCAAGTCGTTTCGTCCTATCTCGTGGACGGTAATCACTACGGATGCCAGCCTGTCGGGCTGGGGTGGTGTTCTGGGCGTTCTGTCCGCCCAGGGGACTTGGTCGGAGGGGGAGTCCTCCCTTCCGATCAACATTCTGGAATTGCGTGCGATAAATCTCTGTCTTCATCGCTGGACAGACCGGCTGCAGGGCTGCCCGGTTCGGGTGCAGACGGACAATGCCACGGCGGTGGCCTACATGAACCACCAAGGGGGCACCAGGAGTGCCCGAGCGGCTCGAGAAGTGGCCGACATTCTGTCTTGGGCCGAGACTCATGTCCCGGCGATAACGGCGGTTCACATTCCAGGGGTGGAGAACTGGCAGGCGGACTATCTGAGTCGCCAGACCCTGGATCAGGGGGAATGGTCTCTCCACCCGGCTGTCTTCCAGATGTTGTGCGCGAAGTGGGGTCTTCCAGATGTGGACCTGTTCGCGTCTCGTCTCAACAACAAGGTGGGAAGGTTCGTGGCAAGGACGCGCAACCCTCGGGGCAGACGCGTCGGACGCGTTAGTGGCCCCGTGGCATCAGTACAAGCTGATGTACGCGTTTCCACCGATTCAGTTGCTGTCCAGGTTCCTTCGCAGGTTACACTCGGAACGCAGCACGGTGATTCTTGTGGCACCGGACTGGCCTTGCCGGTCCTGGTACGCAGACCTCGTGAATCTGGTGGTCGACGCCCCGTGGCGTCTGCCTCTTCGAGACGATCTCCTGTCTCAAGGGCCGATATACCATCCTGCTTTACAGTCGCTGGCTTTGACGGCCTGGCTGTTGAGACCGAGGTCCTGAAGGAGAAGGGTCTCTCCCCAGAGGTCGTTCATACCTTGATCAACGTGAGGGAAGGTTTATTACCATACTTGGAAGGCCTATTTTGCCTGGTGTGAGTCCAGGGGGTTTTCACCCCGCACGTACTCGGTTTCCCGAGTGCTGTCCTTCCTTCAAACGGGTGTCGATCAGCGTTTCGCGCTGGCTACGATAAAGGGTCAGGTGTCTGCGCTGGCCGTTCTGTTTCAACGTCCCGTGGCTTCCAACTCCTTGGTTGGCACTTTTGTTCAGGGAGTGCGGCATCTGGTTCCTCCTAGGAGGGATCCTCTGCCCCCTTGGGACTTGAATCTCGTTCTATCTGTGTTACAACGTGCTCCTTTTGAACAGATCAGGGAGATCTCGTTGTCTATGTTGTCCAAAAAGGTCGCCTTTTTGGTTGCGATCACTTCGGCTCGCAGAGTGTCGGAGCTGGCGGCTTTGTCCTGCAAGTCTCCGTATCTGGTTGTTCATTTGGATAAGGTGGTCTTGCGACCTAATCCTTCTTTTCTTCCGAAGCGAGTTTCGGAATTCCATCTTAATGAGGATATTGTCTTGCCTTCGCTGTGCGCGAAGCCTAAACATCCAAAGGAGGTGAGATTACATTCTTTGGATGTTGTTCGGGCGATAAGGGTTTACCTTAAATCGACTGAGTCTTTTCGAAAGACTGATTCCTTGTTTGTTCTTCCAGAGGGTCCTCGGAAGGGCATGGCGGCGTCGGCCTCTACCATCACCAAATGGATCAGGCAGACCATTGAACAGGCCTATGCTTTGCAGGGGAAGGTTCCCCCTGTGCCTGTGAAGGCGCACTCTACTGGATCTCTGAGTACGTCTTGGGCCTGTCGTCATGGGGCTTCTGTAGCCCAGGTGTGTAAGGCGGCGACCTGGTCGACCGTGCACACTTTCACAAAATTCTACAAAGTAGATGTTCAGGCATCGGCGGATGCTTCCTTTGGCCGCAATGTTCTTAGTGCGGCGATTCCCTAGGGTCCCTTGTTGGGGACCTCTGGCTGTTGGGATAAGTTTTTTATCCCCTGGTTATTTGTCTTTTCCTGGGTTGTTGCTCCTGTTGAGCACCTGTTTTTTCCTGTTGCCCAGCTGGGTTCCTTCCTTTGGTAAGGTTCCTTTCTTTGATGCGGAGACTGCGTTGCCTTTCGGCGCGGATGCGTTTCCCACCCCTCATGTTTGCACTGCTTTGGGACGTCCCCATATGTGACGAATATGAAGAGGTGGCGACTGTCGGAGGATGTAAGAGAAAACTGAATTTTTGTAAAATCTTACCTGTAAAATTCCTTTCTCTGAGTCCTCCGACAGTCGCCGCCCCCGCCCCTCTTTTGGGGTTTGGTTGTATACTCTACTGCTATTCCACTGAAACTGAGATATGGTTGCAGGAAGTAGGAGGGTATTGACTGAGGGGACCACCCCTTGAGGGTGGGATATGTTAAAAGCTTTAATGTTAACATATTCTGTTGCCTAGCTACTCCTTCGGAGCAAAGTCTAATACCCCATATGTGACGAATATGAAGAGGCGGCGACTGTCGGAGAACTCGGAGAAAGGAATTTTACAGATAAGATTTTACAAAAATTCCATTATTTTCTCTGACTGAGCCTAAATTGTCTGCGCTAGAGGCTGATGTAGCCAAACAGGAGATGAAAGCTGCCCAGCTCCACACTGGCTGTGACACTTTAAGCTAGTTTTTGATTGTATTTGTTGTCTGCATTACAACTGGGAGGACTGATTACGCGCAGTCCTCCCAAATTGCCATGTTGCCCCTTCTTAAAATATTTTTTTTCTCCATATGCACAAATGCTGCTTCTCCAGTGGCCCAGACCAACTCTGCACTGTTGGCCTTCCTGTGTCAACCGTCATTCATCTTTAGATTTGGCGCTTGCTACATAAGGAGTGATCAGTCTCCATACAACTAGTTATCATTTGAAATGTCTTTAATGAAAAATTGTTTAGGGCAAAACAAACAATTCTTCAGTGTTCACATGTAAGTTTCACATCACCTAAGTTTCTACAGAAAATATTTCTTCAATGCCACTTACTCTGCATCGAGGATAAATCGGTCTTTTTCCTCACCTAAAGTCTACAAAGAGGGCATGTTTGACAACCTCCAGGGTTAACACTGCCATCTATTCCATACTCCCCTTGTTTGGGGGAACCAGAAATCTGACTACATGGTGCCTTCTCATCTACTAACTGCTTGGAGACCAAGGATGCAACCTTTTGCGCTCCACCTTTAGGCCAATTAATTTGTAGTGTCCTCTGCCCCCTTTCACATCACACCACCTCACCATCCACAGTAATGTCCTGTGGGCCCCTCACGATATCCCCCCCACAGTAATGTAGTCTGCCCCCCCACAATAGTGTCCTCTACCCCTTTACTTCACCCCCACCCACTGTTGTCTCCTTTGCCCCCCCATTCACATTATCCCCACCCCCCCCCCAACTGTAGTGTTCTCTGACCCCCAAACAGTAGTGTTCTTTGCCTCCCTAACATTGTAGTGTCCACTGCCCCCTCTAATGCAGGAGAGAACAGGGGGCAGCACATTACTGGATGGGAGGGCAGGAGGGGGAGCTGCCTGTTAACCTTTCATATTAACAAGCTGGTGATTTGGTTGCTAGGACCGCCCGGCTTCCTAGCGACCAATCACCTACTGGTTAATAACTGGTTATATTTTACCACTAGTTTCATAGTTTCTAACTCACTGATCACAAGGCTGGATGGGTGTATCATTGTATGTCATCTGTATACACAGCTGAGCCCCAGTCCAGGGAGACACAGACAGACACACAGCGCCTCCATCTCAGCAATCTTCTCCGGAGCGTAAGGAGGAGGAGGAGTGTGGAGTTCTGTGGTTTGCAGGCGGTTGTGAAGTGGACTACTCTAGAGGGCTTGGTCTTTGATGATTTTGTCACTATGCACTTTATATGGTAATTTCAAAGGCATTATTTACCACACAATTGCACTTTTAAGGTGAGCGCAGCTTAGTACACCTTGTGTGTATCGTATACCACACCTACTGGTTAACTTGAAAAGTTAAGTGAGGCAGCTCCCACCCTCCATCCAGTACTGTGCTGCCTCCCACCCTCCACTCTGCAGTGAAGAGGAGAGCTGCAGAGACCGGGGGGGGGGGGGGGGAGAGAACTGGCAAAGTCATCTGTGTTTGTGATCTACCCATCATCTGCCTGTGAACGCCCCTTTCTAACCAAAGACACAACAAAACTCCTAGTTCACTCCCTGGTCATCTCGCGCCTCGACTACTGCAATTCCCTTCTCGTTGGCATACCTCTACACAGGCTATCCCCCCTTCAATCCATCATGAATGTGCTGCCGCCAGACTCATCCACCTTACCAATCGCTCAGTGTCCGCTGCTTCTCTCTGTCAAGCCCTCCACTGGCTTCCGCTCACCCAACGAATTAAATTCAATATACTTACAACATCTTACAAAGCAATCCACAGCTTAGCCCCCAGCTACATCACTAGCCTAGTCTCAAAATACCAACCCAATCGCTCTCTTTGTTCCTCTCAAAACCTCCTGCTCTCTAGACCCCTCGTCACCTCCTCCCATGCTCGCCTCCAGGACTTTTCCAGAGCCTCTCCAATCCTATGGAACGCCTTACCCTTATCTGTCCGATTATCTCCTACTCTATTAGCTTTTAGGCGATCTCTGAAAACCCTCCTTTTCAGAGAAGCCTATCCTACCAACACCTAACAAATGTACCTCCATTTTCTCTATCAACCCATCCCCCACGGTTATTGCCTTTTTGTTTCACTTGACCCTCCCTTCTAGATTGTAAGCTCTAACGAGCAGGGCCCTCTAGTTCCTGTTTTGAACTGTATTGTAACTGTATTGTCTTCCCTCACATTGTAAAGCGCTGCGCAAACTGTTGGCGCTATATAAATCCTGTATAGTAATAATAATAATAACCGCTTGTTGCCCCCCTCCAGGGAAAGCGATAAGGGTAGTTGTCATGTATCATTGTAGAAAGTATGGGCACATAGGCATTAAAATGAGCCTTTCAGCAATGTAAGCTTTCTGGTGTTTTTACATTTTGGTGTCAGGTATAATCTCTATATGATTATTCATGCATTGATTAATTTTTTCTTGGTATGGAGCCATTGTTCATGTTACTCCTTTTGACCTGCATTGCAAGGAAGTGTCCTGCTTAGAATAGTAAATTATTTCAGGGAGTGGTTGTTTTTAATGTTCTAGGATTGTTTAGTTGCACAATCTCATGACAAACATCTGCCCTTCTATTTATACTGTCCCTGATAATGAAACACCTCAACGTGATGTTAAAAAAAAAAACATTACAGTGGCAGATTTCTACTTTTAAGACGCTAGTTCCCTGGTTGTCATATTCTTGTTTTCACTTCAGTTCTGAGTTTAAAAATTCTAAATTAGAAATATTTGGATGGAGACAGTTTTGTTTGCCTAAGGATTGGAGAGTGGGACATTAATGACACTATTGATCCTTACTAAACCCCCAAATCTATATGCAGCCCTTCAGTGAACAAGCTGCCTACAGTCAAATATTTAAAATTTTGACTTGACAGTCCAGAGCACCTGCTGACATTTTTCTGCGTTCCAGTTCTTATGTTTTTGTGCACCCAAACAGGAAAGTTCCGCTTATTTAAGTCCCCCTTCCCCAGCCTCTGCCACAGTTGGCACTTTTTAGGGAGTCTGGGAACTCCCCACAGCATGCTAACAAAATTTAGGCTCAGTCTGGGGGTGTTTTTTTTTTTTTTTATGATCTATTTCAGTACTTGAACACTGTTAGAAAAAGGATGAGGTTGCAGGACACACCAAAACACACGCAGGTATCAGAAGACAGATTCACAAGCAAAGTTCCTCAACAGAAGCCTTAAAGCGGAGCTCCACCTAAAAAGGGGACCTCTGCTTATTTGCCTCCCTCCCCGCCACCCCCCTCCGCTGACACATTTGGCACTTTTTGGAAGGGAGAGGGGAGCGGGTACTTGGTTGCAACAGGTACCCACTCCCACTTTCGTTTAGATCGCTGCGGCGATTTGAGCAGAGGTTTTCCCTCCCCCACAGCCTTCTGGGACACATCAGAAGTCCTGGAAGACTGTGGGACCATTTATAAAGTGCAGCACGGCTCGCTCTGCACAGCTGTGAAGCCGCAAGGCTTCACTGCCAGTTTCCCTTAGTCAAGATGCCGCGGTCTGGATCTGAAGCCAGTTGAAGAATCGGCTCAGGTGAGGGCAATGCTGGATCTTTTTTGCCACAATTCTTCCATGAAGGACCTTTCTGGCCAGACTTCTCCGAACAGTAGATGAGTGTACCTGGGTCCCTCTGGTTACCACCAGTTATGTGCTCATTGCGCTGCTGGACATTTTCCAAAGGGAAGTAAGCATGATGTTTAAATCTTTTGTGAAAACATAAATACACCCCTTCGGGGTTGTTCCTGGAGTTATGTCTTCCGTTTTCCACACAGGCATGACTTTGTTCCTGGAGTTATGTCTTCCGTTTTCCACACAGGCATGACTTTGGTAGACCAATCTGCCCCCAAAAACTAGGATAATAGGGTCCTTTCACATGGTGTTGCTTCTTTCAGCAGTGGATCTGTGAGCAGGGGCAGATCCAGAGTCTAGTCTCGGGAGGGGCACTGACAGAAAATAGGGTGTTGATTACAGAACTGTTTTAACATAGCATACAGTCCTAACCTTGTTTAAAACAGTGACACGTTTTAAAATTATGCCACTTCCTCTCAGCGCGGAGGAGGTAGGGAAGAATAGTGAGATCTGCCAACCACAGTAATTAAAATGTTAAGGTCAGCCGCGACAGTGGCTGCGGTCTTAACACTTATCAACTTCACAGGAGATCTTTATAATTTCCCAGCGGGTCTCCTGATGCTCTATACTGTAGCTCCATCTGGGACTCCTTCCCTCCACCGCACACCGGTGCAAAAGGGGGAAGGCTGCTACTGCGCATCTCTCCATCCGGGACTTATGCCCCTACAGCAGGGGTGCCCAACCTTTTGAGGAGAGAGGAATGCTTTAGCGCCTTGGTTACCGGTGGCGGGCCACAATGAGTGGAGCGGGAAGATGACAGGTCCATGTCCACTCAGCATATGCAAAGCAGACACAGACAAAGCCCTATCTACTCTATGGGCCCTCTGATCGGCCCTCTGATCGGCCCAGACAGAAGGGGATGGATCCCCCTGTTTTTTTTAAGTGGGTCGGATTGGAGGTAGGCGGGTGTAAACGGGCACAAGTCTGTTTACATCTGCAGCTCTATAGAGGTGAATGGAGGGTCCAATTTGATCCACATGAAAAACAGACAGGTGGACCCGATTAGACCGATTTGTGTAAAAGGGGCCTAAGGCTGCTTTCACACGGATGTCGTTTACCTGCACGTCAACTGACTTCAATCTTCACTTCTTCCTCAGGATTACTGCAGCTATCGCTGGCTGCTCCTGGCTGTTCTACAGGGCTAGTACTGCTGGTGAAAACGGCTGGCTGGTACTGCCAGTGGGAACTGCTGGTGGGTTCTGCTGGCTGGTACTGCTAGCTGGTGCTGGTGGGTACTGCTAGCTGGTGCTCGTGGGAACTGCTGGCTGGTACTGCTGGTGGGTTTCACTGGCTGGTACTGCTGGTGGGTTTCACTGGCTGGTGCTGCTGGCAGGTACTGCTGGTGGGTACTGCCAGCTGGTGCTGGTGGGTACTGCTGGCTGGTACTACTGGTGGGTTCTGCTGGCTGGTACTACTTGTGAGTTCTCCTTGCTGGTACTGCTGGTGGGTACTGCTGGCTGGTACTGCTAGTGGGTACTGCTGGCTGGTACTGCTGGTGGGTTCTGCTGGCTGGTACTGCTGGCTGGTGTTGGTGGGTACTTCTGGCTGGTACTGCTGGTGGATACTACTGGCTGGTACTGGTGGGTATTGCTGGCTGGTACTGGTGGGTACTGCTGGCGGGTATTGGTGGGTACTACTGGCAGGTATTGCTGGCTGGTACTGTTGGTGGGTACTGCTGACTGGTACTACTGGTGGGTACTGCTGGCTGGTACTACTGGTGGGTTCTGCTGGTTGGTACTACTGGTGGGTATCGCTGGCTGGTGCTGGTGGGTACTGCTGGCCGGTACTGCTAGCGGGTACTGCTGGCTGATACTGCTAGTGGGTTCTCCTGGCTGATACTGCTGGTGGGTACTGCTAGTGGGTACTGCTGGCTGATACTGGTGGGTACTGCTGGCTGGAACTGGTGGGTACTGCTGGTGGGTATTGCTGGCTGGTACTGTTGGTGGGTATTGCTGCTGTTACTGCTGGCAAGTACTGTTGGTGGGTTCCCAACCCACCATTTCTGAGCATCAGTGTGACAGGAGTCGCACTGGAGGAAGCAGAGCCGCTGCTTCCTGTATCGCTCCTGTCACAGGCGGAAGTGGAGTGCATTTGGTATCACTCCGCCTGTGACAGGAGCAGGCGCTATACAGGAAGCATCGGCTCTGCTTCCTCTAGTGACAGCTCCATTATTTACAGTGATGTTCAGGGATGGCGGGTCGGGAACCTGCAATCTTGGCTTACCGACCCGCCATCCCAGAGCAGGAGGGAGAGTCACTAATAATTTCTCGGGGGGAGCAATTGCCCCGTTGCCCCCCCCCCCCCCCCGGATCCGCCCCTTTCCGTGAGCTGATCAAGTTCTAAATCGGGGCTGAATGGAACAGATGTTCACTCTGTGACATCTGTGCCTGTTTAGTTTTTATGTCCACATTTTGACAGCAGGGTGTGGCGGACCCGTGATGGCCCCTATGGGCAGCTGGCTGTAAATGGACATTTGCCCATGTCCATCAGGCTACTTCTGAGCGAAAAACGAAAAAGGGCACAGTGCTTTTCAGTTTTTGTTTTTTTTTTTTTCTGGACCTCTAGACCTGGATAGACTTGGAGGTAGGTGTGTTTAAACTGACACAGGTCAGTTCACATCCGCCTGCCCTTAGAGCTGCAGGGAGCTTCCAATCAGTTGTGCTTGAAAAACTGACAGATGGCCCAGTTTGGAAAGCCCTGTGAAAGGTGCTTAAGACTCCTTATTGTACTGCAGAACATTTCTCAATCGGTCCCAATGCAGACTGCTGTAAACCATATACTAAAAATCTGATGTAATATAAATGTCTATCTAAAACGTTACTTTAAACCACCAATGAGATTTAAACTGTTTTGGAAATGTTAATGTTATTGGTGATACAGAGAGCAGAGAGAAAATAGAGAGCTCTCTATACACTAGTAGATGTTCGAACGAACGTTTATAAATTCGTATTAAAATTCTCAGTACTTGAGAAAGGAACTTAAAATTTTGATTTGCTTTTAACATTTGATTTTGGAATGAATAGACTATCTAGAACTAAAACCACGCGCACAGTTGGAAAGAAGTTTGTTTGAGAATAATTTTCCATCCTGCTCCTACAAATATTCTGTCACTGCATTTAAAAAGGAACATTGATCAACTAATGATTACAAAATTAACCGGACATTCTCTAATTAAGGTAATTAGTGTTAGTAAAGTATAACATTTTTGTTGGCCTAAAATAAAAAAAGATATATGCTTACTGCGCAATGCAAGGATATTGCACTGAACGGTCCTTACCTCTCCTTTTTTTTTACCTTTTAAAGGAGAGACGTATGACCAAAGCTTTTTGGCCATACTTCTCTTGTGTCACAGGAGTGCACTTATTTCTGCACTCCTGTGACCTAGATTCAGCTGACAGAGGGCTAAAGTTTGCTGTCTGCTGATGTCACAGACCCTGTCTGTGTGGATTCTGCGGATATGCAGGCTGAATATCGGGAGACAACGGCCGGTTGAAAAAAAACCAGCTGAGGTTGGACCTGTGTGTATGCCGATCTGTCAGATGTGCACGCTGGAAAACCAGCATCTGACCGACACTCCCGATCAGCGCTGATCGGAGTGTTCTGGGAGGGGGGCATATCCCTGTCAGAAAAACAACAGCTCAATTGTGGTAGAGATTGCTGAACTAACCTTGCATGGTTTGTACAGCGACTCTGACCGGAGCTGACAGTTTACGTGTACCTGGCATGCCACTGGGAGCCTGTGCCAGCTGCTTCCTTCCACAGCACAGCGCTCCAGTAAGCGTTGGAGGAGCAGAACAGAGAGCTGGTGACTGACAGTCACCGCTCTCTGCTCAGTAAACACCAAGAACTTCGCGATCAGCAGTCATGTAATTGCTTGGTTCTCAGTCTTAGGCTGGCCATACATATACAATTTTCTGTTAGATTTACCACAAACCACATAATATGGGGTCAAAGCTATACAACACTTTCAATTGTATCCAATTAGGCAGGCCTTTGAACTACAAAGTTGAAGGTAAATTTCAAGAAAATTGTACAGAAAATTGTAAGAAAATTGTATAATGTATGGCCAGCCTTAGATCTAGCAGGGGACTGCTGCACCATCAGATCAATGCTGAAGCCCACATAGGTTATTACAGATGGTTCAATACACTTATCTGAGTGCATTGTTTCCAAACAATGTTACCTGTTGATGTAACCAGTAAATTCTGGTGATTTAATTTTTAAAGATGATACTATGTTTTTAAGGAATTTAATAATCAAAAGTCTTTTATTGAGATTAGCCTTTTTCTGCTTTGTCCTATTGTTTTGGCACATTCAAAGTCCCCTTATTCTTGGTGGGAGAAAGGGAATTTGCTGTCTTACTTTACTTTTGGGGAAACCTCTTTCCCCCCTTTTTCCCCTCCTCCCCTTGTTTTTCTATACACTTTTTTGGGATGGTGCCACAATGTGGATGTTTCATAGTATAATGCTCTGCACACATATACTTGCACATTGTATTATGAATGTTTTTTTCTTTTAAATACCGTACTTCTCTTTTAGCCTGGGTTCACACTAGTGCATGCAGAACAGCGAATGTGATCTGCACAGGAATCGCACCGCATCCCTGTACACATCACATGGCGATGTCTGTTTGATTTTAGCCTTACATTTTGTATGTCTCACATCTCATCCGTGCCAAAATGGTGCAGGACTCCTTTTTTTTTTTTTTTTTTTTCCCTGCACCCGATTCACATTGCATGGGCTTTCACACCCATGCAATGCTATTCTGGCAGGCTTTTTTTTTTTGCAATTTTTTGTAAAATTGTTTTGCAAACATTGACACCCGCAGGAGATCACATGAATGCCGTGCGTTTCACACATTGCATCAGTGTGAACCAGGGCTCAATGAAAGTATTGCATGATACGCCGTCCATGCAATCTGGTGTCAATGATGTCAAATAGATTAATGACACCATCAAACAGATCGCAAATGCAGTGCAATTGCCAGAATCGTACACCCATGTGATGTGATGAGATTCGGGTGCAGGGAAAAAAAAGGGTCCTGCACCATTTTGGTACAAAATGAATGGCTCAAATCGCACTGCAACTCCTGTGCAAATCACATGCGGTGTTCCGCATGCACTAGTGTGAACCCAGGCCTAAGGGAAACATCTTGACTTTAGAACCACTTTTCTATTTCGGTATGTTCACTAGAATTTTATGCAAGAAGAGTAGAGTGTTCAACTCCTACACAAACAGTAGTTTCGGAGTAGAGATTAGATAGGTCCCACAGCGCAGGTGGGTTTTAGAACCACTTTTGAGGCACCAGTATGACTTTCTCACCTTTTGTAGAGATCCATGCTTTTTGAGGGTGTAACGACACCCCAAAGTATGAAAGGGGTTACAGTCGTCTAAGATAATCCGCTCCCGAACACCAGGACAGCTACCGACCACTCCAATCCGCCATACATGAAGCCCATACAAATATCCCCCCCCAAGTACGAGACAGGGCTCTGTATTAAGCTCAAGTAAGAATAACTCTCTTCTTCTCGTTTTATTGAAAGAAACACAGCATTTATATACACTTTGAGAATACCACATGAACAATGACTGTGTAATTACATCCCTTAGTAGACAGCCAGGTGAGCTCATTAACATACTTATTAATAGTCTCAGACCCAATTAACACACTGTCCTATTTTAGACAAAAGCACTTAGTTAATCAGTAGATATTCTTTAGGAGGGGCTGCTGTAAACAACCCCCCCCCCTCTCTCTGCAGCTAATACACGTTGATTAGCAGACATGGTGTCTCTCATAGTTCCTGGGCGCCCAAATTAGGAGTTGCACTTCCTGTGCCTTACAGTGTATAGGAATAAGATAGATCTCCATATTTCCTGAGCGATACTGGTAATGCATATTACTGTCCCATTTGAAATAGTCCAAACCATATTCTCAGTGTACACCACCCTCCAGGTCACCCTGCATCCATAAAAGATGCAGGGTGACTTAAACCTAAGAAAGCCACACAAGGCTGGACATGGTGCCTCCCAACCTCTTTTAAAGGAATTTGGGGTCCACAACCCCCATGCCCAAAGTGACTCCTGTCACAGAGGGAAATATTAAAAGAAAAAAAAGGGGGGGTGGTGGTCAGACACGTGCATCCTACATTTTTCAAACTACCGTAGCTTAAGGTTAAGTCAATACTTTATGTGAACCTTTGAAGGTTCTGCATTTAGTAGAAACAAAGAAGAAACGAAATAAGTTGGAAATGAGAACCTTTTACCAATAATGGTTGCATCCACCTCCTACCCTAGGTTCACGCATATGCGGCTCTGCAGGCCATTTTCTGCGTGGGCATGGCAGCCCATTCATTTGGCCCCTACAGCATTTTAGAAAGCACAGCCCGCACAGGAACTGCAAGTGGAGTGCGGGTGCCATTTCTAGTGCGTGTGGCGTGCCATTAGGATTAATGGCACCTGAACGCATCCAGTGCATTTTTATGGGAAAATGGAAAGTTGAATGAAAAATACTTTTGTGTTCCGATCAGTTTTGGAATAAGGGAAAGTTAAAATTCATTTTTTTAAAGGGTTTCACTTCTCTGTAGTATTTATATATGTGAATTGTATATCTTGATGAGAAAATGATTGTAATAAAACCCTTTTGTAGGTTAGTGAATTGATTTGTGACCATTGAATTTTTTAAGCACATTTAAAAACTGCCCAGGAAAACATTTATGGCTCATGCACAGTGACGCTGTCAAATGCCCATTTTACAAGTGTTTTAATTTTGTTTTTTTTTTTTTGTTTTTTTTTTTTATTCTGCGCCCTATGTATCCATGCCCAAATAGACGTTTAGAGGCAGGCGTGTGGAGGGGCAGAAATCTGAACTGTGAAAAGTGTGTACAGGAGAGGAATGTTTGGGCAGGAAAAAATGGCCTATGCACCTAAATGTGTGTAAATTCTCCAAAACGCTAGGCACGTTTAAAGGCATTTAAACGCGCCTACCTTGTTTAAAAAACACTGCTTAAGGCACTTTAACACTGCTTTTCTCCTGTCATGAGAACTTATTGTGCATGAGGCCTTATAAGCTTTTGTAAAATAAAGGAGTTCTACTGTCACAGCATACAATTCCATATTGTAACATCAGCATTGTAATAGCAATACAGGCAATAGGTATATTTGACAATCCAATATAATCTTCAAAAACCTCCTTACATGTTGTGAGTATCGCCTGTCTAATGGCCATCTCCTTCCACAATTTCCTGAATTCCCAGCATGCCTTGCAGGAGAACTCTATTTACTTTCAATTAATATGGACTATATATCCCATGGTACCTTGATACTGCAAGTAGTGGTTCCTGTACTTACTCTACCTCATATGTGTGACACAGCAGTGCCTACAAGGCATAGTGAATAAAAGTCACCAAATTCAAAGAAGTACAGTAAACATGTGAGGAGCTGCACAAAATAAGTTTATAATTTAAATTAATCAGAGTAGGCTGGAAATAATTGAAATCAAATGTAGAAATTAATATTTTTTTACATTTCAACCATAGATATGCTTGAATTATTATAAAGGAAAGTGTCAACAGGCTTTGGGCTTGTGTAGATGACAGTTGGAGATACTTCTGACAATTGATTTATTTTGTGATTACTTGTGCTGCAGTATGTGGTTTTAAGCTGAACAGCCAAACAAAAAAATGATTAAATACATACAGCTGCAAGAAAAAGTATGTGAACCCTTTCGAATGATATGGATTTCTGCACAAATTGGTCATAAAATGTGATCTGATCATCATCTAAGTCACAACAATAGACAATCACAGTCTGCTTAAACTAATAACACGCAAAGAATGAAATGTTGCCATGTTTTTATTGAACACACCATGTAAACATTCACAGTGCAGGTGGAAAAAGTATGTGAACCCCTAGACTGACATCTCCAAGAGCTAATTGGAGTGAGATGTCAGCCAACTTGAGTCCAATGAATGAGATGAGATTGGAGGTGTTGGTTACAGCTGCCCTGCTCTATAAAATACACACGCCAGTTCTGGGTTTGCTTTTCACAAGAAGCATTGCCTGATGTGAATGATGCCTCGCACAAAAGAGCTCTCAGAAGACCTACGATTAAGAATTGTTGACTTGCATAAAGCTGGAAAGGGTTATAAAAGTATCTCCAAAAGCCTTGCTGTTCATCAGTCCACGGTAAGACAAATTGTCTATAAATGGAGAAAGTTCGGCACTACTGCTACTCTCCCTAGGAGTGGCCGTCCTGTAAAGATGACTGCAAGAGCACATCGCAGACTGCTTAATGAGGTGAAGAAGAATCCTAGAGTGTCAGCTAAAGACTTACAAAAGTCACTGGCAAATGCTAACATCCCTGTTAGCGAATCTACAATACGTAAAACACTAAACAAGAATGGATTTCATGGGAGGATAGAGGAAGCCACTGCTGTCCAAACAAAACATTGCTGCACATTTACAGTTTGCACAAGAGCACCTGGATGTTCCACAGCAGTACTGGCAAAATATTCTGTGGACAGATGAAACCAAAGTTGAGTTGTTTGGAAAAAACACACAACACTGTGTGTGGCGAAAAAGAGGCACAGCACACCAACATCAAAACCTCATCCCAACTGTGAAGTATGGTGGTGGGGGCATCATGGTTTGGGGCTGCTTTGCTGCATCAGGGCCTGGACGGATTGCTATCATTGAAGGAAAAATGAATTCCCAAGTTTATCAAGACATTTTGCAGGAGAACTTAAGGCCATCTGTCTACCAGCTGAAGCTCAACATAAGATGGGTGTTGCAACAGGACAATGACCCAAAGCATAGAAGTAAATCAACAACAGAATGTCTTTAAACAGAAGAAAATACGCCTTCTGAAGTGGCCCAGTCAGAGTCGTGACCTCAACCCGATTGAGATGCTGTGGCATGATCTCAAGAAAGCGATTCACACCAGATATCCCAAGAATATTGCTGAACTGAAACAGCAGAAATCCATATAATTCCAAAGCGTTCACATACTTTTTCTTGCAGCTGTATAAGGGGACTATATAGTCTGCCAAAGTATTGATTTCTATCAGTTGTGTGATCTCCATAACCTTTCCACAAAACATAACTAAGAGGATGACCCAAAATTCTCACCAGGGCCAGCCCTACCATGGGTCCCAATGGGTCCATTGGACCCAGGCAGCACTTTGAGAGGGGCAGAAAATTGATGCCCAAGATTTTTTTTTCCAGCAGTTTTGTGTGTCATCAGTTTGCGGTGTGTTACGGGCGACATTTTCCCATCTCATACTGCCGGCCGTAGTGCAAACTAATGAGTATGAGGAGGAGGAGGATCTCCTTCGCAGAACGTTCTTGTGTGATTGTGGTGTGCGCAATGACGTCAGACATTCAGACAGACAAAATAATACTGGAGTTTGTGGTTTGGAATTGAACATAATTTTTGGAGGTCATATAATTGTGCATGTAGACAAGGTGTTGTTGCATATAGATCTGACTTCCTGATACACTTTGTTTTAGTTTTAATTATCATGATAAAAAATAAAATTGTGTGGGCCTTTTGGTGGGCGTGATTTTTTTTTTTGGTGGGGGGGGGGGGGGGCAGCATTAATTTTTGGACCCAGGCAGCACAATGTCTTGGGCCAGCCCTGCTTCTTACTTTCAGTTATTGGCTTTATAGGGATACAGTGATGTCGTCTTTCCATACTGAGACTTTTAAATAGTAAGTAAAGTAAATGAGCATTAGGAGACTGATAAGGTTACCTCGCTGTTCATGCTGCTTCCTTTATCCGCATGTTCCTTGTCAGCACATTTGTATGCAGCATACCTGTTTGCCTCTAATCTGCTCCTCCCTCTCCCAGTCGGAGTGCTGCTGTATATGGGACTGCAAGAAGCTGTTACAAATTTAAATACACACACCCACACACACACTTTTTAAATTCTTGTATAAAGATAGATCTATATAAATGTTTGTGGATTATTTCTGCCTGAGGTTCAGATTTATTTATAAATTCTGTACGGTATCGTTATGGCGTTTGTTATTAATTGTTGGCCTTAATTTACATGGGCAGTACCCTTTTGACAGCATGTAGCATACAATAAACATTACCAGTCTGGCAAGTTCTCAAGTGCTTTCCTTTCATGTTTTGCTTTTAACAGGATTGTGCATCATTGAATCCAATTTTCAGACGGAATCAGTTGTAACTCTGTCTTCTGCAAACTATCCATCCGCATTTCCTTCTAGTGAACGCATAACTTGGAAGTTCAACTTGCCTTCAGGTCATGCAGCTGTCGTCAAGTTTGTCAACTACACGACACCAGTGTGTGAAAAGAATGAGCTGGAAGTGCAATACTATCTACCAAAGCTGTCAACGTTAAAGCTGCATGAAAAGCAACCTGCAAATATACAAAATAACTTCAACTTTTCTTTGCAAAATTGTGCAGTGGACAAAAAGATCACAAATCAGCCTGGACTTACCTTGAATTTTATTGTCATCGTTCAGAAGACACCTGGAAGTAAGTGGTCATTCCATCAGTTGTCCTATAATTGCAAACACTAAAATTCCAGCAATTTGTTACAGGTTACAAAGAATGAAAAAGTTTAAAACATTTTTTTATTAAGGCAGTTATTTATGATACGCAGCTTTTAGCTTACTAAATCTCATTCAGTTAGGGTTTACAACAACTTTAACCACTTCAGCTCCGGAAGGTTTTACCCCCCTTAATGACCAGGCCATTTTTTGCGATTCGGCACTGTTACTTTAACGAAAAATTGCGCGGTCGTGCGACGCTGTACCCAAATACGATTGATTTGCTTTTTTTCCCGCAAATAGAGCTTTCTTTTGGTGGTATTTAATCACCTCTGCGGTTTTTAGATTTTGCGCTATAAACAAAAAAAGAGCGACAATTCTGAAAAAAAACACCATATTTTTTACTTTCTGCTATAAAACATTCCCAATAAAATAATTTAAAAAATCAGATTTTTTTATCAGTTTGGGCCAATTTGTATTCTGCTACATATTTTTGGTAAAAAAAATCCAAAAAAGCTTATTGTAATTGGTTTGCGCAAAAGTTATATCGTTTACAAACGATCCAGCGTTTTTTAGCGGAACTGCGACATTGCGGTGGACAGATCGGGCCCCTAACTGACATTTTTGACACTTTTTGGGGACCAGTGACATTAATACAGTAATCAGTGCTAAATAATATGCACTGTTACTGTATAAATGACACTGGCAGGGAAGGGGTTAACACTGGGGATGATCAAAGGGGTTAATGTATGTAATTACTGACTGTGGGGGTGAAGGATTCTGTGACAGGCATAGCGAGATCGGGATTTCAGCTTAGCTGAAACTCCTGATCTCTCCCTGCCTGTGTGACAGAAGACGCGCCTGCTTTGTTTACATAAGCAGACGGGTCTTCTGTCAGTTTCTCTGATGATCGCGGGAGGCCAGCGGCAATCACCGCCACTCCTCCCGCGGCCAACCTCCCGCCGTTTCTAAAGTAGATCTACTTGATTTTGAGCAGCTGAGCCGCCCTGCCGCAGTAATACTGCGGTGGGCGGTCGGAGAGGTTAAAACCTACATCCAGTCATTTTTTGCATTGTATATTTTGTAGTCTAACATAATATACACCTTTTATTTTGGGACAGATGCAGCTTTAAATTTGAACTCCAGGCAAACAGCCTGAAACCCAAATGAATGTACAGTATCTTACAAAAGTGAGACAACACTGAAGAAATTATACTTTGTTACAATGTAAAGTAGTGAGTGTACAGCTTGCATAACAGTGTAAATTTGCTGTCCCCTCAAAATAACCCAACACACAGCCATTAATGTCTAAACCACTGGCAACAAAAGTAAGTACACCCAAAGTGAAAATGTCCAAATTGGGCCCAATTGGCCATTTTCTCTCCCCGGTGTCATGTGACTCATTATTAGTGTTACAAGGTCTCAGGTGTTAATGGGGAGCAGGTGCGTTAAATTCTGTGTTATCGCTCTCACTTTCTTACTGGTCACTGGAAGTTCAACATGGCAAAGAACTCTGAAGATCTGAAAAAAATAATTGTTGCTCTACATAAAGATGGCCTAGGCTATAAGAAGATTGTCAAGACCGTACAGCAGTTTAACAGGACAGGTGCCACTCAGAACAGGCCTCGCCATGGTCGACCAAAAAAGTTGAGTGCACGTGCTTAGTGTCATATCCAGAGGTTGTCTTTGAGAAATAGACGTATGAGTGCTGCCTGCATTGTTGCAGAGGTTAAAGGGGTGGGGGGGTCAGCCTGTCAGTGCTCAGACCATACGCCGCACACTGCATCAAAGTGGTCTGCATGGCTGTTGTCCCAGAAGGAAGCACCTTCTAAATATGATGCACAAGAAAGCCCGCAAACAGTTTGCTGAAGACAAACAGACTAAGACAGTAATTACTGGAACCATGTCCTGTGGTCTGATGAGACCAAGATAAACTTATTTGGTTCAGATGGTGTCAAGCGTGTGTGGTGGCAACCAGGTGAGGAGTACAAAGACAAGTGTGTCTTGCCTACAGTTAAGCATGGTGGTGTCATGGTTCGGGTCTGCATGAATGCTGCAGTTCATTGAGGGAACCATGAATGCCAACATGTACTGTGACATACTGAAGCAGAGCATGATCCCCTCCCTTCAGCCACTGGGCTGCAGGGCAGTATTCAAACATAACGACCCCAAACACACCTCCAAGATGACCACTGCCTTGCTAAAGAAGCTGAGAGTAAAGGTGATGGACTAGTCAAGCATGTCTCAAGACCTAATCTCTATTGAGCATCTGTGGGGCATCCTCAAACGGAAGGTGGAGCGCAAGGTCTCTAACATCCACCAGCTCCGTAAAGTCGTCATGGAGGAGTTGAAGAGGACTCAGGGGCAACCTGTGAAGCTCTGGGGAACTCCATGCCCAAGAGGGTTAAGGAAGCGCTGGAAAATAATTGTGGCCACACAAATTTTGACACCCAAATTTGACATTTTCACTAAGGCGTGTACTCACTTTTTTTGCCAGAAGTTTGGACATTAATGGATGTGTGTTGAATTATTTTGAGGGGACAGCAAATTTACACTGTTATACAAGCTTTATACTCTCTACTTTACATTGTAGAAAAGTGTAATTTCTTCAGTGTTGTCACATGAAAGATATAATAAAATATTTACAAAAATGTGAGGGGTGTACTCACTTTTGTGAGATACTGTATATATGCAAGCTTTTTTACCTGCCATAGGATTTTTATTTCTGTCTGTCCAGTTCTGATATTTACACAGCTCTGCCACACAGTACAACCATGTTTTAGCAAATTAGAAGAGCTGATTTCTTTTTTCTGCTACAGTCTTACTTTTATTTGCAGGTGTCCTTATACCCCACCCTATTATGGGACAGTGCAGGAGAAACCGCACAATGATAAATGACCTGAATAGACCCCCCCAACCCCCCCTTCCCCTTCAGAATGCTGCTCTGTAGCCATAGTTCCCACTAAACATGATCTATAGCTTTGGAGGGCCCCATTACAGTGCTGAATCTACATATAACAACACGTAGCTTTTTCCTGTGGAGCATTCTGTAGCAGGGCTAGTAGCTGGTCCATATGCTTCAGGCTCCATTCACACTTGTGCAACTTGTTATGCGACACTAAAGTCGCACCCCATGTTTTTCAATGACAACCGTTTGAACAGTTTGAATATGTGTGACTTAAACTTTGGAGTCATACAAGTGTGAATGGAGCCTTTGTGCTGGACCACACCTGTCAAGGATAGATGGTGGTTCCAGTGTTAAAGCCTGCTGAAACCCACCAGAGCTACTGACTCCCTTTGTCATTTTAAAATGGCACCTTGGACTCAAGTGGTCAAGCTACATAACGCTCACTTGCCACTGTCTGGGGACATTTTAAAAATTTCATAATTTGCACAGAATAGGTTGCGTTTTCAAGTTCCATGCTTCTCAGTGTCATCTGTATGTACAACACTTTTTTTTTTTTTCCTGTTGCCACTCATTCTCTTAACACATTATAGCTTAGCAGATTCATCATTAGTTATCATTAGTTATCATTGTGTTGTAGCAAGAGAGGGTAGAACAAATGCATAGTTTGGGCTGGTATGAATTGCTGGATTTAAAGTGTCATTAAACCCACACCATTAAGAACGATCGATAAATGCTGTATTACATGCTGTGCATACTCAGTCACTATAAGATTCGTTTTCTGCATTCTGCAAAAACACCTAGTTGATCCTGCTGTTCTTTGTCTCCCCCTTTTGTCAATGTCCCCACTGCGGTTTGGGATTTTGCAGAGCAGAGTTGGCAGCTAGTGCACATGCTCAGTTTTCAGTGTATTTCTATCCTGAGCATTTCCTCATGTGAGCGTATGCACAGTGGTAAATGACAGCCCACTCCCTCCTTCCTCCTCCATACCCACTAAAAAACTAAACACATATGGGTGGGATAGTACATCTTGATTGATGGAGGAATGACCCCCCTTTTTTTTCCCCGTCAAATTTGTTTATTTAAATTTAACAGGTTAAACAAGTTCATCAGCGGTACAAGGAAATAATATATCTGAAAACAATAGATTAATTTAGCTCCTTAATATAACTGAAATTAATATATGTCTCTTAAATTAGTCATACGAATAATAACTTTGAAAATAAATTGCTTGAACTAATCAAGAGGCTGAAACCTCACATGAACTATAAAAGTTTGATGTAGTTTTAAACTAATAGTAAACTATGAATACCGGAAGTATTCAAAAAAGAGTGTTAAGGGTCTATTGTAGTTATGCAACATACAGGAGCATATATCGATAATTTGTAAAATTAAAGATAGTAATTAAAGGTCCTGTTACTTGAACCTGACGAGAGAGAAGAAAAGGAGGAAAAGGATTAAAGAGGGTATAATAGAAATAAAAATAGGGAATAAAAAAAGAGTAGGAAGAAGAAAAGCGAAAGGAGGAATCTCCGGAATAATGTGTGGTATTAATCATTTAATAGTTAGAATAAGAATGGGAATGTGATTGGAAATTACCAGGGCATCAACAGGGATTCATCAAAGTTGGAAGGTAAATATGTCACCCAAGGAAGTCATTATTTCCTAAACTTGGGTATTTTGTCTTGAGTTATAGCCTCTATTTTGGTATGAATCATAGCCTGATTAAGTCTATGCTTAGTTTCATGTAATATCAGGGTTGGGGATTTCCAGGCTTTAGCTATGGTTTGTTTCACAGCTGTAGTGACCTGCAGAAAGAGTTTGAACTGATTACGGGAAATAATTGTCAGTTTTTAATTTAAAAGCGCTATCAAAGGATCAGGATAGATGGGCACTGCAAATAATGTTGAGATCATGAGAAATATATCTTTGACTACTGGACAATTCCACCATGTATGAAGGTTTGATCCAAGATCAGTACAGCCTCGAAAACAAGATAAGGAATAATTGGGGGCAAATTTCACAATTTTGGTAGGTGACAAGTACCAACGTGAGAGTACTTGATAATTAGTCTCCAATGCAACTATATTTTGTGAACAGGATTTTGTAGTAATCCAAATCTTGTCCCATTCGGCTGTTTCCAGCGAAAGTCCAAGATCAGACTCCCGCTTTGTTACATATGAGGGTGGACTATAATGAATAAATGAAATAAGTTGGGCATAAAGATTCAAAATAAGTCCTTTAGCATGGGGGGTCATGTTTGCACACACTTTCAAAGCTTGATCACCTATCAAGTGCTAGTCCTCCTTAGATATATGGCATAAAAAAAGTTTTTATGAAGATACCAGAAAAGTTCTGTATTTGGAAGTCTAACTTTTACATAGGTCTGGAAACGTTGTAAAGGAAGTAGAGGATATCAGATCTTGTAGTATGGATAATTTAGAGGTAATCAATTTTTTAAAAGATTAGAAGTCCAAGCAGGGAAAAAAAGATGATTTTTAATAAACCATAAGAGTGGGATATGTGGGGTTTGAAGGCCATAAATCAATTTAAATCTGTCCCAGATGGTAAGGGAATGTTTAGTGACTCAATTAGTGAGTCTTTACGATTTGGATGGTCTTAACCATATGAGATTAGATATAGATAATGGGTCACAATCAATCGATACCAAAGCTACTCAGAGAAGGATTTGGCTGGTTGCATGGTATTTGGAAATTTGTGCCAGATGAGCCATATGGTAATAGGTGGATAATATAGAGAACCCAAGGCCACCTTTAATTTTTGGAAGGTAGAGGATTTGCTTTGGCAGGCAGGGTTTTGAAGAACCCCAAACAAAAACTGTCAATTTGAGCTGTAATATTCTTAAAAAGTATGCTGAAACAGAAATGGGCAGAACCTTGAAAAGATGAAGAATTTTAGGTAATATATTCATTTTAATAACATTAATTTTACCTATCAAAGATAAGGGAAGAGAAGACCATTGTGTTAATAAGTTAGTAATTTGGCACAAGATAGGGGCTGTAAAGAGTTCAGTAGGATTAGGTGTAAGCGTGATTCCTAAGTAGGGAAGGTTGGTAGTGGACCATGAGAAAGGAAGAGATGCTTGTGCTTGTGTACAGCTGAGGAGGGGGTTGAGATATAATCAGTGCTTTAGATTTTTGGGGGTTAATAGTTAGACCTGAGACGTGGGCAAAGTGATCAAGTTTACGAATAAGGTTAGGGCCGGAGATATGCGGGGAGGACATAATTTTACCTATCAAAGATAAGGGAAGAGAAGACCATTGTGTTAATAAGTTAGTAATTTGGCACAAGATAGGGGCTGTAAAGAGTTCAGTAGGATTAGGTGTAAGCGTGATTCCTAAGTAGGGAAGGTTGGTAGTGGACCATGAGAAAGGAAGAGATGCTTGTGCTTGTGTACAGCTGAGGAGGGGGTTGAGATATAATCAGTGCTTTAGATTTTTGGGGGTTAATAGTTAGACCTGAGACGTGGGCAAAGTGATCAAGTTTACGAATAAGGTTAGGGCCGGAGATATGCGGGGAGGACATAAAAATTAAAATGTCATCAGCAAATAGGCAAGGTTTTTACTGATGTCCAGCTAATTCAAGTAATTTAGTTGAAGGGTCAGAGGGAATTGATTGGGCAAGGGGTTCGATGAGTAAGGCTAATAGGAGTGGGGAAAGTGGGCAACCCTGGCGTGTACCTCCGATATTGAATGGGTTTGATATATATCCTGCATATTTGACATAAGCTTTAGGACTATCATATAAAGATGAGATCCAACTAAGGAAGTGGGGGCTGAATCCCCAACGTTGTAGGACATAATTCAGGTAGGGCCACGAAACGGTGTCAAATGTTTTTTTGATATCTAAGGATAAGAAGCAAAAAGGAATTTGACGTGACTTGGCAGCATGCGTCAGCAACTTTACCATTATCTCCTGATTGGTGCAGAGGGATGAATCCCACTTGGTCTCTGTGTATTAAAGAGCCTATTATTTTGTTGGAACGGGTTGCTAAGACTTTCGCTAGAAGTTTAATGTCCAGGTTATGCAGTGAGATAGGCCTATAATTGGAACTAGAGGTTTCATCAGATTGAGGTTTGGGAATCATTGTAATAATTGCTTTTAGAGATTCAGATCACAAGGAGTCTCCCTCAATGAGGGAATTGAGGGCTTCGGTCAATACTGGGGCTGGAATATGAGAAAATTTCTTGTATTATAAGGCTAAAAAGCCATCTGGACCCGGACGTTGATTTAATAGCTATCAAAATTTCACTAGCAGTAATAGGATTTTCGAGGCAATCACAATGGGCCAAAGGAATAGTCGGAAGTGTGATTTGTGAAAAGACCGAATCGGCTGATGCCTGATCAAACAGATTCTCCTTTTTGTATAAGGAAGCCAGATGTTTTTGGAAGGTATAAATCATTTTCACACGGTTGCTGGTATATGTATCTTGGAATATTTTCAGGTGAATTGGTTTGGAAGGACGATTTTAACTTTTTGAGGGCTCGTGCTAGAAGTGTGTCGGATTTATTGGCTTTGAGGTAAAAAGAATGTCTGGATTTACATAACAATTTATCTGCTAATTCTGAAGGGAAAAGATCAAGGTTAAGACGTGCTTTATCAAGTTGGGATTTGGTCATCGGGGCAGGATTCGATTAAAAGAGCACATGAGAGTCATTTAATTCAGCTTCTAGTTTTTGTTGTAGCAAAAGCTTTTCTTTTTTGAGGAAAGAGGCCTGACGATTACAAACACCTCAGAGCACAGACTTATGCACTTTTAAGAGTGTTAATGGAGAAATATCAGGAGTTTTGTTGTTGGTCAGATAGTCTTTTAAAGCATTTTCCAAATCTGTGGTGAGATGGATGAGATAAAATAGAGTCATTACTATGTCACGTAGGGTCGTGTGCCTTAGGAATTAGAGAAGTAAGTGTGGTTAGTACAGCACTATGGTCGTTCCATTTTTAGGGAATAATAGAAGAGGAAAGGAGTTTGGGAGTCATGCCTATTTTGATCAATATATGATCAATCCGGGAAACTGATTTATGCGGATAAGATTAAAAGGTGAATTGACGTTTTGCAGGGTTAATTTCATGCCTAGTAGAGAATATTGTTGGAGTAATTGTTGAAATGCATGTTTTCAGAAATACTATTGTGTTGTGTTGTGCGGTGGAATGCCACCAATACTCCTTGGGAAAACTTGGAGGTCTAAAGAGCTAAAATATTTAGGAGTCATTGTCATAGTAAAATGGGTTTCTTGGAGACCCATTATGTGCGCCTTTGTTGACGCCAAGGAGCGAAAGACTTTATTGCGCTTTTGCGTTATATTAAGACCCTGTAGGTTTAGTGTAAATACATTCAAGGGGGCCATAAGAAGGACAAAAAAGATATAGTCATGAAGTGTATTTATGAATTGCATAGCCACATACCTCCAGGGAGGGGCAAGAACCGGTAAAGAATTAGAGAAAAGGTAAGAAGAGGGGCAGAAATAAAAATGATATAGTGAATCAACAATAATGTTAACTATGCAATTTTTGGAAAAAAAAAAACTATGCAAACCGCGAGTAAAAATGTGGCGTGCTGGGTGCACGATAATCACAGACCCAGAGGCCAAATATATATATATATATATATATATATATATATATATATATATATATATATATATATATATCTATATATATATATCCAGAAAAGTCCTCTAAAAGAACAGATGGGAGGAGTACCCATGGATTGAAAGGTGGGGAGAGCAGTGACAGTCTCCCGAGACCGCAACAGCCGAAGCTAATATAAATAGGAAAAGATAACACCTAAAATAGGTGATAATATGTAAGGAATAGGGGAAATAAAAGGGAAAGAGGGGTGGGTAGGGAAGAGTAAGGAAGGGGAAAGTTGAGAAATAATGAGTAGGAATTCATTATATATCAACGTAAGATATTCATTTGCAAACAATGTCACCTATTGGTTAACAGATCAAGCGAACAGAAATTGTTATATCTGTGTTCAAATAGAATTTCCAGATTATCCTTAAACTTATTTAATACTAACTTTAATAACTAACATTACAATAGTTACTTTCAAGGGAGTATCTAGCTATCTGATAACCGTAACACACACAAAAAAAATTATATAGTGTGTGTGTATATATATATATATATATATATATATATATATATATATATATATGTATATGTATATGTATATATATTTTTTTTGTGTGTGTGTATGCGTGTGTATGTATAATATAATATAATATAGATAGATAGATATGTGTGTATGTATATATATATATATGTATATATAATATGGGGGGTAAATGGGGTTATGTGTATAAAACCCAAAGAATATATTTCTTGGGTTAAAAGAGGTAAGGGATAAGAGTGAACTCTGTTTTAATACATGGGCTCATTGATAGATAAGGGGTAATGGTAACAACCGTAACCCACAGATTAGGCTACGTAAGGGGTATTTTACAGTAAGAGCAATAAGATTGTGGAACTCTTTCACAAATGGTGGTAAGTGTGGGGAGTATGGCTACTTTTAAAAGACTCTTGGACATACATCTCCAAGAACAATACATTCAGGGGTATGGGAAATGAATACATCCACACACACCACACAGGTTGAACTGGATGGACTGTTGTCTTTTTTCAACCTCAACTACTATGTAACTATGTAACTAATTTATGAATTTAAAAAATCAGTCCATAGTGTCTAAAGAGGCCTTGTCAGGTGCATTGAGGCGACTACGCTTAGAGGAACTTGGAACTTTGTCAGCCACTGTCATCTTTAGTGCTGGAAGACTCTCGTGCAGAGTTAGATGTAGCACATCAGCCAGGCTCATCAGAAATAGGTGATAATTCCATGAGATTCAAATATTGTAGAGCAGGATTCCCAAACTACGGCCCTCCAGTTGTTTAGGAACTAAAATTCCCATCATGCCTAGTCATGTATGTGAATGTCAAAGTTTTACAATGCCTCATGGGATGTGTAGTTCTGCAACAGCTGCAGGGCTGTAGTTTAGGAATCCCTGCTGTAGAGTATTTTGTAATTCATCAGATGATCAGCAGGGCCGGCCTTTGGGGTGTGCGAGCTGTGCGGCCGCACAGGGCGCCATGGGCAACAAGGGCGCCGTGCGGCCATCACAGCTCGCAGAGGATCAGGCGATTCAGGGCGCACAGCGGGAGGTGAGCGGCGACTGCGGCCTGGACAGGGTTAACACAGGCCGCGGCCGCCGCTTACCTCCCGCTGTGCAGCCGTGCCTCGGTCACCTATTGTTGCAGTGAGGCGAGCTGTGTATCTCTCACACAGCTCAGCCTCCGATCCTTCCACGCTGACTTCCCGCCCACACATCCCCGGGAGTGTGGGTGGGCGGGAGGAGGAGAAGGGGCGGGGCGAGGAGGAGCTGACGATCTCTCCTCTGGCGTCAGTGCAGGGAGGGAGGAGAGATCGTCAGCTCCTCCTCACCCGCCCCTTCTCCTCCTCCTCCCGCCCACCCACACTCCCGGGGATGTGTGGGGGGGAAGTTTAAAGAAAAAAAAAAGCTGCAGACAACGTAAAGTAAGTGACATCTCTCTCCTTCAAAAAATGTAAGGGGGGGGGGCTCTGTGTGAGGAGGGCTATGTGTGGGGGTCTGTGATGTAAGGGGGGGCTCTCTGATGTGGGGGGCTTTGTGTGGGGGGTCTGTGATGTGGGGGGCTCCGTGGGGAGGGGGGGTCTGATGTAAGGGGGGCTTTTTGTGGGGGGTCTCTGATGTGAGGATGTGAGGGGGGCTTTGTGTGTGTGTGTAGGGGGTCTCTGATGTTAGGGGGGCTTTGTGTGTGTGTAGGGGGTCTCTGATGTTAGGGGGGCTTTGTGTGTGTGTAGGGGGTCTCTGATGTTAGGGGGGCTTTGTGTGTGTGTAGGGGGTCTCTGATGTTAGGGGGGCTTTGTGTGTGTGTGTGTAGGGGGTCTCTGATGTTAGGGGGGCTTTGTGTGTGTAGGGGGTCTCTGATGTTAGGGGGGCTTTGTGTGGGAGGTCTCTGATGTGCGGGGGGCTCTCTGATGTGCGGGGGGCTCTCTGATGTGGGGGGCTCCATGGGGAGGGGGGGGTCTGATGTAAGGGGGGCTTTGTGTGGGGGGTCTCTGATGTGAGGGGGGCTTTGTGTCGGGGGTCTCTGATGTGAGGGGGGGATTTGTGTCGGGGGTCTCTGATGTGAGGGGGGCTCTGTGTGTGGGGTCTCTGATGTAAGAGGGGCTTTGTGTGGGGGGTCTCTGATGTAAGGGGGCTCTGTGTGTGGGGGGTCTCTGATGTGAGGGGGGCTTTGTGTGGGGGGGGTCTCTGATGTGGGGGGGTCTCTGATGTGGTGGGGGGCTTTGTGTGGGGGGTCTCTGATGTAAAGGGGGCTCTGTGTGGGGGGTCTCTGATGTAAAGGGGGCTCTGTGTGGGGGTCTCTGATGTAAGGGGGGCTAAGTTATTAGTGATCATAAAAAAGAAAAGTCAAATAAAGTGCAAAAAAGGTGCAAGAAAATGCGTGCGGGGGGGGGACGCCACGGGATTAGCTCGCACAGGGCGCCTGATCACCTAAGGCCGGCCCTGATGATCAGCAGGTATATTTGGTACTTTGGTAGGTGAAACGTAGAGAAAATGGGAATCCCCATTGATAAGATATCTGATGCCGCTGAAGAATTTGAAGGAGGGGTTTCAAAGCGTGTCGTTTAGCAACTGTAATTGGGGAAAGATCAGCAAATAGCTGGTAAGAGTGCCCCTGGAAAGTGAGAGAATCCTTTCCCTGTGCTGCAGCCAAAAGTTGTTCTTCGTTGCAAAAATAATGGAATTTCGCAATTATTTCATGCGGTGGTCCTGCAGATTTGCGCGGTGTTAAAGGCCTGTGGATCCTATTAATCTCTAAACGTTCAACAAGAATTGACGGCTGTAATTCTTGGAATAAAGCAGTCCTGGTTGACTGCAGATCAACAATTTCCTCAGGAATCCCCACAAATACGCAGATTAGAGCAACGTGCTCCATTTTCAAAATCCTCTAGACGTGTCTGCAAAGTAAGGTTTTCCTCTTTAAGATTCTCTAATTCACAGATATACGCTGACCTAACTCACGTATTTCTCCTGTCATGCTTTCTGTTATATGCAGGGTTCGTACGGTCATGAAAAACCTGGAAAAGTCATGGGATTTTAAAATGACACTTTCCAGGCCTGGAATAGTGTTGGAAAATTAACTTAACCTAACAAAGTTTTGGAAAAGTCATGGAAATTATTTGTTGCATATGCAGAAAAGAGAGAAAGTCGCCACTTAGTGTAGCATGTAAATAATTTTATTGACACTTATTAAGAAATGACATGGAGGTGTAAGAGTCTATCATAGCTCGGCGTCCTTCCGGGTCCGCGGTGTTTCCGTCCCTGAGGCTGGCCAGCAGCCGGGAGATGACACTTGGGGAGAACTAATCAGGGGACTCAGTGTGATCGAGGCAGCGGTGAAGCGCATACCTAACTGGAGGGCCGTACGCACGTGATGACGCAGGGGGGTAACCGGTTTCGTAACATGCGTGAACCATTACTTAAAGGTCATCTCCCGGCTGCTGGCCAGCCTCAGGGACGGAAACACTGCGGACCCAGAAGGACGCCAAGCTATAAAGATAGATGCTTACCTCCATGTAAGTTTTTTTAATATGTGTCAATGAAATTATTTACATCTGTTACACTGAGTGGCGCCTTTCTCTCTTTTCTGCCTGTTCGTGGGACTGTTGCTTCGGCCTAACAAAGAGCTGCCCTCAATGTAAGCTCCGAATTTGTGAATCTGTGCCATCCATACCAGTCCGGCTGCACCTTATCCATCATGACTGCCTGAACTGAAGCTTTATCCCCAAGCAGGAGCGAGTATCAAATCTTTTTCTTTCTCCAGTATATTTGAATATAGTTCATAATATTGGTTAAATTACAATAGTTACATAGACATTTCATGAAACATTTGGTCATGAATATTTACTTGAAGTCATGGGAAAAGTCATGGAATTTTATTTTTAAAAATGTGTACGAACCCTGTATATGGTCAGAGGTCTGCCTAATGCTTTTTGCAACATTTTTTCAAATTGTTTTATCATGTTAGGGTGCAGTGAGTCTGCTTTCACAGCTTGCAAGGAGGCACCACTTTCTAAGTCAGATTCCTCAATCTGACTGTGAAAGTGGTGAATCACCTCTTTTTTATTCTAAGACACGGGCTGGAGGGGCATGACACAGGACACCCACACCATGTTATTGTCAAAAAATAATAAAGATTTTATTGTAAATATATATTTGTATGACAATTTAAAACCGTTTATTAATATTAAAGTGTTAGTCCACCCTGAAACTAAAACCCCTGCATCTATAGACATCCACAATCTAACACTAACCTATCTAGCCCTGTAAAGAAGGAATTCGTATACATGCCTTTTTTTTAAACCGATCCGATTCGATCTCCAGCGGCGAAAGCTCTGCAGAGGACACAGCCGACAACGGTTATGAAATGAATGGGGAATGACGTCACCCTTAGACTTATTATGGGGCTTCCGTTGTCGGTTGTGTCTTCTACACCCGCCTCTACAGCGAAACCGCAGCTGATAGCTCAGTGTGGGATCGGGCTGGATCGGCTTCAAAAAAGGTTTGTATACTGATTTCTTCTTTACAGTGTTAGATTGGTTGGTGTTAGATCGTAGATGTCTGTAGATGCAGGGATTTTAGTGTTAAGGTGGACTTCTAGACTAGAAGCTCCTCCTGCTTATGTTTCCCAGCAGACAGGCTGGGAGAGCTGGGTCATGTGACAGCTATATATCAATTAGGAACAAGGTACTTAGATGTTTTTTTAATAAAATTACAGTTCCATTATCCAAATACAGAAATAGAAGGGGCAATGTAAATTAAACAGTGTGTGTTTAGTATCACTTTAAAGAAGTAGTAAGAGGAGTTTATTTTAGCTTTAAGATATAGGCCACTGAGTTGAAAAGACAAGCAGGGTCTATTATGAACAGTCGTCAATTCCTGCCCAGTTCCAACCAAAGCTAAAATATGTTGTATGGTGAAGTTCTGCTTAAGGCCCCTTTCACACGATCAGACCGATCAGGTCCGCCTGTCTGTTTTTCAGGGGGACCTGATCAGGCCACCCATTCTCCTCTATGGGGAGGCGGATGTCAGCGGATATGTTCGCCATCTGTCCAGCGGGTTGGACAAAAATAGACATGCTGTCCGTTTTCATCCGATATCCCCATAGAGGAGATCAGGACTCTGACAGGTCCGTCTCTGCAAAGTGAGTGGAGGTGGACCTGTCATCTGCCTGCTCAGGGGGGATCAACATGCACTCCATTGTAAATTTTGAAAGCAAACATTTCATCTAATAGCGAACACCGTGTAGCCAGCTGTTCTCGTTTATTAGCCACAAAATGAATGTTCTTTGACTTGCAGTTTCTTATTTCTATTGATTTTAGTAGAGCGCATAGGTGTGAGTCCAGCTATATACTGCACAATGTATTGCGTTATAATGTACTGTATACAGAGGATATTGGGATTTTGCAGCATGGTAACATTTTTTTTCTGTCGGCAGATAATCTGTATGTACTAGATTTGACAAAGGAGACAGACTTGCGTGTGCGTATAGGAAAGCGGAAAGTTGTTGGACGTCGGTTTACCCCAGTCTGTGTGATCTGTAAAGGACCTGAAGATTGTTCACCTGAGCTGGAGATCGAAGGAGGGAGATACTACAAAATCTCTTTTCTCTGTCAAAATATGCAAAGCCTGACGGTGGAAGCTGTAAAGGAAATATGTAGGTGTTCATAGTTTGCCAATCTTCTTGCTGTTGGGTCCATTTATTAAAATTTTTGATCAGTTCCACTTTCATGCAAGGTCTATTGAACCCTTTGTAAAATGCAGGGCAAGTGTCGATTTAAAGGTCAAAATAAATTGGATTATTTTATTTGTACAGAACAGGACAAAGGCTGGATTTTCATAAACTAGAAGGAAGAGATGCACCTCTGGGACTTTAACAGTTTGAAATATAACACAAATTTATTAACCACTTGACCTCCAGAAGACCATGACCAGACCATTTTTTGCTATACGGAACTGTGTTACTTTAACTACAAATTGCGCGGTCTTGCGGCACTGTATCCAAATAAAACGTATGTCTTTTTTTCCCCCACAAATAGAGCCTTCTTTTGTTTTGGTATTTGATCACTCCTGCGTTTATTATCTGCGCTATAAACAAAAAAAAGTTTGCCAATTTTGAGAAAATATAAAAACAAACAGTGTTTTTTTACTTTCTGCTATAAAACGCATCCAATAAAGAATGTAAAAAAATTCACATTTCTTTATGAATTTAGGCCAATATGTATTTTGCTACATGTTTTTGGTGAAAACAAATCCCAATTAGCGTGTATTGATTGGTTTTTGCAAACGTTATAGCATCTACAATTTATGGGATATGTTTAATAGAATTTATATTTTATACTAGTAATGGCGGCGTTCAGCGACTTATAGAGGGATTGCGATATTGCAGCGGACATTCTAACACTAACTGACACTTTGACCAGTGACACTAATACAGTGATCAGTGATAAAAATATGCACTGTTACTGTACGGACAGTGACTAGATAGGGGTTAACTGCGTGCCTAGCCACTGTTCGTGTTTACTATGTGTGGTGCTTTGCAGGAACACAGAATACATCCCCCCCCCCCCCGCCTGTCAGAACAGAGATTTGCCCGCCTGTCAGAACAGAGATTTGCATTGTTTACATGGGCATATACCCATTCTGTGTAGTTTAATGACAATCGGTGGGTGCCGGAGGACATTGAGTCAAAAAACAAACAAAGGGCGCACCAGCCTAGCGCATTATCCTCAATAACAGGCTTTATTAGTTAAAAGTATAAATACTCACAAACAAAGGTGTAAACAAACACATCCAATCCTAACATTTAAGAACAAACTATATTCGGGACCAATGTCCTCAATATATGATGGCTGACGCGTTTTGAGGCTTAGCCTCTTCTTCAGAGCCTGAGATTCTGAAGAAGAGGCTAAGCCTCGAAACGCATCAGCCATCATATATCGAGGACATTGGTCAACTGATTCTGTTTTTTCTAAATGTTCGGATTGGATGTGCTTGAGGATAATGCGCTAGGCCGGTGTGCCCTTTGTTTTTTGACTCTAGTGCCTTCAGACAACCCCAGTCTTAAAAGGGCAGCAAGGCCGTGGCCATTTGAGAAGCCAAGTGTGAGTTTCGTTGAATAACATCTTCCATTAAGTCGAACAGAGGGGCCCTGTCTCTGAGCGCAGGAGAAAGGTGCTACGGCATCGCATTTTTTGTCTTGGAAGAGGACATCGAGTGTATGGCACCTGCAGATCAGCTTCTCCTGTGAATTATGCCAGCAGAAGCGTCATGCCGGCGGCGTGCACGCACCCTCTGCAGGCGTAAGTCCAGAATCAAGTATATATGTGATTTGGTGCACAGTTGCGGCCCTGTAGTAGTTTATGTAAAAAATAAATATACTTTTACTGTACAGAAAATTAAAAAAATCATCCTGTGAGTATAAAAAAAACGATATAATAGCTCTAACAATGCCATGAACATAATCCCCCTTATTGGAATAATACATCCATCCAAGAACATATAACCGTCATGAAAAGTAAATCTAAGAGCCCCATATAAGGGGCTCTCATATGTACTTGTCATGATCGTTAGGGGCTCCTATATGTACTTTTCATGATTGTTAGGGGCTCTTATATGTTCTTTTCTTGATTGATGGGACTCTTATATGTACTTTTCATGATCGATAGGGACTTTTATATGTCAATTTGATGATTGTCATTATATGTTCTTGGGTGGATGTATTATTCCAATATGAGGTATTATGTTTATGGCTACAGTGCCTTGCGAAAGTATTCGGCCCCCTTGAACTTTTCAACCTTTTGCCACATTTCAGGCTTCAAACATAAAGATATAAAACCTGTAATTTTTTTGTGAAGAATCAACAACAAGTGGGACACAATCACGAAGTGGAACGAAATGTATTGGGTATTTCAAACTTTGTTAACAAATAAATAAAAAACTGAAAAATTGGGTGTGCAAAATTATTCAGCCCCTATACTTTTCAGTGCAGCAAACTCTCTCCAGAAGTTCAGTGAGGATCTCTGAATGATCCAATGTTGACCTAAATGACTAATGATGATAAATAGAATCCACCTGTGTGTAATCAAGTCTCCGTATAAATGCACCTGCACTGTGATAGTCTCAGAGGTCCGTTTAAAGCGCAGAGAGCATCATGAAGAACAAGGAAAAAACCAGGCAGGTCCGAGATACTGTTGTGGAGAAGTTTAAAGCCGGATTTGGATAGAAAAAGATTTCCCAAGCTTTAAACATCCCAAGGAGCACTGTGCAAGCGATAATATTGAAATGGAAGGAGTATCAGACCACTGCAAATCTACGAAGACCTGGCCGTCCCTCTAAACTTTCCGCTCATACAAGGAGAAGACTGATCAGAGATGCAGCCAAGAGGCCCATGATCACTCTGGATGAACTGCAGAGATCTACAGCTGAGGTGGGAGACTCTGTCTATAGGACAACAATCAAGTCGTATACTGCACAAATCTGGCCTTTATGGAAGAGTGGCAAGAAGAAAGCCATTTCTTAAAGATATCCATAAAAAGTGTCATTTAAAGTTTTCCACAAGCCACCTGGGAGACACACCAAACATGTGGAAGAAGGTGCTCTGGTCAGATGAAACCAAAATCAAACTTTTTGGCAACAATGCAAAACATTATGTTTGGCGTAAAAGCAACACAGCTCATCACCCTGAACACACCATCCCCACTGTCAAACATGGTGGTGGCAGCATCATGGTTTGGGCCTGCTTTTCTTCAGCAGGAACAGGGAAGATGATTAAAATTGACGGGAAGATGGATGGAGCCAAATACAGGACCATTCTGGAAGAAAACCTGTTGTAGTCTGCAAAAGACCGGAGACTGGGACGGAGATTTATCTTCCAACAAGACAATGATCCAAAACATGAAGCAAAATCTACAATGGAATGGTTCACAAATAAACATATCCAGGTGTTAGAATTGCCAAGTCAAAGTCCAGACCTGAATCCAATCGAGAATCTGTGGAAAGAACTGAAAACTGCTGTTCACAAACGCTCTCCATCCAACCTCACTGAGCTCGAGCTGTTTTGCAAGGAGGAATGGGCAAAAATTTCAGTCTCTCGATGTGCAAAACTGATAGAGACATACCCCAAGCGACTTACAGCTGTAATCGCAGCAAAAGGTGGCGCTACAAAGTATTAACTTAAGGGGGCTGAATAATTTTGCACGCCCAATTTTTCAGTTTTTTATTTGTTAAAAAAGTTTGAAATATCCAATAAATTTCGTTCCACTTAATGATTGTGTCCCACTTGTTGATTCTTCACAAAAAATTACAGTTTTATATCTTTATGTTTGAAGCCTGAAATGTGGCAAAAGGTCGCAAAGTTCAAGGGGGCTGAATACTTTTGCAAGGCACTGTATGTCAGAACTATTAAATAGGTTTTGTAATACAGGATGATTTGAGGAATTTCCTGTACAGTAAAGTATATTACTTGGTTTACATCATTAAAAGTATGTTATATTTCAAACTGCGTTAAAATCCCAAGGGTGCATCTCTTCCTTCTAATTAATGTTATTTGGGGACGAGCAGTTTATACTCTTATTGACTTTATTTTGTGGAAGGCTGGATAATCATAGACCTGGGTTATAGGCTGCTGCCTTCAGGTTATTGGACACTGGCTAAAACTTTGCTGGACACACCTCCTAAGTGTACTGCTATAACCCTATCCCACGCCACTCCATAAATCCTCCGTTATTTGCTAGTGTCTTTAGATCAGTGGTCTCCAAACTGTGGCCTTCCATCAATTCTCCACTGCCTTCTTCTATAGAAAATGAAGCAATATATCTGGACTACTGTAACTTTGGTAATACTATGATATGCAGTCCGCCCCACTGTAGCAGTGACGTGTACTTTTGCTTTGGGCACTGAATCCTGCTTGGACGCTTCAGAGGGCACCACATGGCACAGAAAGTCTAAAGGAGTATAATTGCTTTACATTCTTCAATAACGATTGAATCCAGGTGTATCATAATAATTTATTGCAGTTATGATTAGTGATAGATTGCTGCCGTTTCGATGTTGATTACAGTTAAAACTAGACCATTTTCAGCCTAGCGTTTTTATTATAGAGACACTGGAAGGCTTATGTGACGCCAATAGGTCTGAATGCAGATGGGCCTTGTGTGGGTTCCTTTACTGTCATGTCTGAATATACTACTCTACATTTATTGTAAGTGGTGCAGGACACAGAGTATACATACAAGACTAAATCTTTGTGCTTCACTTGTTGCTGCCTGGAGGCTCAGTAGTGTTGATGTGCAACCTAGGATATTTGCTCTATCTTTTGTGCTAAATACTGATCATTTTATTAGCCTACTGTTTATTTTAACATATTCTTTGCAATTTTATTTTGTGTTCTTAGCATGTTGGAATCTCAGAACCTGCAATATCAGCAACATGGCCCTTAACATTCCTCAATCATTCATTAATTTTCCTGTCCGCCTAGAGAGTTTTACCTGGAGACTGCTAGCACCACAATACATCAGTACTGAAGTAACCTCTAAATCTATGTTCCTGCAACAAGATACCCAGGATAAACCCTGTAACTCAACTGCTTCCGGTTTTACTTACGAAATCATCAGCTCCACCAACAAAGACCAGTTTAGAATTGGCACATTTTGTCCAAATGGGTCCTTTGAAGAGGTTCAAATGAGAGACAATGTTACCATAATTATGCATATTCCACAACAGACAGACATGCAAGAACTGCAGAAACATGACCTACATGTGTCCTTTGTGTCATTCATTGAAGGTATAAGAAACTATGTAAAAGAAAGTTTAAAAAGTTGGAATGTTACCATGACAAGTAAAACTGAAAAACTGCTAGCAAGCATGCAATGCATCAAAGCCTGGTAGGCTACTAGTGCTGGCCATTGCAATCGCTTTTTGTCCCTGAGATAATGGTCACCAAGACAATAAACATGGTGACTGTACCCAAGCAATACCCACAGCAAAAAAAAATCTAACAGGTTTTGGTTATAGATGAGTTTTGGGTATTAACTAGTCCTATCGCAAAAAATACATTCCCCAGTAAAAAATACACGCAAAAGAGCAAAATATACTTTAAATTTGCCTGTCCCGCTGTCAGTACTGCCAAAAAACTGCTCCTTTGGTGCGGAATCATCCCCTTCCTCCAAAAAAAAAAGCTAATAAACCAACTCTTCAGAAATGCCAGTCTCAGAGCTGGAGTCTCAGAGCTCACTGTTTCCGAACGCTGACCTTCATGGCATTACTGTCTTTTGTAGTGATGTTGGAGGTCAGCAGGAGGAACCAGTGAGAGTAGCAAGAGACCACTGGAAATAGATACTCCCAGGAGTGTTGGTTCCCCAGTAAACTTTACAGGTTGTTTCCTCAGCAATAGAGTAGCCTTTGACAGTATGGGACTCTGTCCCTTTGCAGCTATACATTTTTGGGGGAATTTATTTTGGAGACAGGGTGGCTACAAGGGAATAGGTTATGGGTAAAGTGTGCAGGGTTAAGGGCTTTGGATATAGGCCAGATGTTTGTTGTAGTGAAGAGGGAGATGAAAAACTTTAGATAACGGATGCATTTTTTAAATCTGCAGGCACACTTTCCGCCACTTTTACCTATAGGTAAGCTTATAATATATTAGTAATGTAGAAGCACTGGTGCGCTGCTATGGCTGGCTAATTGTGTAATAAAACCACAAAGGATAAAGTATTGTGAATAAGTAAATATGTGAATTGTTGCTACCACCAAATGAAGTACTCATAAACTTGAACAAATGAATAAATAGTGTTGAAGTGATCCACTATTCTGTGTAGACAACAATGTATACTAAATAAATATCCACGATCATGTTGCAATCAATAAACAAGTACATATCCTTAAAACAAATCTAGAACCAAAATAGAATTGTGATTCATTTTGAATAAAGGATTAGTGCCAAACGTGCACCGTGGATCAAAATTGCGAAGAACAATGTGGAAAGATGAACTCATAAAGTATTATATATATAAGTATATATATAAAAAAATTTATGGAATGTTCTTTCAATAATAAAAGGTAAATCTGTGAGTCTCTTAAACATGCAGTGCTTCTTCATTAAAAAACTTCAGTGCTCAATGTGAAAGATCCATCCACCTGCTATCCACCTTTGAGTGCAATGCGCGGTAACCTGCAGCACAATGGTATTGTGCACTATATAGTAAACCAATCCACCTGGGGGAGTCCAATGGCTTCCCTTGTACCCTCTTTTATTCAGAGTGGAAAAGCTCCACGATTGTATATAAACAGAGTGATTTCATAGTGTAATATGTTTAAAAAAACATTTATAAATTTAAAAACTTCATCCAGAACACTCTCACGTTTAGATAGGTAAAAAAAAATTGCATGGAATCCAATCAGGTAAACTTTTTATGTGCCGTGAGCGGCTTCAGCTCCCCGGCTGCCTGACACGGATCGTAGTATAACAGATAAGTCTGACCTCACTGGCTCCTACGCATTGCGTCACTGGTCACGTGACTTCCTGAGGAAGTCGCATTACTGGTAACGGGACTTCCTGAGGAAGTTATGTGACCAGTGACGAAATGCATAGGAGTCAGTGACGTCAGACTTGTCTGTTTTACAACACAGGTCGTAGTATAACAGACAAGTCTGATGTCACTGGCTCCCACGTAATGCGTCACTGGTCACGCAACCAGTGATGCAATGCATAGGAGGAGCTAGTGACATCAGACTTGTCTGTTATACCATGATCCATGTCGGGCAGCTGGGGAACTGAAGCTGCTCATGGACACATAAAGATCCTAAACGTGAGTGTCCTGGATAAAGTTTTTTTAATTAACAAATGTTTTTTTTTATAACATACTACACTAGTAAATCACACTTATCTATATACAGTCATGGAACTTTTTCACTCTGAATAAAGGAAGATTCAAGGGAAGCCATTGGATCCCTCCCCCCCCCCCCCCTCCGGTGGATTGGTTTACTATATACTGCACAATACCTTTGTGCTGCAGGTGAGCGTGACTGGCACTCAAAAGTGGATAGCAGGTGGATGGAACTTTTTTTTTTTGAATGAAGAAGCACTGCATGTTTAAGAAACTCACAAATTTACCTTTTATTATAGGAAGAACATTCCACATGTTTTTTCATATAAATAGTTTTGAGTTCATCTTTTCACATTGTTCTTGGCAATTTTAATTCACGGTGCACATTTGGCACTAATCCTTTGTTCAAAACAAATCACAGTTCTATTTTGGTTCTAGGCTTGTTTTAAGGATATGTACTTGTTTATTGATTGCAACATGATCATGGATATTTCATTAGTATACATTGTTGTCTACACAGAATAGCCCACCACTTCAACACTATTATTTAAGCTAATAACATAGCTTACCTGTAGGTAAGATGAATATCTCCCAATGACTAGCAGCCGATGACATCACGGGTGCATGCACACTTTGTTCTCAATGAACGGCATACTTGAGTATGCGTCTATTGAGAGTGCTGTGCCGCAATCGTGGCTCGCACGGGAGTGACATGATCGTGGCCCTGCCAAACGTCCAGAGCTCTCAAACCCAGAAGGAAGACCGGGTGAAGATGAAGGTCCTGTCAGCAGTAACAGCACACCGCTGGAGGGCTTTGTTTTACAGGTAAGTCTTTTATAATGTGCTAGTAACACATTGACATTCCATTGCAGGGGGAACTGGCAGGTTTTTTTTTTTCATTAGGATTTACTACCGCTTTAAGTGCAATGGAGTGTTTGTCACCTCCCAAGGCTCCTTTTTTTTTTTAAGTACTTTAATGTAGGGGACACTTTTAGATGCAGGCTTTTAACTTGTTAGCAGCAGAGACCCTCTGCTGACAACTGTGAGCACTGGACTCCTTGCACCAGAAGATATCTAATCTTAGGCCCTGTCATTCAGTGCTGACTAGCTGCTTCTATTGCCTGTAAACAGTCAATCTCCTGGCCATAGGTGTGCACAGCCTATTGCATTAGGGTGTGCACCTCAAAGTTTGTACACATGCATGTGTGTATATATATATATATATATACAGATGGCGTCAGTAGGGCAGTGGACGGTTTCAGTAGAGCAGTGGACAGTGTCAGTAGGGTAGAGATTGGTGTCAATAGGGCAGTGGACAGTGTCAGTAGTTTTTATTGTTATTTTATTTTTTACAATTTATTTTTTTTACAATATGTAAGGAGCCCCGTATGGTGGGCTTTGCTGAAATATCAGGGGTTTAAATAGGGGAAATCTGTGCCACACAGGGTGATTAGGGTGTGCCCAGGCACACCTGGCACCCCCTGTGCGCACGCCAATGCTTATGGCGCTGGAGTGCTATAACAAGCCCCCTTACTAATAATTGTATGCTTTATGTGCAGCTGTCAGAACCGGCCAACAGCAAGGGTAGCCAGAAAAATGGTTTGTTTGACAGCTAAAATAATTTTTTGAATACAGAAAAAATGTTTACATATTTTTTTTCGCTTTACTTTTTAAAAAATTACTTTCATTTTTTTTATTTACGGTACATTTGAAACCTTGAGTTTATTAAAATCTTCTATCCAGCCTACAGATGAAGCTGTAATATCCTTGTGTTCTCCCAGATATAGCCGCTGTCAATAATGCTGGTTGTACCCATCGATAAATTTGGGTACACTCAGCCTGCCCATACATGATTTGAATCCTGGCTGGTCCATGCTGAATCCGGCCAAGATTTAAACAGTCTATGGCCTGCTTTTGAGAACTTGGGTGTGCAATCACAGCAGTGACCTTTTATCAAATGACATGGTAGGATGTCTCCATCAGACAGTGGGAGCTGCTAAGCTTACTTTTTTTCCTGAGTTATAATTAGTTAAATCTTGCTGAGCCTATCCAAGTGTCTCGGTATATTCCATACGTGTTAGTAATACCTACAGTTTATTTATCTGATCAAAAGTTTTTGGTGCCTCCTTGCTTTGAGCCACCAAAAACGTTTGATCAGTTTATAAGGGATGTTGGCAAAACATATACAAATCTAGGCCACTTGGAGAATCCTAAAAACCTACACAGTTTATTTATCTTGTCATCATATTGTACTGAAACTGTGCTCTGTTACCGGCTAGGCATATTATTTTTTCTCTTTATTACAATAATACTGTAATAAACTGTAGTGTATATATCTATCATTTATTACAGTATAATCGTAATCTTGTTAAAATTGTCCCACTTTTTTTTTTTTGTTTTAATACACTGGAAGATCTGCGTCAGTACTTGGAACCTATTTGCAATTGTGACTATATTTAAAAGTACTGAATTGTTTAGATGATCCATTTTTCCAAACATTTTAGCTGTTTTTTCTTTTACAGAGGAGTGTATATTCACAGCATCCCCGAAACCTGGAGAAACTATTTATATTCAGACTCCAAACTGGGACTCTGGGCTCCCAGATTATGTTTCCCTTTCGTGGAATATAAAAGTACCCAGGAAACAGTTCGGCCGACTGAAGTTTGGAAATGATAAATTGGATGTATCTTGTGAAATGGGCCGGGCATATGTCCGTGTAAAGGAGGAGAAAGACTATGGGCCCGGCATAGTACAGAGGGATGAGCAGCAGCTACCAGGTCCCCTTGATTTGTATTCTTCATTTTGGGTAAACATCTCCAATTGCAAACCCTGGACTTCTACAAAGAAACTTAAACTAAACCTGTCCATTACCTTAAATACATTTACCACAGGTGAGATGTGATAAGGGATTGTGGGATCCATCTTATACTCATTTACTTTTCCTTCTGAGACCAACACAGTTGTGCCGAGAAAAAAAATGGAAGTTTATTCACCAGCAAAAACTTCCAGATGGTAAACTTTTTATAAATGAAGCAAAATTCATTGTGTTTTTCTTACCCTTGGCTGCTTCATAAACATTACTGTAGCTTACGATTAGTCATGAATTAAAGCAAAATGTTAGATCTCTTTTCAAGCAGCTTGCTATGGAGGCACTTGAGCCGAGCTGCAGCTCCGTGTGTCCATTTAGACACGGAGCTGCCGTTTGACCCCGCCCCCTCTCCCTTCTGATTGACTGGCTGACTTTGACAGCCGTGGGGGTCAATGGGGCCACTGCTGTGTCTCAGCCAATCAGGAGGGGGAGGCCCAGACGGCCGAGGGACTTGTGGACATCGCTGGACAGAGATGGGGCTCAGGTAAGTATTAGGGGTGCTGGGACGGCTGCTACACACACAAAAGGCTTTTAATCTTAATGCATAGAATGCATTAACCACTTTACCATTGGAGGATTTTCCTGCTTTACGTCCAGGCCACTTTTTGCAACTTGACACTGCGCGATTTTAACTGACAATTGCGCGGTCATGCAACGCCGTACCCAAACAAAATTTACGTCCTTTTTTTCCCACTAACAGAGCTTTCTTTTGGTGGTATTTGATCACCTCTGCGCTTTTCATTTTTTGCGATATTAAAGCGGAGTTCCGGGCACAAAATCGATCTTTTTTTTTTTTTTGTGCCCGTCCGCTTGTTCTCCTTCACCTGAAACAGAATTGGATAGTTAGGTTTTTTTTTTTTTTTGTACTCACCTTGTAATTGTAGATCGAATATACTCACCTATTCTTCACTTCCTCCCTCTGCGCCGCGGCTCCGCCGTCACTTCCTGGCTTGCACTGATTCCTGGGAGCTGAACGTCATCGCTCCCAGGAATCAATGCGACGGCACCGGCCCCGCTCGTCACTTCCGGGGTGACGCCCAGAAGCTGTGGAGGAATGCGGCGCCGCACCAGAAGTGACGAGAGGGGCCGGTGCAGGCGCATTCTGGGAGAAGAGGACGCGGAAGAGGATCGCGCCGGCTTCAGCAGCCCACAAGAGAGATGGCAACGCTGTGGAAGAAATTTTATAAGTGAGTATTTCTTCTTGCAGGTAAGTGCGAACCGGGACAGATCAGAGGCTAGCCATTGTGGAATGTACTAGCCCTGACTGTCCCGGGGGTATGATTACTGAAAAATGTTTTCTGTGCCCGGAACTCCGCTTTAATAAAAAAAGAGCGAAAATTTTTCAAAAAAATTGACATTTACTACTTTGACAGTTAAAAAATGTCCAATATATTCAATTTTTGTCATATATTTAGGCCAAAATGTATTTAGCTACATGTCTTTGACAAAAAAATCCTCAATGAGCGTATTTTTAACTGCTTTAAGACCGGAAGATTTTACCCCATTCCTGACCAGGCTATATTTTGCGATTCGGCACTGCGTTATTTTAACGGACAATTGCGCGGTTGTGCGATGCTGTACCCAAATGAAATTTATGCCCCTTTTTCCCCACAAATAGAGCTTTCTTTTGGTGGTATTTGATCACCTGTGCGTTTTTTTTTTTTTTTTTTTTTTTTTTTTTTTTTTTTAATTTTCGAAAAAAAGAGCGACAATTTTGAAAAAAAAAAAAAAACAATATTTTTTACATTCTGATATATAACATTCCCAAAAAAAATTTAAAAGTCAAAATCTTTTAACATTTTAGGACAATTTGTTTTCTGCTACATATTTTTGGTTAAAAAAAATCATAATAAGCGTATTTAGATTGGTTTGCGCAAAAGTTATCGCGTTTACTAACTACGGGAAGATTTGTCATTTTTATTGTTTTTTTTTTTTTTTACTAGTAATGGCGCCGATCTGCGATTTTTTTTTTTTTTGCGGGACTGCAACATTGCGGCGGACAGATCGGACCCCTAACTGACATTTTTGACACTTTTGGGGGTACCAGTGACATTACTACAGTAATCAGTGCTTCAAATATGCACAGTTACTGTAATAATGACACTGGCAGGGAAGGGGTTAACTTTATTGGTGATCAAGGGGTTAAATGTATGCCTCATGCTTACTGACGTGTGTGGGGGGAGGGGATTGTGTGACAGACACAGATCCCAGGTTCAGCTATGCTGAATCCTGTAATCTGTGACTATCTGTCACAGAGGAGATCCGCCGTTGTGTTTACACAAGCGGGCGGATTTCCACACTCGATCTCAGACGATCAGGAAGAGCGGCGGTGATCACCGCCTCTCCTCCCCTGGCCCGACTCCCGCTGTGTCTGAATACAGCAGTAGCGAGCCTCCGGCGGCGCACACGCGCCGCCGAGGGGGGGCGTTATCCAGCGACGTAGGTCTATGTCGCTGGACGATAACGAGCCACTTTGCCGCAGTACCAGCTCAGTGAGCGGTCGGCAAGTGGTTAAGATAAAAAACCTTCTGACTTTACAACTGCTTTATTATCACCAGCATGCATCATGTTAAATAATTTGTTCCTGGACAAAAATATCAACCTCGGGGGTAATGCAATTATTTTAATCAGGTACCTATATTTCTTATGTTCTTAGTTCCTTACATTGTTGGCTTAGGCTGGCCAAAGGTGGATCTTCTTTTTTGATCACTCAGCAGGCTGATCAAAAAAAAAAAGGAAACTGATTTCCCAGCCACACAAGTGGAGGTGAATGGTGAATACCTCCTTACTGTGGTATTGTATTTGGACAGTGGGAACTCCTCCACTGTCAGAATACACTGATCAGCACTGCGGCCGATTGGCTCCATGTGCTGATTGAAGGAACATTTTAACATTTCTGTTCAAAAGAAGCTGATCATTAGATCAACTTCTCTTGAGCAGGATTGGCCATAGGTGGATCAAAATTTTGCTGATCCTTCCTGAACCTGTAGATTTTCTATCCATCTATTGTAAGCTTTACATAATTCCTCAACCTCTGCTGCATCACATCTTGTTTACTTGTCACAAAGCTACAGTGTGCAGTCTGAGTGATAACATCTTTGATGCATCTTGAATGATGCATCTTTCAGGTCTATATAGCCATACATCTAGAGGTGGACCTCCATAGCAAAAACAAAAGGGACCCCTCAGAAAACCTGAAAAGCCAACATTTTTTTTTTTTCTTTTTTTACCTTTTTGTTCTGGATTTTTGTTTTCTCCCTGCTCCTGCCTCCATGCTTGTCTAGACAAAATTACACCAGCCCCTGGTTCAGCAGTTCCCTGGATATCTGCATCAGATATAGCAGGAGGCACCTGCTTGCACCCAGGATCTGGAGGTGGAAGGACTGAGCAGCATGTCTTCCTGGTTCTTGGCAGGAAGAGACAGCCAGCTCGTAAAGATGTACGGAAAGAAGATGGTGGGTCCATGCAGTAGAGTGGCAAATTGCAAGCGAAACAACGCTGGATTCGCTGGGTGTTTAAGTATAAGCCAGCAAAAAAGATATGACGTATTAGAAAGCAAAATAAGTTCCTCTTTGAGGACTGCTTCTTAATAATAAAGGGACACTTAATTTTTTCGTAAATATTAGACCATAATATTTTGACATGTCAGGAATTTATTTGTGCAGATTTATAAAGTTACGGATAGATCCAACCCACTGTATGCCTTGTACACACGATCAGATAATTGTACGAAAAAAAATCGCTTTCGAATTGATCGCGTGATAATCTGATCATTAGTACACAGCTTTTGACAGCCGATCACAACATTTCGTCCAACAAAATCCGAAGGGAAAAAGAGGAAAACTTTTGTCGTACGATGCCCCTAGCGAACGACAATTGTTTAACCAGTTCTGGACCGGAAGGATTTGCCCCCTTAATGACCAGGAAACTTTTTGCGATTCGGCACTGCGTTATTTTAACGGAAAACTGCATGGTCGTGCGATACTGTACCGAAATAAAATTGATGTTCTTTTTTCCCCCCACAAATAGAGCTTTCTTTTGATGTATTTGATCACCTCTGCGATTTTTATTTTTTGCGTTACAAACAAAAAAGTGCAACAATTCTGAAAAAAAAAATATATTTTTCACATTCTGCTATATAACATCCCCCCCCCCCCCCAATGTAAAAATCAAAATTTTATATCCCTTTAGGCCAATTTGTATTGTGCTACATATTTTTGGTAAATAGAATTGCAATAAACGTATTTTAATTGGTTTGCGCAAAAGTTATCGCATCTACAAACTAGGGGAAAGATGTATGTCTTATTTATTTTATTTATTTATCTATTTATTTATTTTACTAGTAATGGTGGCAATGTGTGATTTTTAGTGGGACTGCGACATTGCAGCGGACAGATCGAACCCCTAACTGATATTTTTGACACTTTTGGGGGGACCAGTGACAGTACTACAGTAATCAGTGCTAAAAATATGTACTGTTACTGTAATAATGCCATTGGCAGGGAAGGGGTTAACCTAGGGGTGAACAAAGGGTTAGGTGTGAGCCTAGGGGAGTGTTTACTAACTGTATGGGGGATGGGCTTGTGAAATGATCATAGAGACCTGTGATCCTATATAGCAGGATTACAGGCGCTCTGTGATCATTCCAAAGAGATGAACAGTCAGCTGTTTACAATACCCGAACGTCCTTCTCTATCAGGGGGGGAGCGATCGTGAGTGTCCGGCGGCAATCGTGGCCGCCAGCCCCATGCATCGTCATCCCCACTGCCTAGTGGGGCAGGAGCTCGCCCCCCAGCACCACCCACGCGACCGATGTAGAGCTACGTCGTTTCGCGCAGCCAAGCCAGTCTGCCCCAGTAAAACTGCGGTGGGCAGTCGGCAAGTGGTTAGTCAGTACAGTATGCGTTTGCTAAAAATCGATAGATAAAGACCACACATGATCAGAATACCGGAAAAAAGATTGGCTGCCATTGTTTTTGTTTTGCACTATCCGATAAGTCGCTACGCAACCAGGAAGCTTTTCTAGAATTGTATGGAAAAAATCATACGTTTAGTACGAATTGTTGAATTTGATACTAGTAAAAATGCGAATGATAAGTCGTCCGATTATCTGATCGTGTGTACGAGGCATTACTCATTGCTTTCCATATAAACCTGCTTAGACTAATTTGCCAAATACATGGACATGGTCCAATCTTTTAAATGTTGAAGCTTCCTTTTATTTCCTGTCCAGCACATATCACAGAAAACAATTTTACACAATACAAAGCCATTGGAAAATCCTCTTTTACTGTAAATGATAATGCATTCACCTACAATATCTTCTCTTTATTTTCCCAGGTCTTAAGTACTCACTCATTGCAGCCGGTGCAGCAACTGTTGTTGTTGTTGTAGTGATAATAACTGTCTGCTGTGTGAAAAAGAAGTAAGTATTACCTTAGAGTTAAATAGGTTATTTCCTGTCAACCATTTGATCTTACTTCTGTTGGAATATTATTTACATGTCATTTACACTATGGTGATAAACAAGTTTCCTGTTATACCAGGTAAGTGGCAACATTTCCCAAATTGCTATTTGCCAATAATGTCTGTTTCCTGACTCATGTATTTGCGCATTATATAATTTATTCATTCAACTAAACACTGTTGGTGTATCCCTTCCTGTTTCTTTGTTCTTCATGTTCGGGGTGGGACAGAAAGTGAGACGGAAAACCCCATAAGTCTAGTTGTCACAAGTCTAGTGTTGGAGAGAAAATTTACAACTTGAACAGCTGACTCGATCAGTGACAACTGTGAAAGAAGTTGTATGAGGGGTTTGTCCTCACTCAGATTTTATCTCATCTCCTGTTTTGGCTGGTAAAGAGAATTTCACCAATGAATACAGACATCAGTAAAAACCTCTTAGAGAATTTTAGACTTCCCTACACTTTGCCTATTCCACACTCCTATAACCCCCTAATCTGCCACTAGAGTCAAAATTGTTTCACTTTCTGGAAGGTGAAGCCATTATAGGGCTTAGCGCCTTCCAAACCACCACCATTCTACTGCAGTAAAGTTTAAAGTAATAGTAAATTCATTTTATGATCTTGTACCTACAGGTAATCCTATAATAAGGCTTACCTGTAGGTACAGTGAACATCTCCTAAACTTGTGGTATTTAGGAGATACACTGGATGCAGTCAGTGATGCCACAGGTGCATGCACTATGAATGTCTGACACGGTATGCTGTGCATGCGTGGGAGTGACATTGTGGCGCTGGCCACAATGTCATTGTGCCGCTGGCCAGAGCCAGTGAACCCGGAAGTGGCTTGCACCACAAACCAAAAATGATATACAATTCATTTTTAATATTTAAAGCAAGCTCCTCCATCCATCCATGTCTCCATACTTTATTTTGCTGAGAAATCATTTTAAAAAACACCCCCTGGCATTTCTGGCAGTGGCTATCTTGAGTAAGGGCAGATGATCTATGTAGATGATTTACTTCCTAAAATCCATTTGGTCTTGGCTCAGGCATGGGCTGAGCTGAAACCCCTCCCTCCCCTCCTGAAGACTCCTGGGATGTATGACAGAATTTGCTTAGGCATGGAAACCAGAAAGTAACTGAAGAAATGCAAAAAAAAAAAATCTTAAAATGAGTAAATATAATGACTTTCCTATCTCTTTACTAGCAGCATAAGGATGTGAAATAGTCCTTGTTGGTTGAGAGAGTGAAGTTCTGCTTTAAGTCTGAGGGAACTGAATGATGTGGAGTGTTGCAAATTATTTGCTAACTTTCTTCCATCATTTAACCTTGAGGAAGATGAACATTTTTTGAAAGCAGAAGCCCTAGTTTTGATCTTTTTTGCCTTTCTTCAGATACCCTGTAATCCAGTGATTATATGCTCCCAGCCCACCCAGTCACTACCCGTAACTCAGTGTAGGGTGGTAAGAAACATAAGACTTTGATTAAAGAACCGACACAAGTATATACATATCTCTAGGGACAATCCCTCCTCCTTGATGGCATAGAGACACAGAGCGGGGTACATTCAATGAGACAGATGGTAAATGGGACTGGTACTGTCAGACTATTGTTCATAAATATTACTGTCCCAAGTGAAGGAGCCTCTACAACTTTCGACACAAACCACACATATAAGACCAAGGATAATAGGGGTAAAACTAAATACTCCAGTGTGGTTATACTGGGAGTCTGGTTTAGGGCATACAAGACTGGGGTTCTCTGTCATCCTGCGCCCCTAATAGGCACAGGGTGACTTACACATAAGAGGGGCCTGGGGAGCTGAACAAGGAGTTTCCCGACCTCTCGAAGGTAAGCTGGATTCCACAGGCCCGCCCAAAGTGACTCCTGTCACATATCTCCCCTTTCAGCAGGAGACTAACACAGGAGGAGGCCCCAAATGGGTTGACTTCAAAGTTAGTCCATAGTTCCAGTCCCGCAATGCCTGTACCCACACAGTACCCCAAGCAAATTTTCCCAAGCAGAGCATTACTCACCCATCCAACCTCTGCCTCTCTCGTAGAACATACCCGCTGTTGGGGAGAAGTGTGGATTGGTCCTTTTTTTATGGAGTCCTTTCAGCTGCTGGAGAGAAGACACGGTGGCTGGACATGCTGTTAGGGATCTGGGCCGACCGCCCAGCATCCCTGGGGTATACAGGTTGAGACCGTAGTCCCATCCACTTTTACTGGCTTTCAGAGCAAGGCTGATATCCTTATATCCCAAATTCCTACCTTTTTCTGGGTTTGTGTCAATGGAGACTGCAGTCCCATCCACTACCACAGGAGTTTTAGTTGGGGGCAGTAGCCAGTAGCACTCTGCCCTGTTGCAAGCTCTTCTGCTGGGTTGTCAGTGGAGACAACAGTCCCATCTACAGACACCAGCTGAAGCTGCAGTTGTGGGATGCCTATTGCATTCTGTCCTCCTGCGAAGTTGATTGTTGTATGCAGAGGCCAACAGCGCCATGCTCTGAAGCCAGCTCTTCTGCTGGAGGCTCACCGGGTTGTTTCTCCTTAGCAGAAAAGTCTATGAAATCCCCAGTCTCTGGAACTGGTGTATGGGGATAGAGGTTCACCATCTCCTGTCCATGGAACCCAGAAGATGTTTTAGGTGCTGGACAGAGGCTAGTAGAGCTTTTCCCTGTTGTCGGCACTTCAGCTTTAGGGACGGCAATCTCCCTAGTTTCCGCTGCTAATCCTGGAGCATGCTGTTGAACGTGTATGCCCTTTCCAGGTGCTGTTCTTTCCTTAGCAAATATTCCAGATCAGGTTTAAGCTCTGAGACCCCTGTGAGACCGAGCATAACCTCTCCTGTATTCTTGCAGGTCCTCAAGGGTAGGTTCCCCTTCATCCCCAAACACAAAACAATCTGTAAGACTCTCCCACAGCAATCCAGGGCTGCCAAAGTCATAAAACAAAATGCTGAGTCCGAGTGGTTATACTGGGAGACTGGTTAGGGCATACCAGACTGAAGTTCTCAATCACCCAGTGCCCCTAATTGACACAGGGTGACTTACACATAAGAGGGCCTGGGGAGCTGAACAAGGAGTTTCCCGACCTCTCTAAGTGACTCTTGTCACAATAGCCAACTATTGGAACTTTTCATGTAAATTGTGAGTATTGTGAGTAATGTCTGTGTATTAAGAATGTAAACCGCAACCTCAGCAACATGTGTGATTGATATATTTTTTTAAATGGTTGTAAATTTAAATGATTGGCTGAAACACAGCAGTGTTGCCATTGGCTCCTGCTGCTGTCAATTTAAGTCAGCCAATCAGGAGAGAGAGGGGCTCGGGGCCAAATGGCAGCTTTGTGTCTTAATGCAGCTCGGCTCGGATGCTCCCATAGCAAGCTGCTTGCTGTGGGGGCACTCGACAGGAGGGAGGGGCCAGGACCCAAGAAGAGGAGAATCCGGGCCATGGCCATTCTGTGCAAAACCACTGCACAGAGGAGGTAAGTATAACATGTTTGTTATTTAAAGAAAAAAAAACACAAGACTTTACAATCATTTTAAAATTAACCACTTAAGCCCCGGAGGATTTGGCTGCTAAACGACCAGGGGGTATTTTGCGATTCGGCACTGCGTGACTTTAACGGACAATTGCGCGGTCGTGCGACGCTGTACCTAAACGAATTTGGCGTCCTTTTTTTCCCACAAACAGAGCTTTTTTTTGGCGGTATTTGATCACCTGTGCGATTTTTTGATCACGCGCTATAAACAAAAAAAGAGCGTCAATTTTGCAAAAATAGCAATATTTTTCCCTTTTTTTTATATGAAATTCCCCCAAAAAAAATGTAAAAATCAAAATTTTTTAACATTTTTGGCCAATTTGTTTTATGCTACCTATGTTTGGTAAAAAAAATCGCAAAAAGCGTATTTTGATTGGTTTGCGCAAAAGTTATTGCGTTTACTGACTAAGGGAAAGATTTTTGTCATTTTTGTTGTTTTTTTTTTTTAACGCGTAATGGCGGCGATCTGCGATTTTTTTTTTTTGCGGTACTGCGACATTGCGGCGGACAGATCGGACCCTTGACTGACATTTTTGACACTTTTGGGGTTACCAGTGACATTTCTACAGTAATCAGTGCTATATATATGCACTGTTACTGTAAAAATACACTGGTAGTGAAGGGGTTAACTTTATTTGAGAGGGAGGGGCTGTGTGTGTCCCTAGGGGCGTGATTCTTACTGTGATTGGCTGTGGCTTCAGCTGTATGCAGAGTGATCAACGGATCTACATAGTAGATCCATATGATCAGCTCTCATACAGAGGGGAGAATGACAGGCAGCTTGTTTACACAAGCTGCCTGACTTTCTCCCTCTCCCCCGCCGATCGCAGAGTGGCCGGCGGACATCGGGTCTGCTGGTCACACGCGCGGGGGGGTCCGTGACCACGCGGGAGCGCGCCTCCGGCGGCGCGCGCTCGCTCCCTAGACCCTCACAAGCTAGTGACGTAGCCCTACGTCACTTTGCCTGTGAGGGGCTGACCGCCGACGTAGATCGGCGTGCGGCAAGTGGTTAAAAGCCTTCTGTGTGCAGCAGCCCCCTCCTAATACTTACCTGAGCTCCCTCTCAATCCAGCAATGTCCATGAATGCCTCAGCAGTCTGGGAATCTCCCTACTGATTGGCTGAGACACAGAAATGCTGCTGTCAATTAAACTCAGCCAATGAGGAAAAAGAGGGGCGGGGCCAAACCCTGGCTCCGTGTCTGAATGGATACACGGGGCTGCGGCTTGGCTTGGGAGTCCCCATAGTAAGCTGCTTGCTGCGGGGGCACTCAACAGGAGGGAGGGGCCAGGAGTTCCAGCCAGGGACCCGAGAAGAGGAGGATCATGGGCTGCTCTGTGCAAAACCACTACACAGAGCAGGTAAGTATGACCTGTTTGTATTTTAATATAAAAAAAAAATCTGACTTTACAATCACTTTAACTGTTACAATAAAATGTATGCATTTTTACTTAAAAAAAAAAAAAAATAGCAATGTTCGTACCGTAAAAGTCCTATAGTCTTATTTGTAGGGATTCTTCTGATAAAGTATAATATTGGAGGATGTGGTACGTGTGAAAAGGGCAGATGCTAAAATTTACTACCCTTGTACCTTCTTGTGAGGACTTATAACCTGGAGGGACTCGATAAACATTTCTTCTATAGCATATTTTTATTATATCTTTTATGGTCTTTGTATTGATTTAGCAATACAGGCTATTGGTTTGTTTTGCGCTTTAGTGTTTGTGTTATTTCTTGTACATGACAGTAGTAAACACACTTCTAGCTGCTATAGGGAAGTTGCAAATTGCAAGTGTTTTTTCAAGGCAAATACATGGTTTCACATACAACTGCATCTTCAGTTGATGTGTTTCAATCACAGACAAGCATAAGTAAACAGGTTTGGCCTGTATTGTTGACAGGTCATTTTGGTGCTCTTTATAAAATAGCGGAGGATAATTTGCTAAAGGTGTAGAGCATGGTAATTTTCAAAGTGAATTTTCCCTTATGGTCATTTACGGACACAGATCTTCTATTCTTGACCATAGGTTTTATAGCGCCACCTACAGGAGTAGCACACTAGGCTGAAAAGAAACTCTATGGGCAGTCCTAGCTAGTGTAAACCCCTCTCTTCAACAGGCAAACCAGATATGTCTGCCTATTGTTTCAGAAGTAAGGATCTAATTTCCTTCTGGGACCTGTGGTTCCATAGCCTTTTTTGCCTTTTTCCCTGGACATTTTTTTTTTTTCATGGAGATCTTCAATTAACAGCCAGGCCGGGTGATGGGTTGGATAATCTAGATCCAGTGGTCTACCCAGTCTGGCCTAGGAGCCCACACAGACCTTTAGCTACATGCTGAGTCGGCTATGACAGCTCCATCTTGGACTGGGGAGGCCAGTGAGTTAAACGCCTTGCGGGAATACATATGACCGAGTGCGTACAGTCCATGTCACAGTTTTACCCTGGACCGACTGTCTCTGAGTTTTACACTCTACCTCTGCCGACCAGTACATAGATGCCCCCCTCCCTTCCCGGGCATGTGTGGGGCACCGGTACTCCCTAAGGTGGTCGGCTCTGCTGTCGTCCTCCCCTCCAGGCCTGTCTCTCCTACTACCCCCCCAACCCATATCCACTATCCACTGGGGCAAATAGGTAAGGGGCTGGATACTGTGTTGCCCTAGTATACATCCCCAGGCTCCAAGTGTCATGGCATGTATCTTATTGGACGCTGGGCTTTGTGTGCTGCCCTCACTGGCAGCCCATATACCCCCAGCCCCAGATAGAGAGGCAGCCATGTGACACTGCATTTCCGAGGCTCGACTGCTACTGTGCTGGGTTTCCCCAAGTCCCAGTGGTTCCGCAAGCACAGATGGAGCTCTGTGTATAGCCAATGGCTGGATGTTCTTCCTCCCACTACTGCTGTTGGTTGTATGAGCCATAATGGAGTGGGCAGAGGCTGTCTGAGACGTCACAACCAGCACTAAGCTGATCCTGCTCCACACTTCAGCGTTGGAGACAGTGGGCACTGGTGGGTTTTTCCTCCCTCCACATCCCTTTAGCCTCAAGATGCTGTTAAAAACCCCTGATTCCCCTGATAGCGGGGATCAGTCCTCTGCCTATGTTGCCACACAGAAACAGGTTGGTGACCACACTTTTTACCTCAGTGCAGGGAATTTTTAAAAGTGAGGATACCTCGGGGGTTGCTGGTGTAGTAGTCATCCCCTTTGATACGCAAAGGCCAGCTAGGCTGTTAAGGTTTTCCCTTATTCCGCCTATTTGGAAAATATGTTTACCAGAATAGGAACGTCTGAAGCCCCCCCCCCCCCTTTTCCAGGTTTAATAAGGCAACTATGTACCGGTGGAGGAATTTCCTTCCTTTAGAGATCCGACCGTAAGGGAGTATCAATCTCCTGCACTGTGCTTACAACTGCCAGTTTGCTGCTGCACCCCGTGTGGTCAACAGACCTGGTGTCTCAGGCACTTACTGAGTAGGCCAAGCTCTTATGAAAAGGTCTAGGTAAAGGACACGTGTCCACTGTCTATGTGGAACTGGCAGGCCTAAATCTTGTGGAGGAGGATATGCGGCTTTAATTTGTATGAAGGTTCATGGATAAAGCCCTACCAGGGGTTCACATAAGGTGTTTTGTACGGTGAGTCCTACATAGACTCATTGGGCTGATTTGCAAATCAACCAGATTATTACATGTACAGTGATACCTCGGTTCACGAATTTAATTCGTGAACTGACTCTGGTCGCGAACCGAATTGGTCGTGAACCGAGGCACATTTTCCCATAGGGTTCAATATAAATCCGGTTAATCTGTTCTGACCTTTTTTTTGGGGGGGTTTTTGAAGCACAAAAATATGAAACAAATTAAAATACACATTAGTACAGTATAGTAATGTATGAAGAAAGAACACTAACCTTGCTTGAGATGACTTCTGGCATGGAGAAAGGCAGGTGGGAGGCTGTGAAATACAATACAGTAAGTACAGTATTGTACAGAAGTACTGTACAGTACTGTATGTGCTAAAAAGCACACCAAAAAGCAGTACTCACAGTACTTCTTTCTGTGTCTCGTCTTCTCTCAACGATCTTCCTACAGGAAGTCACGACCACGTGACAGCCTGGAAATAGCATTAAAATGGCCATGGCTCCTGTTCGTGAACCGAAGCGGAGTTCGTGAACCGGAGCATATTTTTATGAACTTTTCTGTTCGTGAACCGAGTTGTTCGTGAACAGAAGCGTTTGTGAACCGAGGTATCACTGTACTCTCAAGTTCTGCATAATTATGAGGATGCCTGGTACCAGGATAGACTGTACTATATTGAATGGACGTGATTAAGCTTTCTAGCCATTTATAAACCTCCATTATAATGGTGGATTTCCAAATTATTGGTATTCTGCAGGATTTATGATTTCTGTTTTTTTGTAAATAGTACTGTATATTCTAATAGGGACTACCATCCTTATTGACAGGTGTAAATATGCTACTGTACAGTACATTCTTGGGGTTTAACTGATTTTATGATTTTAAATGTGCATTAATAAAAATGTATATCTATTAATAAGAGTATTGTGTGCCCATAATGCGGTGCAAAATTGAATTTCAATCAGTAAGATAACATTGCTGTGTTTTCTTGCACTCAGAATGTTTTGTGAATGTATACTTGTTTGCATACTTTTTTGCATACTTTTTTGTATATACTGAAATAAAACTAGTTTAACCACTTCGGCTCTCACACCTGTTCACCCCTTATAGTCCAGAGCAATTTTCTAATTTTTGCTATGAGCCTGTTTATTCTGTGACAATTTTGCCAGTAGTACATAAGATAACGATGTAATACAAATTTCGTTTTTTTAAGGACAATCAAGGCTTTCTTTTTGTGACTATTGTCCGGCAACAATGATTTTTTTTTTTTCGCAATCCTTAGACAATTCCGTTCTCAAACAAAACTTACTTTCTTTTTTTTTTTGACCAGTGTTAGAAAATAAATAGTGTTACTACCCATAAAAAGTGTGCATTTTAATTTGTAATTGGTCCGGTTTAAAACAACACTAAAATTGTGATTCTGGTACAAAGCATTTCAAAGTTATTTACAAATTAACTAAAGTAGGTTTTTTTCCATTTTGCGTTTTTTTTTTTTTTGTGTGATTTGTGTAAATATATGTAAAAGATGTAAAAATATTAACGAACAAAGCAAACAAAAGCGGAAACATTTTTTAAATATTAGATAACATAGAAAAAAGGAAAATTATAATTGAGTAGAGAAAGAGAATAAGGAGTTAATAAGGGCTGATTAGAGTAAACTAAGGGTTAAAAAGGGGTTCAACAGACAAACATTTTATTTAAAAAAAAAAAAAAAAACTAAAAAGACTTTATCTACAGATCAAAGTTCATCCCTTTGATCTGTAGACGAACAAACAGAAAGTTGCAAAATGATACAATGTTTCATTGCAGCTTTCTATATTCATGGATGAGCAATGTTGTTGATAAACTTTGGCAGACTGCTTTTTTTTTTTTTTTTACAGCTCCTGCTGCCGGGACCTTCTGTGTGTACTTGGCAATGCAGCTGTGATTAATCAGAGCTGAATTACCGTGTACTGGGACAGGGGGGATCCCAGCAGCAGGGAAGGAGGACTGGATGTACTAGACACGCCCCACGGACACTGACTACTTTTGGGCGTGTCTAGTACGCCTAGAGTCTGCAACTGGTTAAAAAACACAACTGGATGATTAACAGCAGCACAACTTCACCTAATTCACTAAGCTAAGTGAATTTTCTCTTTGCAAAGTGAATTTTCACTTCGTGAATAAACTGAAGCTCTGCTTACCTCAGTCACCCAGTCATGTTCATGCAAAAAAAACTGTTTTTTAAAATTCACTTTATTATTAATTGCTTTAGTAATTTATTATTTTTTGTTTGATTGTAGAAAAAAGCAGAAGAAAGCTCCAGTGGGTATATACAATAGCGAAGTGAGCACAGAAGCACCGAGGCGACAAGCCTTCTTTAAGAAGGGTAGGAAGGCTAATGAATCACACGTGTACGCAGAAATTGATGAGACAATGGTGTATGGCCACCTGCTACAAGAAAAGCATGACTCCACACCAGATGTAGATGTATACAGGCCGTTTGAAGGCCCCATGGGTGATCCTCCACCTGTCCCCCCTATGAAATTTCTTAATGGAAGCACTAGAGAGGATACAGCGTTGGACCCTCTTGCACATTCAATGAAAGAAAATGAGCTATATACTCTCTCTGAATCATTTATGAGACAGCCAGTAGAAAATGAAGATACCAGCATACCTTACATCGAGGAGTCAGAAAGTGGAAGCATAACTACATAGAAAAATTAAAATGGAACTGTTTCTGAGCGATCCTCAGGAGAAAATATTTATTTTGACAAACTTTCTCATGAGGCTTGTATGTCCAGTTTGGATCTGACCACTCTGTACTGGGACTTGACTCAATTGAGTGCACTGTATTTAGTTGTCACAGAAGCCACGTGGGCTTAGCGGACTGTGAAAAGTGAGGTATTAATGCCTTGTCAGCTAGAATATTTCCTTAAATTCATGAAGCGGAATCGTGTAAGCACAGTGTTGGAAAGAAAATGTGATTCCTGCATAAATGAAACACTCAATTCAAGCTCATCTGAAAAGACAAAAAGTAATAACTGCACACTGCAAATGCACTTCAGTCTTCTCAGTAACACTTGACTGTCTGCTTTGCACTTATCAATTCCCTATGAATTACAATTTAATTTTCATTAAAAACATTTATATACTTTTGTTTTTAAAAGAAACCTAGTTGGAAGAAGAGAAGCATCGTGCAAAGAACAATTTTAAAAATGGATTAACAATTATTTTTTTTTTTTACTGTATTTTATTTCTTCTGCATCCTCTATGCCCGCGTGTCCAGGAAGATGCTGTAAACATTTTTCAGCAATTGTTTATATGTTACTTTGAGTTTTTTAACCTCTTCAAGCAGGTATACATCTTAAAACTGGTCAGAGACATATTTTTATGCTGGGCTGGACGATGGCCAGGAATCGGGTAGCCAATAAGCTTACGGAGGCTCACATGGTCTATCTTTGCACTCAGAGCTATAACTGAGGCTGTCATTGGTGATCAGTGTTTCCAAATATGCTAATTGCCTGGGTGACAAGCAGGTCTACTGGCTTCTATATTTTCTAAATCACTGACTTGGAATAAAACATATAGAATAGCAATTCTGACATCCCTTGCTGTATACGCCTTCTACATCACCTAGAATAGATTGAAGTCGGAAGATCACATGACTGTCCAGCAACTAGCATTTTGAGATTGCTAATATCAGCTTCCATACTGCTTTTAACAGGTACCTGTAGGGCACATTACCACCAGGTTGTTGCAGCAATACACAAATCAGGGTAACGAGATTTCTTGTTGATTTCTGAATACTACATTATTATCCCCCCCCCCCCCCTTCGTTGTAAATAGCTTTAGTATTTTTTCAGTAAACCAAAAAAATTAATTTATGTCTTTTTGCACACAGGCGTAAAAAGTGCAGCATTTGGCTAGATAGTGTTTCGTTTTTTAGATATGCAACAGGTTTGTATATTATGGGCCCGTGCACACATCTGTGGTTGAGCTTAGTAAACTTCTATTGTGTTCACCCGTGCAAAAGCAAACTAGAAAATTCTACGTCAGTTAGTAATTCATGCATGTTATAGCATGTGCTTGCAAACATGTGTAAATTTAAACAAATGCACAAAAATCTGGGATTGAATGCAATATTGATGTGAACAGTTAAAAACCTTTTATCACTGAATGCAGGAACTTTCTACCAGAAAAATCCTGCATAGATCAGTAGAGGACAAGCCATTACAGGACAAACCCTGTTCATCTAAACAAACACTGTATTTTCTCTACATATATTTCCCTATTGGAGCGCATGTAATAATAATACTCTAGGCCTTATTTTAGGACATAGGACACAAAAGGAGCTACCTGTATATAGGCAATTGGAAATGGCTAGAGCAAATTTACTGGGCTAAACACTAATACACCTCTGTTCCAGCAGTTATCAGACTATTGTTTCAATGTGATCCTTGTATGTTTTAAAACAAAAAAAGGGGCTAAGATAAATAACCATTTGACACAGCGAAGCTCATTTATTTGCAAATACACATTTAGTCAATTTACAGCTTTAAAACAATTGCACAAGATCTAACATGTAGGCAAGGATACATAGATATTTAAATACATAGATATTTGATGGAATGTGTTGAGACAGGAATTTCTTGAACGTGTATGTGTGTCATACTTCCACATTCTGTTGAATGTATAATCTGCTTTAAAACCACAGGAGTGGTTCAATTGGTGCATGTTTTTTTTTTTTTTTTTAATCACTCCTTTAGTACCGTTTTAATTGTGGATACAATTTTTAAACCATAACAATTAACTTTTCTTATTTGCTATCCTTTGGTCTGTTAAATATACCTGAAAAAAGTGTTGTATTGGCTATGATAAGTGCAAAAAAACAAAAATGTGATCATGTCTGAAATTTAGGGCTGTCCTTTATCCTCTGCTCACTTCATGTGTTATCTCAAATAGGCTATTTAGCCCTCCTAGTTCTTATTCTGGACCACAGAATGATTACATTGTATGGTGTTTATTTTTGATCTGAGAGTAGGAGTGGTAAGTCATTTTGAAATTTTCACATTTGACATTAGTAAATAAGGAAAAGACATTGGGCAGGGCTGACACCACTCAGTCCACAAAAACATGGTTTAAGAGCCGAGTGCATTTTAGGTATTTTTCAGTACTTGCAGGATCCTTTAAAGGGATAAAACATGGGGAAATGTGCACAATTTTTATTTATTTTTTCTTGACATGCACTTTGTGTTCAAAGTCAGGAGTAACTTTGACCAGCATAGTTAGTTCTTCAGTATATTTTTTATTTTGAAGTGAGTACAAAGTTTGAAACCTTATCACCTTTGGTTTTCATCTGGAGGTAAACATGCTTTAAGATAGGAAAAAGTAACAAAGTTTTCTCCAAATTAAAGCTAGGAAGTGGTATTTAAAGCAGAACACTGGGCAAATCTTTCTTTCACCGTGCATTGGGGCTGTGCCCACACTGCATTGATGAACTGCTCATTTCGGGCGAGGGGTTTGGAGAGCCATGATATTCTCACCCAATTCTCCGAACCTCCTTATGCAAAACCGGTCCCTTCAGCTGTGGAGACCCCCCCCCCCCCCACGGTCCATAGGTCTTGCGCAGTGGACTGTTCCTGATGTCACCACGCCCATAGGCCATCTGTGGACTTAAAGACGTCGGTAACAGTCCACCGCTGGACCTGGGGGTGTGCCGTTTTCTGGTGGACTAAGGATCAGGTGAGTATAGGTGTTGTGTTTACCTCTAGAGAAAATGAGTAGTTAGGCCATGCAGTGCAGGCACAGGAAAAAAAAAATAAGAAATTGCCCAGAGTTGGGCTTTTAATTGATTCATTTGGTTAACAAAGGGATTTACACTAGACAATTACAGATTTTGTTCAATTTATTAGACTGCAGTGCTTTTCAACTTTTCAGCTAGATAAATGTCAACAGTGGCCCCTGACATTAGCAAGCGGCTGCACTTAATGTTCAGCTTACGTAATGATCGTCTGAGACTGAGGCTAGTAGAGATTTCTTCTGTTATGTCTTTGCAAATCAATGCTCTCACTACAGATTTCTGGGGTCCAAGAGCCTCGCAGGTAATACCAAAAAGACGGTTTGGGTTTGGGTTGAAGGTTGGGAACCAGGTAGGTAAGGCAGCAGTCTTTACCACTAAGTAAGGTGTGAGAGTCTACCTGACTAGGTAAAATTTTAAAATGAATTGGTAGGCCCCTTGTACAGCACAATTGTTGATAGATGTTTCATCTAAAGATATTAGTTTAAGTAATATTATTTAACAATATATTCCTTCTTGTGTTTTCACACATCTTCCTATTTTTGTAATTTATATCTACATTCCAGGTTGTATAATTGTTCTGTAACATACCCAAATGTGCTGCCTTACATCTCCGTATTTCGGAATATTTGCACTCCTATAGGAAATAGTTTTCTTGGCTCTCTGTTGATGCTTTTTTGGTATATTTATTGTTTTTATGCTTTTGAACATTCTGTGTGAGGAAGGGTTCGCTGTGTTATTTGTTCAGTGCAATGGCCTTGTTTTCAAAGGGTTAAATACATGTTAATTAATAAAATTCCTATCTGTTTTTGTATGTGGAATAAAACTTTAAGTGGTTATTTCTAAATGAATATTTGCATGTGTCTGTGCCACTCCTTTTGTGTTGGACTCAACAATTGACAATTCTGCCAGGAACATTTTTCTTACCCTAGACACTGAATGCTCGGAGCACATTCTTTACTGGACTCTTTCCTGCTGCTGGGCCTGTACTTGCCAGCTGATCTCTGAGACATGTATGTAATGCTGTTTCACAGCTACGTCATGGTTCTGTCTGCAAATTATATACTTGAAATATTAATTTCCTTTTTACTGTATGGTTACATTTCTAAAAACATAAAAAGTAGGATATTTCCTGCTTAAAGCAGATGGGTATGTAATATATTGGGTATTTAATGTATATGTCCTCTTCAACTCAAATAAGAGCACTTATTCAACTTCTAGCTCAATTCAGTGCTTAAAGAAGGAAAACCCCAATAGTGGGATTTATATAGCGCTTGCTAATACTACTCTGGGATAGGCAATTACTTGTCTGTACCCTAGGTAGTAAAATTTAGGCCATCAAAGTGGTATAAATAAATAAATTATGTGTATGACACGTGAGTATGTTAAATACTTTCACAATTGATATTATATAAATAAACCGCACAATAATAAATTCCACAATAAATGTTAAATTCGCAATAAAAGTATACACAAAATATACACTGTAAAAACGAATGTGTCATAAAGTGCGTATTAGTGCCAAAAAATATATAAATGTAATAAAAAATAAAAATTAGTGCCAGGGAATGTACAAATACAAAATTCATAGGTGACTTTAGTGCATATATAAAAACTTTGGTGCCAAGTAGATAAAGTGCAGGTGCTTAGTGCGAATCTTTCAGTAGTCCAACTGCTGGTACTTGGGCGTGATAAATATGGATTAGTTGGGGGTATGCACTCACCAGATGTAGTGGGTCTTAACTTCCGTATGGCAAAAAGACCTTCAGGGCTTTATGGCCTCCTGGGCCTTGAAAAGGTATCTGCTGGGCCTTGTAGTCCCTCTGTGGTCCGGAATTCCTCTCCTGGATATCGATCCTCAGGGTCCGTTTTTAGGGAAAAATAAAGTGCTCCAGATAGTGCAGTACCATTAAAAAAGTAGCCTATTATTATAGTAGCCTATAAGTATAGCTAACGCACAGTACAAAAAGTTTAAAAGTTAAAAATTGCGCCTGCTACGGATGGTGCCTGTGAGTGGAGAGCGGTAACTTCCGGCTTGCGTTCCACCAGGCTCCCAGAGCGTGCAGCGTGCATTCCACCTGACGCGCGTTTCGTCAGCGTACGACGTCTTCAATTCAGTGCTGCCTTAACCACTTGCCTACCGGGCACTTTCACCCCCTTCCCATCCAGGCCAATTTTCAGCTTTCAGTTCTCTCACGCTTTGAATGACAATTGCGCGGTCATGCTACACTGTACCCATATGACATTTTTATCATTTTTTCACACAAATAGAGCTTTCTTTTGGTGGTATTTAATCATCTCTGGGTTTTTTATTTTTTACAAAAAAAAAAGAAAAAAGACAGAAAATTTTGAAAAAAAAAGTTTTTTCTTATTTTCTGCGAGTAAATTTTGAAAATAAATACATTTTTCTCCTGCACTGATGTGCGCTGATGAGCCGGCACTGATGGACACTGATAGGCTGAACTGATGGGCACTGATGAGGTGGCACTTATGGGCACTGATGAGGTGGCACTTATGGGCACTGATGAGGTGGCACTAATATGCCGCACTGATGAGCACTGAGAGGTGGCACTGCTGGGCACTGAGAGGTGGCACTGCTGGGCACAGAGGTGGCACTGATGGGCACTGGCGGGTGGCACTGATGGACACTGGCGGGTGGCACTGATGAGCACTGATGGGCGGCACTGATGGGCAGCACCATCAGTGCCCACACTCAGTGCCCATAGTGCTGCCAGTCAGTGCTCATCAGTGCCTAGATGAGCAGGCACTGATGGGCACTGACTGGCAGCACTATGGGCACTGATTGTAGGCACTGATGGAGGGCACTGTGGGCACTGATGGTGGGCACTTTTTTTTTTTTTTACCTCTGTTTTTACCTCTGTAGTAATCAGGGTACTGGTGATCAGTGCCCTGATTACATTCCACTGTGTCCCCGACGGCTGATCGGCTCTCCTCCTTCCTCACACTGCAGTCTCTGTGTTAGAAAGGAGCGCTGGCGATGAGAGATGATCTCATATGTTTACATATGGGATCATCTCTCATTGCATGGGCCGATCACGTGGTAAATGGCCGCTGTGATTGGCCATAAACCACGATCTGTGATTGGCTGTGTCCAAAGGACACGGCCAACGCAGATTTTCCCCGATGCGCGCTCGCAGGAGCGCGCGGGGAGACGGTCTCTGGGAGGCCGTATAAAGATGGCCTCCCAGAAATTTGAGTCCGCGCTGTAGCCGTACTTCGGCTATAGCGCGGATGGCAAGAAGTTAATACCAAAAGCAAAGGGACAGATTACCCAAGCCCGCCATTTCAAGGGGCCCTCTATTACCAAAATGCCATAACTTGTTTCCCATTACCATCACAGTTACTGCAACTAATAGCTGCAGGTAGGCAGCCAACTATATACACATTTGTTTACAGTATCTATGGGGTTTTTAAGATTTGCATGAGCTGGGACAGGGCATTGGACAATATATCTAAATATATCTAATTAAAAGTTACAGAGGGAAGTTTACTTCCTCTTTAAAGCTGTGCGTGGTCTTTCAAAACCAGCACAATTTTAAAGGATAGCCTTAATCACATACAGTGCATCTGGAAAGTATTCACAGCGCTTCACTTTTTCCACGTTTTATGTTAGTCTTTTTCCAAAATGAATTAAATTCATTATTTCCTCAAAATTCTACAAACAACGTGAAAAAGTTTGTTTGAAATCTTTGTATTCACTACCTTTGCCATGACACTGAAAATTGAGCTCAGGTGCATCCAGTGGCGTAGGTGGGGGGGCTGGGGGACCGCCGCCCCGGGTGCAAAATTTGGGGGGGGCGCATCCCGCGCCAGTCTTAAACTTTAATATATTATACTGTGTTCGCTGCTCTCAAGCCGCCATCTCCTGGCTCAGCGATGGCCGGCGGGCGCCCTGTGGATTGGACAAACATGCCTGTGTCTGTCGGACTGTCCAGTGGCGTAGTGTGGGTGGTGGATGCGCAGACTGTTGCTTCATGAGCCCCGCCTCCACCTCACGTCTTCAGCTCACCACTCAGCCTTCTCCTCAGCCACCCGCTTCAGATCGAATCATTGTGGCAGGCAGCCAGCAGCAGCGTGGCAGAGCAGACTCTCAGCTCAGCAGAGTGAAGACAACACCGGGGAGAATCGTTTTGCTGGCCCGGGGCCCAGGGAAGTGGACATGGTCGGGGGAGGAGGTAGGTCAGTGTGTGGGGGTCAGTGTAGGGGGCTCAGTGTAGGTGTCAATGGTAGGTGTCAGTGTAGGGGGGCAGTGTAGGGGTCAGTGAAGGTTTCTGTGTAGGGGGGGTCAGTGTAGGGGTCAGTGAAAGTGTTAGTGTAGGGGTCAGTGTAGGGGGGGTCAGTGAAGGTGTAGGTGTCTGTGTAGGCAGGTCAGTGTAGGTGTCAGTGAATGGGGGTCAGTGTAGGGGTCTCAGTGCAGGTGTCAGTGTAGGGGGGGTCAGTGTAGGGGTGTCAGTGTAGATGTCAATGTAGGGGGGGTCAGTGTAGGTGTCAGTGAAGGTGTCAGTGTAGGGGGGGTTAGTGAACAGGTCAGTGTATGTGTCAATGTAGGGGGGTCAGTGTAGGTGTCAGTAAAGGGGACAGTGTAGGTGTCAGTGTAGAGGGGGTCAGTGTAGGGGGGGGTCAGTGAAGGGGTCAATGTAGGGGGGTCAGGGTAGGTGTCAGTGTAGGAATCATTGAAAGGGTCAGTGTAGGGGGGGTCAGTGTAGGTGTCAGTAAAGGGGTCAATGTAGGTGTCAGTGAAGCGGTCAATATAGGGGTCAGTGAAAGTGTCAGTGTAGAGGGGTCAGTGTAGATGTCAATGTGTGGGATCAGTGTAGGTATCAGTGCATGGGGATTTGTGTAGGGGGGTCAGTGAAGGTGTCAGGTAGGTCTGTGTAGGAATCAGGAATATCAGTGTAGGGGTCAGTATAGTAATTGGGTAGGTTGGTTAGTGCAGGAATCAGATAGGTCAGTGTAGGTGTCAGTATAGTAATCAGGTAGGTTAGTATAGGAATCAGGTAGGTCTCTGTAGTGGTCAGATAGGTCTCTGTAGGTGTCAGTATAGTGATCAGGTAGGTTTGTTTAGTGGTCAGGTAGGTTTGTTTAGTGGTCAGGTAGGTTTGTTTAGTGGTCAGGTAGGTCTGTGTATTGGTCAGGTAGGTCAGTGTAGGTGTCAGTATAGTAATTGGGTAGGTAAGTGTAATGATCAGGTGGGTTAATGCAGGAATAAGGTAGGTTAGTGTAGGTGTCTGTGTATTGGCCAGGTAGGTTTGTGTATTGGTCAGGTAGGTCTGTGCAGTGGTAAGGTAGGTCTGTGTAGGTGTCAGTATAGTAATCAGGTAGGTCAGTGTAGGAATAAGGTAGGTCTCTGTAGTGGTCAGCAAGGTCAATGTAGGTAGTGGTCTGTGAAATGGTCTAGTAGGTTTGTGTAGGGGGAGCAAATTACTTACCTTGCCCCGGGCGCTGACAACCCACGCTACGCCACTGGGTGCATCCTGTTTCCACTGATCATTCTTGAGATGTTTCTACAACTTCATTGGACATGTCCACCTGGGGTAAATTCAGTTGATTGGACATGATTTGGAAAGGCACACATCTGTCTATATAAGGTCCCACAGTGCATGTCGGAGAACAAACCAAGTCATGAAGTCCAAGGAATAGTCTGTAGACCCCTGAGACAGGATTGTATGGAGGCACAGATCTCGGGAAAGGTACAGAAACATTTATGCAGCATTGAAGGTCCCAATTAGCACAGTGGCCTCCATCATCTTTAAATGGAAGAAGTTTGAAACTGCCAGGTGGGCTGCCCGACCAAACTAAGCGATCGGGGGAGAAAGGCCTTAGGGAGGTGACCAAGAACCTGATGGTTACTCTGACAGAGCTCCAGCATTTCTCTGTGGACACAACTATCTGCAGCACTCCACCAATCAGGCCTGTATGGTAAAGTGGCCAGACGTAAGCCACTCCTCAGTAAAAGGCACATGAAGGTGCTTCAACAAAGTATTGAGCAAAAGCTGTGAATACTTATGTACATGGGATATTTTTTTTTTTTTTTCATTTTTTATTTTGCACTGTAATTCTTTGCCAGTATATTTATGGCTGAGGATGTACTGACCAAGGGAGCACCTCACTCTACTTTCATTTGTTCAAGTATATAGGTTGTGGGACTTTAATGGTACTCAATACAATAATCATATATTCAAAAGAATACACAATATACAGTATATAAAAAAATATTTGTTTATTTCCATACAAACTTTAAAAACATTTATCCAAAATTTATCTGTAGATATATGGGTACAGGATAATTTACTGAGCTTCAATTTCCAACTGGTTTTGCTGAATCGGCTTCTTCAGGGAAAAAATGAAGATATACAGTATAAAGTAATAAAAAAGAAGACATATAAAATGTTTTTTACATATTTTACATACAATCCAATATGCATTCAGATCAAGAAAGGTCATATTACAAATATTTATAATATGACCTTTCTTGATCTGTATGCATATTGGATTGGATTTTATATGTCTTCTTTTTTATTAGGTTATACTGTAGATCTTCATTTCCCCGAAGAAGCCGATTCGGCAAAATCGGTTGGAAATTGTAGCTCAGTAAATTATCCTGTACCCATATATCTACAGACAAATTTTGGATAAACGTTTTTAAAGTTTGTATGGAAATAAACTAATATTTTTTTATATACTGTATATTTTGTGCATTCTTTTGAATATATGATCATTGTGTGATATATCAATCTTGATCAATGTGTGTTCCCCCCCCCCCCCATCAAGCCATACTAGGCTTGGTTTGATTGGTAAAAATATTAACTCCCCAAAATACTTTTTTTTGGTCAGAAAAAGTTGGCATTGCTGAGGCACCCTAATCCTACTTCTCCAGTAATCCTGCCAAAACCCTTGAAATTGGCTATGACTAAATTTGGTGGAATTGTTTGAGCACTCTAATTATGGCATTTTGCAGGAGCAACTACAAGTAGATGCTGTAGGGATAAGCAAGGAAGTGCCTTTTTTTTTTTTTCCTCTTTTGGATCTCCATCTGATTGATTCCCACCCTTAATATCGATCTATCTATCCCAGCAACCCTCTTCAAACTGGCATTGCCTAGAGAAGACTGAATTGTTTGAGCAGTCCTTTGAGACCTGGTCATGACATAAGTTATTAAAGCAGAAATGTTCTTTAGCAAGAAACCTGCATTCCATAATAATTAGGCTTACAAAATTAGTGTGTCGTAAACTGCCTCCAGCATTGCTCCTGTTTCTTCTTGCCGGAGGCTGCTATTTTACTGAAGCCCAAAGCCCCAGCAGTAAATCATAAAGTGGAACTAAACCTATTGATTTAACAGTTTCAAAAACAGTTACATTCCTAGATTGCCGGGATTACTAATGTTACATTTGCTTGTGTCCTCCAAACCAAACTGTCAAACCATGAAGTGACCGGTTTCATAACATGTGCAGTATCAAGGCAGTTGCAGTTCGAACAGAAGCAGCTTCTTTGGCTGTAATGGATAGTAGGGCTTAATTCTGGTTTAAGGCTGGCAGCAGATCGGCCTCTACAAATTCGACAGTGCCTAAAAATTGAGAGCCAGGCCCTCCCGTCCACATCAGTGCCTGACCTCACAAATGCGCTTCTGGAAGAATGTTTAAACATTCCCATAGAAACACTCCTAAACCTTGTGGACAGCCTTCCCAGAAGAGTTGAAGCTGTTTTAGCTGCAAAGGGTGGGCCAACTCAATATTGAACCCTACAGACTAAGACTGGGATGCCATTAAAGTTCATGTAAGTGTAAAGGCAGGTGCCCCAATACTTTTGGTAATATAATGTATATCGAATCGGCTAAATCTGTGTCTGTATTGCATGTTCAAACCTTAATACTATAAATAATACCAAGTTATTATATTTTTACTCCAGCAGTATATAATGAGTTTCGAAATTCCAGAGCAATGCTTAAATAATGCATTACAATTTAACTAAACCCAATAGTTTTACTTGACTAAAATGATTTTAGTCTACTAAAATGTAGGAGATTTTAGTTGACTAAAATATACTGGAAATTTTAGTTAACTAAAACAATTCAGATGACTAAAATGCAAGTGAAATTAAAATGGCATTTTAGTAAAACCTTTAGTAAAAAGACTGACTAAAACTAAATTGAAATTTGACGTCCAAATTAACACTGATCCCGAGTCAGCATAACATCCAGACAGTTATTCTAGCAATTTCAGAAGGAAGCCAGCAATGGCACCCCCACATTTCTCTGAGAAAAACTTTACTTTAAAGCTCTTCCAGATTTACTTTTTTTGTTAATTAAAAGTCTCCAGTTTACAGCTTTTACAATACTGACTTCCACTGGAAGTCACTGGCAATCAGCTTGTATTTCAGCCATAGACAAGTGTACACATAGGTATCTTTTATGCACTGTAAACCCAGATGTACAAGGTCACATAAGGTGAGTTTTCTGGTTGAGCAACATTCAGATGAAATTTGCAAAGCATCAAACATACATAATTGAAGGAGGATATGTTTTGTATGAACAGACTCCAGTTTAGTTGCTTTAGTAACTAAGGGCCTAATTCACTATAGCACCTAGTCAGGAAATGGGTGAACAAATGGTCACAAGTGACAAAAAATCCATAGAAAACGTTGAAATCTATTGAGAAATGGCATTCACTATAGGTGAATATATAGTCACAAAATCAGATTCACTATAGGCCACATAAATCGGTGACCGTCTAAATCAATAGTCGTGGTAGAAGCAGGTAAATTGCACATGGAATTAATGTTTAGAGCCTAATCTCATAGATTAAATGGTTTCTAAACATGTGGTATATTATTTGGAGATGGATCTGCTTTTAAATTTCTTGAAATATTTTTGTGAAAGCAGAAATATGCTTGAAAGTCTGAGAAGAGATACATTCACCCTGTTTTTAGAACTCTGTACTGACACAACTGACCATGCCCAGACCAGAAAACTAGTCATAAACCTACTCTCATTTTGTTTTAGCCCCGTGCTATAGTGAATTCCGAAAATGTGTAAAATGCCTAACCAGTGTGAATTTGTGAGAGCTAGCAAACTATGTACTATTTATATATAAATGCAAGTGTCCATCATATAATACATTGTATACATACAATATATATTACATAGTTAGGTTGAAAAAAGATGCAAGTCCATCTGGCTCAACCAATAAATAAAAAAAAAAAAAAAACTGTAAAGAAAACCCAGTCATACAATCCCAAATACACAATCCTATAACCGCAGTTGATCCAGAGGAAGGCAAAAACCCCCAGCAAATGATCCAATTTGCTACAGCAAAAATTCCTTCCTGATCCCTAGAGAGGCAATTGGATATTCCCTGGATCAACTTTACCTATAAATATTAGTACCCATTTATATTATGTACATCCAGGAAAGAATCCTGGCTTTTTTTAAAGGAATCTAGTGAGCTGACCAGAACCACCTCCAGAGGGAGTCTATTCCACATTTTCACAGCTCTTACTGTGACGAAACCTTTCCTTATTTGGAGACGAAATCTGTTTTCCTCTAGACGTAAAGAGTGTCCCCTTGTCCTCGGTGTTGACCTTAAAGTGAATAACTCAACACCAAGTTCACTATATGGACCCCTTATGTATTTATACATGTTGATCATATCCCCCCTTATTCTCTTTCCTCTTCTCAAGAGAGAATAAGTTCCTCTAATTTATTCTCATAGCTGAGCTCCTCCATGCCTCTTATCAGTTTGGTTGCCCTTCTCTGCACTCTCTCCAGTTCCCTGATATCTGTTTTAAGAACTGGTTCCAAAAGCTGAGCTGCATATTCCAGATGAGGTCTTAATAATGATTTGTACAGGGGCAAAATTATATCTATCTCTCTGGAGTCCATGCCTCTGTTAATACAAGAAAGGACTTTGCACGCTTTGGAAACTGCAGCTTGGCATCGCATGTTTTTATTAAGCTTAGGATCTACCAGAACACCCAGATCCTTCTCCGCTATGGATTCCCCCAGTTCTACTTCCCCTAGTTTGTACGGTGCATGCATATTCTTAGCCCCCAAGTGCATAACTTTACATTTATCAACATTAAACCTCATTTGCCACTTCGTTGCCCAATGAAACCGTGCACTAGTTGGAGACATCCTGTAAGGAAGAAGTGTCAACCATTGATTCTCATTGTATACAGTGCCTTGCCAAAGTATTCGACCCCTTGAACTTTGTGACCTTTTGCCACATTTCAGGCTTCAAACATAAAGATATAAAACTGTAATCAACAATAAGTGGGACACAATCATGAAGTGGAATGAAATTTATTGGATATTTCAAACTTTGTTAACAAATAAAAAACTGAAAAATTGGGCATGCAAAATTTTTCAGCCCCTTTACTTTCAGTGCAGCAAACTCTCTCCAGAAGTTCAGTGAGGATCTCTGAATGATCCAATGTTGACCTAAATGACTAATGATGATAAATAGAATCCACCTGTGTGTAATCAAGACTCCGTATAAATGCACCTGCACTGTGATAGTCTCAGAGGTCCATTTAAAGCGCAGAGAGCACCATGAAGAACAAGGAACACACCAGGCAGGTCCGAGATACTACTGTGGAGAAGTTTAAAGCCGGGTTTGGATACAAAAAGATTTTCCAAGCTTTAAACATCCCAAGGAGCACTGTGCAAGCGATAATATTGAAATGGAAGGTGTATCAGACCACTGCAAATCTACGAAGACCTGGCCGTCCCTCGAAACTTACAGCTGATACAAGGAGAAAACTCATCAGAGATGCAACCAAGAGGCCCATGATCACTCTGGATGAACTGCAGATGGATGAACTACAGCTGAGGTGGGAGACTCTGTCCATAGGACAACAATCAGTCGTATACTGCACAAATCTGGCCTTTATGGAAGAGTGGCAAGAAGAAAGCCATTTCTTAAAGATATCCATAAAAAGTGTCGTTTAAAGTTTGCCACAAGCCACCTGGGGGAGACACCAAACATGTGGAAGAAGGTGCTCTGGTCAGATGAAACCAAAATCGAACTTTTTGGCAACAATGCAAAACGTTATGTTTGGCGGAAAAGCAACACAGCGCATCACCCTGAACACACCATCCCCACTGTCAAACATGGTGGTGGCAGCATCATGGTTTGGGCCTGCTTTTCTTCAGCAGGGACAGGGAAGAAGGTTAAAATTGATGGGAAGATGGATGGAGCCAAATACAGGACCATTCTGGAAGAAAACCTGATGGAGTCTGCAAAAGACCTGAGACTGGGACAGAGATTTGTCTTCCAACAAGACAATGATCCAAAACATAAAGCAAAATCTACAATGGAATGGTTCACAAATAAACATATCCAGGTGTTAGAATGGCCAAGTCAAAGTCCAGACCTGAATCCAATCGAGAATCTGTGGAAAGAACTGAAAACTGCTGTTCAAAAACGCTCTCCATCCAACCTCACTGAGCTCGAGCTGTTTTGCAAGGAGGAATGGGCAAAAAATTTCAGTCTCTCGATGTGCAAAACTGATAGAGCTGTAAGTTGTTTGGGGTATGTCTCTAATCGCAGCAAATGGTGGCGCTACAAAGTATTAACTTAAGGGGGCTGAATAATTTTGCACGCCCAATTTTTCAGTTTTTTATTTGTTAAAAAAGTTTGAAATATCCAATAAATTTCGTTCCACTTCATGATTGTGTCCCACTTGTTGTTGATTCTTCACAAAAAATTACAGTTTTATATCTTTATGTTTGAAGCCTGAAATGTGGCAAAAGGTTGCAAAGTTCAAGGGGGCTGAATACTTTTGCAAGGCACTGTAAACTGTTACTTCCACAAAAAAACACATTTTAATTTTGAGATAAACTCTTTAATTCCTAAAATAGATTGTCTTTGTTTCTAAGTGCCGGTTCACATTTGTGCGATACGGGAACGCTGCAAATATGCATCATGATACCGCATCGCATCTGCACCTCTGGCAGTTCACACTGCCATATGCGATACGCAGGGGGTGTCAATTAAAAGTTAATGACACCCCCAGTTGCGATCACATATCGCAGTGCGATCTGCAAGTTCGCACAGAATCGGATCGCACTAGTGTGAACCACTATGTGATACGATTCTGCTGTGGATAAAAAAAAGCCTCATGTGCAAGTTTAGTGCCGATGTGGTGCGAATTCAGCTATACAAAGTGTATGGCTGAAATTTGCACCGCACATGAGATCGCATGTAATTTAGGAGCAGTGCGCACCAAATTACATGCGATCTCCGCGATCGCACAAATGTGAACCGGGCTTATTCTTTTTTTTTTTTTGAACAATGCTAGTAACGTGAAAGGTTTTTGTGTTTTTGGAACAGATATTATTCGCTCTATATATATATATATATATATATATATATATATATATATATATACGCACACACACACACACATATGTGTATAGATATACATATATACACACGGTATCTCACAAAAGTGAGTACACCCCTCACATTTTTGTAAATAGTTTATATTTTTTTTCATGTGACAATACTGAAGAAATGACACTTTGCTACAATGTAAAGTAGTGAGTGTACAGCTTGTATAACAGTGTAAATTTGCTGTCCCCTCAAAATAACTCAACACTTAGCCATTATTGTCTAAATCGCTGCCAACAAAAGCGAGTACACTCCTCAGGGAAAATGTCCAAAGTGGGCCCAATCAGCCATTTTTCCTCCCCGGTGTCAAGTGATTCGTTAGTGTTAGAAAGTCCCAGCTGTGAATGGGGAGGAGGTGTGTTAAATTTGGTGTTATCACTCTCACTCTCTCATACTGGTCACTTGAAGTTCAACATGGTACCTCATGGCAAAGAACTCTCTGAGGATCTGAAAAAAATAATTGTTTCTCTACATAAAGATGGCCCAGGCTATAAGAAGATTGCCAAGATCCTGAAACTGAGCTGCAGCATGGTGGCCAAGACCATACAGTGGTTTAACAGGACAGGTTCCACTCAGAACTGGCTTCGCCCATGGTCGACCAAAGAAGTTGAGTGCACATGCTCAGCGTCATATCCAGAGGTTGTCTTTGTGAAATAAACGTATATGAGTGCTGCCAGCATTGCTGCAGAGGTTCAAGGGGTAGGGGGCTCAGCCTGTCAGTGCTCAGACCATACGCCGCACACTGCATTAAATTGGTCTGCATGGCTGTCGTCCCAGAGGGAAGCCTCTTCTAAAGATGATGCACAAGAAAGCCCGCAAACAGTTTGCTGAAGACAAGCAGACTTAGGTCATGGATTACTGGAACCTTGTCCTGTGGTCTGATTAGACTAAGGCAAACTCATGTGGTTCAGATGGTGTCAAGCGTGTCAGGCGTGTGTGGTGGCAACCAGGTGAGTAGTACAAAGACAAGTGTGTCTTGCCTACATTCAGGCATGGTGGTGGGAGTGTCATGGTCTGGGGCTGCATGAGGGCTCCCAGCACTTGGGAGCTACAGTTTATTGAGGGAACCATGAATGCCAGCATGTATTGTAACATACTTAAGCACAGCATGATCCCCTCGCTTTAGAGACTGGGCTGCAGGGCAGTATTCTAACATGATGACGAAACCCAAACACTAAGCATGTCTCCTGACATAAAACCCTATTGAGCATCTGTGGGGCATCCTCAAATGGAAGGCAGAGGAGTGCAAGGTCTCTAAAATCCACTAGCTCCGTAATGTCGTCATGGAGGAGTGGAAGAGGACTCCAGTGGCAACCTGTGAAGCTCTGGTGAACTCCATGCCCAAGAGGGTAAAGGCAGTGCTGGAAAATAATGGTGGCCACACATAATATTGACACTTTGGGTCCAATTTGGACATTTTCACTTAGGAGTGTACTCACTGTTGTTGGCAGCGGCTTAGACATTAATGGCTGTGTGTTGGGTTATTTTGAGGGGACAGTAAATTTACACTGTTATACAAGCTGTACTACTTTACATTGTAGTAAAGTGTCATTTCTTCAGTGTTGTCCCATAAAAAGATATAATAAAATATTTACAAAAATGTACTTACTTTTGTGAGATACTGTACCTAGTGCAAACAGTTTGGACATAAAACACATTAACCTTTCAATTTATCGTTCATTCGGCAGAAAATTTCCAAATTTGTCCTTCGTTTTTTTTGGCTCAAAAATCTCTGATTACAGATTGGTTCCCATTAACTGGCCTAAAAACGAACGAACTGTCCAAATGACTGAATTTCAGGCTGATTTTTCGTATAGTGTATGGCCACCATAAGACACAGGAAGGAATTCATCAGCTGACCGCATTAGCACACACCTGTGGCTGCGTTCCCTCCTTCCAGCAGATCCCAACCACCCCCAGCTAGGTGCACGTTTTCTTATACAATTATGAGTGATCACTGGTCTCACTAAATGCAGACATTTTTGTTTTGTTTTAAATTCATCTTACATAGATCTGTTCATTTGGAGAGTGCAGGAAATAAGAGATCAGATAACTGCCTATATGGATAGAGCTGTAGTATTGAAAACAGGAGAAGCGTGTCCTGTGCTCTGTTAAGCTCAACATACACTATACAATCTGATTGTACAATTTCCTTTAGATCTGCCATCAATTATGTAGTGAAAGGGCCTGCTTGATTGGATACGGAGTGATCGGATAGCTGGTGTGTCCTCCCATTATATTGTTTTGGTAACTCTTAAGGAGATTGTACAGAGCTTGTACAATGAGATTGTATAGATTATGGCCACATTTAGCCACCTAAAATGAACTAGTTGCTAACTACTTCTAATCCTTGTTTGCTTTGCAACAACATTTTTAAAATTCAAATCCACTTCAGTAACATTTAGAACATTAGGGGTAACTCTTAATTGTGTCCAGGGAACTCCAGTGGCGGCTGGTGCTCAAAATTTTTGTGGGGGCGCAAAAAGAAAAATGTAATAGGTATTGCTTCGCGGCAAAAAGCGCGGTAAAAAAATTGCGTGACTTTGAGGTCATGGTACAGGCATGGCACAGGTGATGGTACAGGCATGGCACAGGTGATGGTATAGGCATGGCACAGGTGATGGTACAGGCATGGCACAGGTGATGGTACAGGCAAGGCACAGGTGATGGTACAGGCATGGCACAGGTGATGGTATAGGCATGGTACAGGTGATGGTGCAGGCATGGCACAGGTGATGGTATAGGCATGGTACAGGCATGGCACAGGTGATGGTACAGGCATGGCACAGGTGATGGTGCAGGCATGGCACAGGTGATGGTATAGGCATGGTACAGGCATGGCACAGGTGATGGTACAGGCATGGCACAGGTGATGGTATAGGCATGGCACAGGCATGGCACAGGTGATGGTATAGGCATGGCACAGGCATGGTACAGGTGATGGTATAGGCGGCATGGTACAGGTGATGGTATAGGCATGGTACAGGTGAGAGCACAGGTCGGCTTCAATCACTTACCTGCTCTCCTCCTGGGCTGCCTGCGAGACGTCCAGGGTGCTGCTCCTCTCCTCTAGTCCTCTTCTTCTGACGGCGGCGGGATTCTGGAAACCGTCCAGGGCGCTGCTCGTCTCGTCCTCTTCAGTCTTCTGGTCTTCCGATCGGTCCGGGCGGCGGGAAGGAGATCGGGCGGTGACGGTGCGTGACTGACGCACGCACCGGCACCGCCTCCATTGCGACGTCAGCAATCGGATGTCTTGGATGATGATTGGTCCAGGCTGGAGACTGGACCAATCACAGCCAGGATATCACGAAAGTGGGGGTGTCCTAGCGCTATGACCTGCGCCCAGGTTACACCCCCAGAAGGCAGCCAATCGGCACCTCTTCTGGGTCGTAAACCCCCCCCCCCACCCCCATAGCCACCACATAGGCCGGCGAACGCGTTTTTTTTTTTAAACTTTATTGTTCTTTTTGTAATTTTTTTCCCTTTTTTTTAGGGGGGGGCGGCGCCCTGGCGCCCCCTATGCACGGGCCGCCACTGGGGAACTCTATGTAGCTTTGTGGAGTGGAGTTGCGCTGCCTGCCACAAGTGGGTGTAAAAACATGAATTTGATCAGAAAAAAATCAGCGTAGGGGTTCCCCCAATCCAAATCAGGCTCTTAGGTTTCTATTATATGATAAATAATTGTTAATGTCCAAATGGAGTTATATATGTTTATGTTTTTATTATGGTACTACTATATATTCAAGGTGTAAAACTGATCAACGCAGTGGCTTAGTGGTGAGCACTCTGATCTAGCAACAGTTAAGTCATGGGCTCAAATCCCACCTATGCTATCTCTATCTCTCTAAAGCTTCAATGACGAATAGATGTGTGCATAGACGAAAGAATATTTGCCATCAGCACGATACAATTTATCTCTCGCTGTTGGCACTTATGCGTTCGCCAAAGCACATATGCATTTGCCATTGCAATTCTAGGGAGGTAGTAGTATGGGTGGAATTTGAAATAATGACCTAAGTGCTGCAACTAAGAGTTCTAAAGATTTAGCCACTGTGCTGAGTATAATTATACCTCGAATATAAAGTACCATTATTACAGAATGAACATATATAAATAGAACTCAACATTTTCTTAAAATACAAATTAGACATAAAAACATTTGACAGATTTAGAATAGAGATATAACACTTACATCAATGATAATAATATAAATATCAGCAAAAGAAGCAAAACAAGTCACATCTACTAATTTTTGACGATTTAGCAATGATCTTGAATTTATATTTTAGGAGAATATAGATTCTCATGATCTATGTTCATTCATTAATCATGGTACTACTATATATACATAATTATTCTTTTCTCAATGGCTTAGTGGGTAGCACCCCTACCTAGGAAGACTTAGACCATGGGTTCAAATCCCAAGCATGGTATCACCTGCTTATTTTTTGAACAGCAGAGTATGCTGAAAATAGGTGAAAGCCTAATTGCCAATACCACATCCGCATGGTTATTTCCATTATTTGCATGCTCGATTTGCATGCAATTGTATGTTATTTAGCAAAAATATTTTTGTTGGGGGGGGGACAAGGGGATTTTAATGGTACCATACAAATTTTAGTAGACTCTTACATAAAAACAATATTCTTTATTTGTGAACAAACACATTTCATTGTTTAACCACTTCAGCCCCGTAAGGTTTCACCCCCTTAATGACCAAGCCATTTTTTGCAATTCGGCACTGCGTTGCGTTAACTGACAATTGCGCGGTCACGCAACGCCGTACCCAAATACAATTGATGTCCTTTTTTCCCACAAAAGTTGCTTTCTTTTGGTGGTAGTTGATCACCTCTGCGGTTTTTCGTTTTTGCGCTATAAACAAAAAAAGAGCGTCAATTTTGAAAAAACCCCAATATTTTCTAATTTCTGCTATAAAACATTCCCAATAAAAAAAATTAAAAAAATCTAATTTGTATCAGTTTAGGCCAATTTGTATTCTGCTACATATTTTTGGTAAAAAAAATCCCAAAAAGCATATAATAATTGGTTTGCGCAAAAGTTATAGCGTTTCCATATATATATTCTGTAGTTTGTACTTTTTATTTTTTTCTATTAGTAGTGGGGGCAATCAGCTATTTTTATCGGGATTGCGGCAGACAAATCTGACGCTAAGTCCCTGTGCATTTCAGTAGTCTGCAAAAATATAGTATATATATTGCAAAAAATTTGTACACGAGGCTGGATTAACAATCTACTTCCGTACTTGGCTTCCATTATGATTAGAGTTTCCAGCTGTCTTGGTTAAAAGTGCCAGTTACTGGTGGCCATGATATGAAAAACAGGCTTGGAATTTGGAGTGTGATTTTCACTTTGATGCCAAACTGATTTTTAAAGAGTCTCTGTCACTTGAGTACTGCAAAGAATAATAGAAAAAAAAAGGTGCTTTTGCAGGACCTATAGAATTAAAAGATGGCCCTTCTGTCTTAGCACAGCTTTCAGAAGAGATATGCTATCGGTTCCGACAATGAAAAGCTTTTTTATGAGTGGAGAATGGGTGGATGAATGGATGGAGGTTCGCTTCCCCCAATCATGGAATGCTTTTCATTGTGGAAACCAATAGTATGGCTTCGTTGAATGGAGCATGGGCTTTTTGGCTAAGATCAAATGTAGCATCTGTTCTTATCAGTTGTTAGGGAAAGAACCCTGACTCCCTTTGAGGGCCTTTTTCTTCCTGGGTTGAATCTAGCCTTGTGCACAAGGCTTGTCCCCAGTTGTAGGCAAGGCTCTCCCTAAGCTCTCTAAGTTCTGATACCTTCCTGGTAGGGATGGCGAGGCACTGGTCTAGCGGAAGGCTGGGCTGTGAAAGAAGCCTGTGGTGTATGTGTCCCTGGGGTGGTAGTCCAGACGTGCTCTAAATCTCACAGGTTGGGATGCTCATCTTGAGTTTTTCTGGCACCGAGGTCACTACACCATATACACACTTTTTTCTTACCTGCCTCTAGGGCCCAGCCTTTTGGCTAGGACCAGAGGAATTTTTAATTCCTAACCGAAGGGCCTGCCATGGTATGGCACTAAGCACTTACCCTCTTTCATTTCTCCCTTTTTATGTGTGTTTATCAGTTTTGCACCATATGCACTTTCTCACAGCATGATTAGTAGGGTGTAGGTCTTTGGGTCTGCCCTAAAAGTCTTGGGAAGGGGTGGACATGGCCTTCTGGTCTGATTTGCCTTCTCTCATGCGGTCTCCCTTAGGGGGAGCCCCACCCAGTACTTGGGGCTGGACTGTTTTGGCAGTCCTCATAGAGAACAGGGTCTACCTGGTTTTGGCTAGGTGGGCCAGTGAGTACCCCAGTCCCTGTCAGGAGCTTTGCGCCCCGGGGGATCAGGGCAAGGGTCCATTCTCTTTGGAGGAGGACCATGTGTACACCCTGTGCACTTTTGTGTGTTTTCACTTTTGTGTGCACTTTTTTTTTGCAACAGGTGTTACGTTTTCAAGTGTGTTTCATGAAACCACTGGACTTGCCATAGTCACCACAGACAAGTGCTTGTCACATGTTCAGCCACTCCTATTAACCCCTGCAACACTAGGTGATCACCACTGCTGGGGTATGGGGTATCTGGGGGCAGAGAACTTCAGATTTTAACCAAAAACAGCAGCAACCAGTACACGAGACACTATTCATTCATGGAAAAAACAGCACCATCCTTGGTGCTGTTTTTTCCAAAAATAAAATTTAGTAAACGTTAGCTTTAAATACCCAAATACTTATCAAAATGTCATTGTTAATAAAAAAAGATAATATTAGTGCTCACAAAGGTAACATATCCCCAAAACGCTCTAAAAACATAAAGGCTAATCTTGGGTTCAGTTTAAAAATCACAAGTATGAGTACATTTCACTTGTGCATTTATGTAAAATAGTGCAAATTTAAAGTACTCAAAACTGTAAATAAGTGAGTTAGAATAAAAATCTGTACTACAAAAAAAACATTCTGCTCTAGGTGATCTATGTACATGTGCATCTCATAAAATTAGAATATCATAGAAAAGTTTATTTATTTCAATAAATCAATTCAAAAAGTGAAACTCGTATATTTCATATAGCTACCTTACACACAGAGTGATCTATTTCAAGCATTTCTTTCTTTTATTTTGATGATTATCGCTTACAGCTAATAAAAACCCAAAATGTAGTATCTCATAAAATTAGAATATTGCATAAGACCAATTAAAAAAAAAGATTTTTAATACAGACATGTTGGTTTACTGAAAAGTATGTCCATGTACAGTATAGTATGCACTAAATACTTGTTCGGGGCTTCTTTAGCATGAATTACTGCATCAATGCGGCGTAGCATGAAGGTGATCAGCCTGTGGCACTGCTGAGGTGTTATGGAAGCCCAGGTTCCTTTGATAGCGGCCTTCAGCTCGTCTGCATTGTTGGGTCTAGTGTCTCTCATCTTCCTCTCAACAATACCCCACAGATTCTCTATGGAGTTTAGGTCAGACGAGTTTGCTGGCCAATCAAGCACAGTGATACCATGATTATTAAACTAGGTATTGGTACTTTTGGCAGTGTGGGCAGGGGCCAAGTCCTACTGGAGAATGAAATCAGCATCTCCATAATACTGATTAGCAGAGAGAGCATTAGGTTCTCTAGCATTACCTGCTAGAGGGCTGCGCTGACTTTGGACTAGGACATACCCAGGGCTGGCGCTCCCGCTAGGCGAACTAGGCAGTCGCCTAGGGCGCACTGCCGCCTAGGGCGCAGCCAAGGCTCTTCAGCTTCACTCACTGAGGAGGAGGGGGGAGATAACAGTCACTCAATCGGCCTCCTCTCCTCCACCATCCCTGGGATCTGAGCGGGGTGTGTGCAGGGCCGGTGCTAGACCGTGTGTCGATGTCCAGCAGCACTGTCCGCTCTCTGCCTGCCTCCCTGGGCAATTTGCAGCCATTGGAGGAGCAGCCGGGCGGGCAGCATTGTGGGCGGGGACAGCCGGGATGGATCCACCCAGGGTACATGCCGGGCCACTTGTCCAGATGGAGCCCAAAGCTAAGCGGCTCCGAGTCCTGCAGCCCTCCCTGCTCACACAGCTTCTCTGCGGCCGGTGTCGGCCGCCTATTTTGTTCACGGCCGGCGGAGCGGAACCCAGACATCAGCTGACCTGTCTGCTGTCTTAGGGAAGTTGTGACTCAAAGCCAGTAGGAGACCTCATCTCGGGACAGATGACACGGCTGCTGCCTGACACGTGGAAGGAGCCGGGAAAAAGTGCCAGTAATGTTATCCCTCAAGGTAAGAACCTCCCCCTCCTCTCCACCTGGCTGCGTCCCCCTCCTCTCCACCTGGCTGCGTCCCCCTCCTCTCCACCTGGCTGCGTCCCCCACCTCTCCACCTGGCTGCGTCCCCCTCCTCTCCACCTGGCTGCGTCCCCCACCTCTCCACCTGGCTGCGTCCCCCACCTCTCCACCTGGCTGCGTCCCCCATCTCTCCACCTGGCTGCGTCCCCCTCCTCTCCACCTGGCTGCGTCCCCCTCCTCTCCACCTGGCTGCGTCCCCCACCTCTCCACCTGGCTGCGTCCCCCACCTCTCCACCTGGCTGCGTCCCCCTCCTCTCCACCTGGCTGTGTCCCCCTCCTCTCCACCTGGCTGCGTCCCCCACCTCTCCACCTGGCTGCATCCCCCTCCTCTCCACCTGGCTGCGTCCCCCACCTCTCCACCTGGCTGCATCCCCCTCCTCTCCACCTGGCTGCATCCCCCTCCTCTCCACCTGGCTGCGTCCCCCACCTCTCCACCTGGCTGCGCCCCCCTCCTCTCCACCTGGCTGCGTCCCCCTCCTCTCCTCCTGGCTGCGTCCCCCTCCTCTCCACCTGGCTGCATCCCCCTCCTCTCCACCTGGCTACACCCCCCTCCACTCCTGTCCACCAGTCTCCTTCCACCTGGCTACACCCCCCTCCACTCCTGTCCAACTGGCTGAATCCCCTCCCCCCTCCTCTCCACCTGGCTGCGTCGCCCTCCTCTCTACCTGGCTGCGTCCCCCTCCTCTCCACCTGGCTGCGTCCCCCTCCTCTCCACCTGGCTGCGTCCCCCACCTCTCCACCTGGCTGCGTCCCCCACCTCTCCACCTGGCTGCGTCCCCCACCTCTCCACCTGGCTGTGTCCCCCCTCCTCTCCACCTGGCTGCGTCCCCCCTCCTCTCCACCTCCACCTGGCTGCACCTCCCCCCCCTCTCCTGTCCACCTGGCTGCACACCCCCCTCCTCTCCACCTGACTGCACCCCCCTCTCCTGTCCACCGGTCTCCTCCAACCTGGCTGCACCCCCCTCTCCTGTCCACCGGTCTCCTCCTACCTGGCTGCACCCCCTCTCCTGTCCACCTGGCTTTTTCCTCCCCCCCCACCTAGCTGCACCCCCTCTCCTGTCCACATCTCCACCTGGCTGCACCCCCACTCTCCTGTCCATCTGGCTCTGTCCTCCCACCACCTGGCTGCACCCCCTTTCCTGTCCACCGGTCTCCTCCCACCTGGCTGCACCCCCTCTCCTCTCCACCGGTCTCCTTCCACCTGGCTACACCCCCCTCCACTCCTGTCCAACTGGCTGAATCCCCTCCCCCCTCCTGTCCACCTGGATGTCCCCCTCCCATCCACCTGGCTCTGCACTCCCACTACCTGGCTGCACCTCCCCTCTCCTGTCCACCTGGTTCCATCCTTCCCCCACCTGGCTGCACCCCCTTCTCCTGTCCACCGGTCTCCTCCCACCTGGCTGCACCCCCCTCATCTCCTGTCCAACTGGCTGAATGCCCCTCTCCTCCTGTCCTCCTGGCTCTGCCCTCCCACTACTTGACTGCACCCCCCTCTCCTGTCCATCTGGCTGCATCCTTCCCCCCCCTACTTGGCTGTGCCCCGCCCCTCCTGTCCACCTGGCTCCATCCATCCCCCACCTGGCTGCATTCCCTTCTCCTGTCCACCGGTCTCCTTCCATCTGGCTGCACCCCTCCTCTCCTGTCCACCTGGCTGCATCCCCCCCTCCACCTGGCTGCACCTCCCATCTCCTGTCCACCTCCCACCCCCCAGCTGCACCCCCCTCTCCTCTCTACTGGTCTCCTCTCACCTGACTGCACCCCCTCCTCTCCTGTCAACCTGGCTGCATCCCCACCCTCTCCTGTCCACCTGGCTGCATTCCCCCTCCTCCTGGCTGCATCCCCCTCTCCTGTCCACCTGTTTCTGTCCTCCCCCTACCTGGCTGTACCCTCCTCTTTCCTGTCCACCTGGCACCCTCCTGTCCCCTGGAAAGGATGGCGGACATCCATCCGCTGAGCCTCCCTCGTCAGCAAAGACCAGGAAGTGATGTGTATGATGTCACTTACTGGACCGGCACTGCCATTCTACAGGAGCTGTGCTTAGGGAAGCAGCTGATGAAACACCATCTGTGTTCCATCAGCTGTAGCCGGGTACAGAGAAGACATCCAGGGTCTAATAGACCCTAAATGTCTAATAAAGAGTACCTGTCACCTATATGCTATCACATAGTGGGCTATTGGTCCCCTTTGTAATGGCAATAAAAGTTGTGTAAAAAAAAAAGAAAAAGAATATCAAATTTATAAAAAGTTTTAAACATTTAAAGAGACAGATAGATAAAAAACAAAACTATGTGATTGCCCTACACATGTTATGTATCCCTGTGCTTGCCAGAGTGACAGCAATAATTCTAGCATCAGAACTACTGCATAACACTAATCTTTTGATCTTTTGAAACGTTGCCTATAAATAAAATATAGGGACCTGAAGTTTTTCACTGTTTCATGGGTGCACACATGCAAAGGCCCTATAGGTCATCCGTTTAGTGTATTGCAGGAGTTCTGGTGCTAGAATTATTTAATTCATTTTGATTTTTCTTTTTTTTTGGGGGGGGCGCAAGTAGCTGGTCTTGCCTAGGGCGCAAAATAGTCTAGCACCGGCCCTGGACATACCTAGTGTATGTTATCTAAACAACAGCAGCATTTGTAGGCTTGGGTGTCCTAATTGTGCACTTTTCTACAAGAGACATTTTTTTTGTTATTTTATTAATTTTTGCTGTTGCTATGACAATGGGGCTGCCATGCTCATTTTATGTATAGGGGGTAGCAAGTTCTTTCTAGTAAGATATTGGGAGTCTAAAGACATCATTAACCAGCTAAGAGAGGGACAGCCATGATTTATAGACTATTCTTGGCAGTCAAAGGTTTACCAGTTTCATAGCATGTAAGGTGGGTCCGCATTGGTTGGCCATTGGTGCCATATGGACCCTGAACCCGCAACACTTCTTCTTGAATAGTACAGTTTTCCACCTGCTGTTTTAGAAAAATTCCGCTATATTGTGTCATCTTCTCCTGGCCTGAAGCTTGCTCACATACATTTTCCCAGCCTGTTACATGGAATAAACATATGCCCAGACAAGTCAAATTTTTACTATTTTACTGCATAAATATCACTCCAGCACGATTCTTTAGTTGCAGGAGCATTGCAGCACATTGACAGTTAAGGCTCAGTGATAACATTTCACAGTGCAGAGCACTGTCCTCTTCTTCATAACTTGCTGTGCAGTGGTCACACAAGTACAGAACACTTAATAGTCTCCCAAGTCAGTAAAGTCATGGTCCACAGTTGTTTATTTAACCACTTCAATATAAGGCACTTATACCCCCTTCCTGCCCAGACCAATTTTCAACTTTTAGTGCTCTCACACTTTGAATGATATTTACAATGCCATATTACACTGTACCCAAACAAGATTTTTATCATTTTTTTTTTTCACACAAATCAAGCTTTCTTTTGGTGGTATTTAATCACTGCTGTTTTTTTTATTTTTTGCGATATAAGCAAAAAAAGAGCAAAAATTTTGAAAAAAAAAAATACTTTTTTTAAGTTTATATTATAAAACTTTGCATTTTTCCACATAAATTTGGGCCAAAATTTATATTGCTACATATCTTTAGTAAAAATAGCCCAAGTTAGTGCATATTATTTATTCTGTGTGAAAGTTATAGAGTCTACAAGCTATAGTGCCAATCATTAAAATTTGATGAAACCGGATGTACTGACTGCCTATCTCATTTCTTGAGGCCCTGAAATGTCAGGACAGTACAAATACCCCCCAAATGACCCATTTTTGGAAAGTAGACAATCCAAGGTATTTAGTAAGAGGCATGGTGAGTTTTTTGAAGTCATGTTTCTTTTCTCCACAATTATTGGGAAAATGAAGAACTATATATATATATATATATATATTGTGATAAAGTTCATTATTTTCTGTAATGTACTGATAAACATTAGACTTTCATATATTTTAGATTCATTACACACAATTGAAGTAGTGCAAGCCTTTTATTGTTTTAATATTGATGATTTTGGCATACAGCTCATGAAAAACCAAAATTCCTATCTCAAAAAATTTGCATTTTTCATCCGACCAATAAAAAAAAAAGTGTTTTTAATCCAAAAAAAGTCAACCTTCAAATAACTATGTTTAGTTATGCACTCAATACTTGGTTGGGAATCCTTTTGCAGAAATTACTGCTTCAATGCGGCGTGGCATGGAGGCAGTCAGCCTGTGGCACTGCTGAGGTGTTATGGAGGCCCAGGATGCTTCGATAGCGGCCTTGAGCTCATCCAGAGTGTTGGGTCTTGCGTCTCTCAACTTTCTCTTCACAACATCCCACAGATTCTCTATGGGGTTCAGGTCAGGAGAGTTGGCAGGCCAATTGAGCACAGTAATACCAAGGTCAGTAAACCATTTACCAGTGGTTTTGGCACTTTGAGCAGGTGCCAGGTCGTGCTGAAAAATGAAATCTTCATCTCCATAAAGCTTTTCAGCAGATGGAAGCTTGAAGTGTTCCAAAATCTCCTGATAGCTAGCTGCATTGACCCTGCCCTTGATAAAACACAGTGGACCAACACCAGCAGCTGACATGGCACCCCAGACCATCACTGACTGTGGGTACTTGACACTGGACTTCAGGCATTTTGGCATTTCCCTCTCCCCAGTCTTCCTCCAGACTCTGGCACCTTGATTTCCGAATGACATGCAAAATTTGCTTTCATCCGAAAAAAGTACTTTGGACCACTGAGCAACAGTCCAGTGCTGCTTCTCTGTAGCCCAGGTCAGGCGCTTCTGCCGCTGTTTCTGGTTCAAAAGTGGCTTGACCTGGGGAATGCAGCACCTGTAGCCCATTTCCTGCACACGCCTGTACACGGTGGCTCTAGATGTTTCTACTCCAGACTCAGTCCACTGCTTCCACAGGTCCCCCAAGGTCTGGAATCGGTCCTTCTCCACAATCTTCCTCAGGGTCCGGTCACCTCTTCTCGTTGTGCAGCGTTTTCTGCCACACTTTTTCCTTCCCACAGACTTCCCACTGAGGTGCCTTGATACAGCACTCTGGGAACAGCCTATTCGTTCAGAAATTTCTTTCTGTGTCTTACCCTCTTGCTTGAGGGTGTCAATGATGGCCTTCTGGACAGCAGTCAAGTCGGCAGTCTTACCCATGATTGCGGTTTTGAGTAATGAACCAGGCTGGGAGTTTTTAAAAGCCTCAGGAATCTTTTGCAGGTGTTTAGAGTTAATTAGTTGATTCAGATGATTAGGTTAATAGCTCGTTTAGAGAACCTTTTCTTGATATGCTAATTTTTTGAGATGGGAATTTTGGTTTTTCATGAGCTGTATGCCAAAATCATCAATATTAAAACAATAAAAGGCTTGCACTACTTCAGTTGTGTGTAATGAATCTAAAATATATGAAAGTCTAATGTTTATCAGTACATTACAGAAAATAATGAACTTTATCACAATATGCTAATTTTTTGTAGAGGGACCTGTATATATATTACACAAAATTGTCATATTAAGTTATTTCTCACACACAGCATATTCATACTTGCAATTACACCCCAAAATACATTCTGCTACTCCTGCTGAGTATAGCGATACCACACATGTGAGACTGTTACACAGCCTGACCACATACAGAGACCCAAGTAACACCTCCAGGCACTCTAGGAGCATAAATTACACATCTAAATTTCATGACAACCTATCACACTTTTGAAGGCCCCGGTGCACCGGGACAATGTAATTGCTCACAAAATGACCCCATTTTGAAAAGCAAACACCCCAATGTATATTCTGTGAGGCATTATGAGTGTTTTGAACATGTCATTTTTTTCCCACAAGTTTTTGGAAAAGGTGGAAAGAAAATGAAAACTTTTTTTTTTTTTTTTAAACAAAGTTGTCAATTTATGCAATATTTCTAACACATAGCATGTACATAGCAAAAATGACACCCCAAAATACATTCTGCTACTCCTGAGTACAGCAATACCACATGTGTGGGACTTTTACACAGCCTGGCCATATGCAGAGGCTCAACATCCAAGTAGTCTGCTTCAGACGTTCTAGGAGCATAAATTAGACATTTAATTTCCTGCCAACCTATTGCATTTTTGAAGGCCCTTCATATTTCTAACACATAGCATGTACATACCAATTACACCCCAAAATACATTCTGCTGAGCAAAGGGTAAACAAAATATTACCTGTGGTTTTAGTAGTGCAGTGGTCCACAGAGGAGAGCATCCAGGTAGCAGGCAGGGATGTGGTCAGCAAAAGCAATCATCCAGGCAGTGGGCAGGAATACTGTCCATAGTCAGTACAGGCAGCAGGCAGAGATACTGTCAGCACAGCCAAATCATTGGTCCAGGTAGCAGGCAGAGATGTGGTCTATAAAGTCCTGGGTCATTACAGGCAGCGATATGGTCAGCACAGCCAAAGTACTGGTCTAGGCGGCAGTAAGGACCATCAAGCTTAGAGCCTCTGTCAGGAAAAAATGGGGACAGGGGAAGAGGCTTCTCCTGCCCAAATCTCTTTGAAGCCTCCAGACTCCAGACCCTGTTCTGGGAACAAGGAAAACCAAAAACTGTTTTACTCTTTTCAGAACACTATTCTGAAGCCCCTCATATATGTGAGACCCCTGTGTACTAAAGAAGAAGGGCAAAAGCTCAGTCCAAGTGGCAGGCAAAAAGCGTGGTCGATTAAAAAGCCAAGGATCATGCACGTGGAAGTCAGAAACTTGGTTTAAAATGGCAGGCACAGGCATCATCGCTAAACAGGTTGAGGTCAGTGCACGTGGAAGTCAGAAATGTGGTTTAAAATGGCAGGCAAATACATCGTCCGTAAACAGGCCAGGGTCAGTTAACGTGGAAGGTAGAAACGTGGTAGCAGGCAAATGATCCACACAGTTATTTGAAATGGGGAAATGGCAGTCTGTTTAAAAAAAGGGGAATTAATATCTTACGGATGTGTGATAAATTCTGAAGCATTCTCTGATGCATAGGCCAGGTTGGGAGGGACATTGGGGACAATGATAACTGGTGTCTCTTCTAACTCCTCCTCTGCTGCACACACAACATTTATTTTGGCGTCTTCTTCCTTATTCTGTGGGGGGAAGGTTATAGGGAAAATATATGTTATAGGAATGTTATAGGGAAAATGTAAAGTCGACTCACACTATCAGAGCAAATGCTTCCTAGGGCTGGTCCTTGTTGGTAAATCAGGGCAGTGACAATATCTTCAATATATTTAAGGTAGGTGATGGGTTGGCTTTCTGTTGACTTCTGATAGCAGATTTATGAATTATACATGGCCATATGAAAGAGATGCAATGCAACTTTTTTATACCAGTAATAGGACTTTCGGGTTGGTAAATATGGTTGCAGCATCTGGTCATTTAAATCCACCCCTCCATGAACTGATTATAAACGTGGACACATTCAGGCTTTACAATGGGGCCGTGTCTTCTGTGAATCTCCACCAAGGTGTCATTGTTGATGGTGGACATAACATAAACATCTTTCTTGTCCCTCCACTTCACGGCCAACACTTCCTCATTTCTCAGAAATGCAGATTCCCCCTTTGTAGCCTTTTTGTGACTAAATTTTGTAGGAAGTCCTTCCTGTTTTTTCTGGAGGTACCACAGACTAGGGTTTTTTCACGGTACATGTGACGGAAAATAGGAAAGCTGGTGTGATAGTTGTTCACTTAAATATTATATCCTTTTTTGAACAGGGAGTATGCCAGGTCCCAGACAATTGTCCACTGGTTCTAATATACGTTGGGCACTCGGGGGACTTACGCTGGGAGTCTTTGCCTTCATAGACGCGGAAGGCATGCACATAACCAGTGGCTCTATCGCAAAGTTTGTTTAGTTTCAACCCGTACCTGGCTCTCTTACTGGGAATATACTGTTTGAAGTGCAGCCGGCCAGTAAAGTGGATAAGAGATTCGTCTACACAAATATTTTGGTCTGGGACATACACTTCAGCAAATCTTTTGGAAAAAAAATTATTAGGGGCAAATTTATTGTGGTTGGGATGATCTCGGTGAGGGCACTGTGAGTTATCATTAAAATGTAGGAGGCGCATAATCATGTCATAGCGTTTCCTGGACATGAAAGCAGAACATATCGGCATGGGGTGGATGGGGTTGGTGGACCAGTAGGCATACGGGCGTAGGAGGAATTGGGGTTGGAGGCAATACATTTCTCTGCAAAGAGATTTGTTTGGTCCACCATATACTTCAGCAAATCTTGTGGGAAAAACAAATAAAAGTATTCTAATTGTGAAAAATTTGTAGTGTTGGGCTGCACACCTGGCTGTGTGGTGAAAGCGGGAATTATAGCTGACCCTGAGCTGGCAGGCAACCATAAGGGGTGTGCCAGGGCTTCGGGAAAGTAGGTTTGAGCCCGGATTCTTCTGGTTTGGTGTATTTTTCCAGTGCTGGTACTGGGCTCCTCTTCCTAGGGTCTAGCTCAGTTTGTGTTGGTGTATGGCGCTGATGGTGGTAGGCAGGTCTTCTGATCTTGTTCTCCTTATTCTTTTAGGAGGGACTGTTTCCTCTTCTCATTCGGCCTCTGATCCACTACTCTCTACTGGCTCGAATTCCGAACCAGATTTGGTCGATGAGAGCTCCCCATTGCTCTCATCATCCGACATAGTAAGGATTGTATATGCCTCCTCAGATATAATAAATCTTTTGGGCATGGGGCTGGTACTGATGGCCTGTTGGCCAGATCACTGATGGTGGCACTGGTGGTGGTGTGTGATGGCCTGTGTGACTGGTCACTGATGGCGGTACTGATGGCCTGTGTGACAGGTCACTGATGGCGGTACTGATGGCCTATGTGACAGGTCACTGATGGCAGTACTGATGGTGGTACTGGTGGCCTATGTAAAAGGTCACTGATGGTGGTACTGATGGCCTGTGTGACAGGTCACTGATGGCGAAACTGATGGCGGTACTGATGGCGGTACTGATGGCCTGTGTGACAGGTCACTGATGGATAAAACAAAGTGACTCAAAAAGGGGTCACGTGACCACGCCTAGGTGAAAATTATATAGATTGTATATAAACTCAATATAAGTATTTCTGAGCTGCTAGTCTTAAAACATGTGTTAGTGAATAATGCAAAAATAGAAGGAGACAGCGCTCAAAGTTGGTGGTTAAGAATAATACCTAAAATTGGTGCATACACAAATAATATTGCTGGTATAAATATATCAAATTCAGAGTAAAGTGACAGTGCACAGTGCAAGTGTTGCAGTAATTTAAAGTGACAGTGCATAAACTCTATATATAGAAGATTAAATGCATATAAACAGAGTTAATAGTGACAGTCCATGTGCAAAAATGCAAATGCAATATCAGCAGCAAGAAACAGTACGGTAACTTTGGGTGCTTTGAGTGCTTCCTTTTGTTGACAACTTCTGCATATAATGAAGGCAGTCCTTATGTGTAAAATTGCAAATGCAATATAAACAACAAAAATTATTAGTCCAGTGACTTTAAAGTGCTCGGTGCTGTGGGAAAAAATGTGCTTCCTTATGGCGAGATAGTGAGAGGAGAGAAAATCCACCACCAGATATTCTACACACTTACCAGATGACCCCTTGGGGTCTAACTTTGGCAAGTGGTTTGCTGTACGCAGGGTCCCAGTATGGATGGAATACCGCCCCAGCTCGTGTGTTGATCTGTCCACCTAAGGGAACTCTTAGATTCTTCCTCCAATGCCTTTGTCTCAGACCCCACACAGACCGATCATATAAGAAAGAAGGGACTGCTGTTTGAGATAAAAAAAAATTCTTTGCGGTCTTGGTATGCTCCTTCAGGTTCTCATCTTCATATACTCTAATATATATTTAATACGTCTTTGATCATCGTTGAAATATAACAATTCAAAATTCTGATTAAACTCAACCTAAGTCCTCCTCTTCAGCTCTAACCATTCCCTCAGGCTACTGACATAGGCAAAAAAGCAGTGACTGTCCAAGGAACTGCAAAGGTTTCAGTGATGTGCAGGGTGTGGCTGATGTGTGAAAGGCAGCACCAGGTCACTGATGGCAGTACTGATGTCCTATGTGACAGGTCACTGATGGCGGTATTGATGGTGGTACTGATGGCCTGCGTGACAGGTCATTGATGGCGGTACTGATGGCCTATGTGACAAGTCACTGATGGCAGTACTGATGGCCTTTGTGACAGGTCACTGATGGTGGTACTGATGGTCTGTGTGACAGGTCACTGATGGCGGTACTGATGGCCTATGTGACAAGTCACTGATGGCAGTACTGATGGCCTTTGTGACAGGTCACTGATGGTGTTACTGATGGTCTGTGTGACAGGTCACTGATGGCGGTACTGATGGCCTGTGTGACAAGTCACTGATGGCATTACTGATGGCCTTTGTGACAGGTCACTGATGGTGTTACTGATGGTCTGTGTGACAGGTCACTGATGGCGGTACTGATGGCCTGTGTGACAAGTCACTGATGGCAGAACTGATGGTCTGTGTGACAGGTCACTGATGGCGTTACCGATGGCCTGTGTGACAGATCACTGATGGCGGTACTAATGGGCTGTGTGACAGATCCAGATGGGCTGTGTGACAGGTCCAGATGGACTATGACTTGTTCTCTTTATTGGGGAGGGGGCTTTTCCTGCACAGTAATGTGTACAATTAACAGTAAAATAGATACCACTCACTGATCCCTGCTCTCCTCCTCACAGGATCGGTGTGTCATGAGAAGAAGCCGGGATCTCCTTGTAATAGCTCCTCTGTTGACAGTTGTGACCAGCTGGGATTGGATACAGCCGATCACGTGATCAAAAGGGGGCCCGGGCATCTGCTGAGCAGGAAGGCCTGCTGTAATGTCCTATTGAAGACACTGATCCATTTCTGCTTCCCCCTGAAGTGCTGCCAGCTTCTCCTCCTCTTTCTCCCTCCAAGTGCACTGCAAGTGATTGGTTCTAGCACATGAGCCGCTTCCATCTACTGTCCTGGCCCCCTTGTGTGCCCCATTTCCCCGCAGCGCTGCCAGCTTCCGTCCTATCCTGCCCACAGCTGCTGCAGGCACACAGGAGGATGTTTCAGGATAAAGAGCTGGGAAGGGGCCAGTAAATCTGCCATTTTCTGGCCCCTTCCATTCCTTAATAAACAGTGAGCGATTGGTATCAATTACTATGTCCATTTATCACTGAAGCATAGTAAACTGTATTTATTATGCTTCAGTTTGTGAATGAGCAGGAAGCATCAGAGAGATTACTATTCATTCATCTGTGAAGCTGAGGTTGCAGGGAAAGGGACTGATAAATCTATGTCCTCAGCCGTACTGGGTGAGAGGATGGCCAAAAAGTTAGAGGGGCTTTTAAACTAGGGAATGGGGGGGAGGGTACAGATGTAGAATTAGCCAGTGGAAAGCAAGATTCAGAGGGCACAAGTGGAGGCATTAGCGGTAGGGTGTTCGGAGCTCCTAAACCCAGGGTGGGTATGGGGAAAAATCAAGAGAGCAGCCTAAAAACATCAAATGAGGATATATGTAACCGATCAAAATTAAGAGGTTTGTATACCAATGCCAGAAGCCTGGCCAACAAGATGGGAGAGCTGGAGCTGCTGATATTTGAGGAGGACTTAGATTTTGTGGGGATAACTGAGACTTGGTTTGACAGCTCTCATGACTGGATGGCGACCATTCAGGGGTATTCCCTTTATCGCAGAGATAGAGAGGGTAAAAAAGGGGGAGGGGTATGTCTGTATATTAAGAACAGTATACAGGTAAATATGAGGGAAGATATTATTAATGGAGCTATGGATGAGGCAGAATCCCTATGGGTAGAGCTTCAAAGGGAAGGCACGGCGGGGAAGGTAATATTGGGCGTATGCTATAGGCCCCCCAACCAGAGGGAGGAGGGGGAGGCGGACCTCCTTTTACAGATAGGATTGGCAGCAAGGATGGGAAATGTCATTATAATGGGGGACTTTAATTATCCAGATATAGACTGGGCAGAAGGAACCGCGCACTCAGCCAAGGCTAGGCAGTTCCTAAATGTTTTGCAGGACAATTTCATGGGTCAGATGGTGAATGCACCGACAAGAAACAATGCGGTACTTGACCTACTGATTACCAACGATACAGACCTGATCACGGATATAGAAATACGGGACAACTTAGGAAACCGTGACCATAGGTCAATAAGTTTCAGTATTAATTACAGTAATAGGAAGCAGAGGGGTAATATAAGGACACTGAATTTCAAAAGAGCCAATTTCCCTAAACTGCGCTCGGTGCTAGAAAATATCAATTGGGATAGAACCCTGGGAACAAAGAACACGGAGGAAAAATGGGAGTGCTTCAAGAGCATACTAAACAGGGGGATTGGCCAGTGCATTCCAAAGGGAAATAAATTTAAAAGAGCAAAAATAAACCCTGGGTGGCTAAACTCCAACATAAAAATGTATATTAGTGCTAAAGAAAAGGCCTTCAAAAAATACAAGACTGAGGGGTCATTGGCAGCATTTAAGCATTACAAAGAGTGTAATAAGAAATGTAAAGATGAAATCAGGGCGGCTAAAATAGAACATGAGAGACATATAGCGGAGGAGAGTAAAAAGAACCCCAAGAAGTTCTTTAAGTATATAAACAGTAAGAAAGCGAGGCCAGAACACATTGGCCCCATAAAAGATGATAAAGGAAATATGGCCACTGAGGACAGAGAAAAGGCAGAAGTGTTAAATCATTTCTTCTCTTCACAAAAGAATCGGGGGGCTACACGAACCCAGCTTGTAAGGCCGAACTAAATAATACACCTCAGGAAGTGCCGCCATGGTTAACAGAAGATAGACTTAGAGCTAAACTAGAGAAACTTAACATAAATAAATCCCCGGGACCGGATGGCTTGCACCCGAGGGTTCTTAATGAGCTCAGCCAGGTGATTGCCAGACCATTATTCTTGATCTTTAAGGATAGTTTACAGACGGGTATGGTGCCAGCTGATTGGAAAAAAGCCAACGTGGTACCAATATTTAAGAAGGGGCCGAGATATATCCCGGGTAACTATAGGCAGGTCAGCCTAACATCTGTAGTCTGCAAAATCTTGGAGGGGATGTTAAGGGACCACATACAAGACTTTAGTAATGAAAATGGTATTATTAGTAGTAATCAGCATGGATTCATGAAAAATCGTTCTTGCCAAACCAATCTATTAACCTTCTATGATGAAGTGAGCTGCCACCTAGATAAAGGTAAGCCTGTGGATGTGGTGTATCTGGACTTTGCAAAGGCCTTTGACACCGTTCCCCACAAACGATTACTGTACAAACTAAGGAAGGTAGGTATGGATCAGAAGGTGAGTACCTGGATAGAGAACTGGCTCCAGGGGAGAGTACAGAGGGTGGTGATTAATGGGGAGTACTCGGATTGGGCGGGTGTGGAAAGTGGGGTCCCCCAGGGTTCTGTCCTGGGACCAATCCTGTTTAATTTGTTCATAAATGATCTAGACGAGGGGATATCGAGTACAATCTCAGTATTTGCAGATGATACTAAACTAGGCATGCCAATATCTTCTATGCAGGATGTGGAAACCTTGCAAGCAGACCTGAACAAAATAACGGGGTAGGCAACTACATGGCAGATGAGGTTTAATGTTGATAAATGTAAAGTAATGCACTTGGGGGCCAGAAACCAGAAAGCAAGCTACTCACTAGGGGGGGAACCTCTGGGTGAGTCTAGGATGGAAAAGGACTTGGGGGTACTGGTAGACAACAAGCTTGGCAGTGGCATGCAATGCCAAGCCGCCTCAAGCAAAGCCAACAGAATACTGGGATGTATAAAAAAGGGGATTCACTCCAGAAATAGAGATTATTCTCCCACTCTACAAGACTCTGGTCCGGCCACATCTGGAGTATGCTGTCCAGTTCTGGGCACCGGTCCTCAGGAAGGATGTGCTGGAACTGGAGAAAGTCCAGAGAAGGGCAACAAAAATAATTAGGGGAATGGAGGACATCAGCTATGAGGAAAGACTACAAGCACTGAACCTTTTCTCTCTGGAGAAAAGACGATTGAGGGGGGATATGATATCAATGTACAAATACTGTACTGGTGACCCGAGCATAAGGAACAAACTATTCAGAGAAAGGAGATACAATAAGACACGTGGCCACTCACTAAAACTAGAGGAAAGGCGGTTTAACCTTAAAGTGCGTAAGGGGTTCTTCACTGTAAGAGCGGTAAGGATGTGGAATTCTCTTCCACAAGCAGTCGTATCAGCAGGGAGCATTGATAGTTTCAAAAAACTATTAGATGGACACCTTAAAGACCACAACATACAGGGGTATACAATGTACGGTTAAAAGCAAACACACACACGCATCATAGGTTGAACTGGATGGACTGATGTCTTTTTTCAACCTCACTAACTATGTAACTATGTAACTCAGTCGCTTTTGGCTAGGGGGCCATGTCATTTAGGCTGTATGGGGCCCCATGATTTGTAACAGAAGCCCTGGCTGAGGGTCAGGGGTGGCAAGGTCTGTCTGTCTGTCTGCTCCTAAGCAAGGCCACTGATAAGAAAGTACAACCAGTCCTGTACTGAGCCCAGCCCCATCATCTAAACAGGGGGCCCGGGGCAGCTTTATTGTTCATTTCTTCATAAATGAATAAATGGATTTTACTAGACTACACCCTAACTCAGGGGTGGGTCATCAAACTCTGGCCCTCCAGTTGTTCAGGAACTACAATTCCCATCATGCAAAGTCATGTCTGTGAATGTCAGAATTTTACAATGCCTCATGGGATGTGTGTTTCCGCAACAGCTTCAGGGTCCTAGTTTGGAGATCCCTGCCCTAACTTCTATTTACTTGCTAGGGCCTAACAGAGGTTAACAGAGAAGGTGGGAGCAGAGGAGGGACTTTTTTTTGATTTTGGAGTTGTAGGTAGATAAAGTTAGTGCTGCTTTTTCGCTGCACCCTGGGAGAGGGGCATTAGGTGGAGTGTGAGCAGGATTGGGGGGCCCCATCAGGAGGCTGTGAGAGGCCCTATGATTTCAACATCAGCCCTGCTCCTAAGTATCCTCCCTTATCACCCTGGCAGTTCATCCCTGCAGGGGGTGCTTTAGTTCAGCTTCATCTCAGCACTCAAACTCTGCAGATCGGGGTGTCCAACTCCCATACTCCAAGTGCCCTGGTCCCCACCCACAGCTCGCATATAAAGGTGCAGTAACTCCCACTGCAACATTTCAGGAACAGTAACACTTACAGGTGCACTAACACCTGCCAACAAGTAGAGGATTAAAGTGCATCTAAATCTAAGAATAATAAAAATAAAATTGAGAAAATAAGATCATTTGTTGTTAGTTTACCCACACTATAATACTCTGTTGCAAAATTCCACAGTTGGAGTTCAAAAAAATACTCTGTAATGTCTCAGCTACGACTCAAATTTTTCCTCTCCAGAATCTAAGTGTAAATTTGAATGCCAATAACACAGATAGTCTAAAGCTGCCCCTACAAGACCCAATTATAGAAAACTAGCTATCTATCCTTATTGTCCAACATGTTGGAGAAGTAATTCAATACAATTTTCTTTATTGAAACCTATACAGGCATACCCCGCTTTAAGTACACTCACTTTACATACACTCGCGAGTAAGGACACAGCTTGTTCAGCTTGGCATGACACTACTCCCGGTTTTTAACATTGGCGTCTATAGGAAATCTTGGTCAACTTGACATGGCACTGCTCCCAAACCATAAGTGACAGGGATACCAAACTTAGGGAGCACCGAGAGGGGACCCAGGACTACAACATATCCTGTTTGTGGCTGGCCAGCTTGCCTAGCTAATCTACTATGTCATAGTCCTGGATCCCCTTAACATGCCCCCCAAGCTTGGTGTCCTTATCACATGGTTTGGGAGCAGTGCCATGTCAAGCTGACCAAGATTTCCTATGGAGCTAGTGTATTTACAAGCATTGAGAAATGAAAAAAGGTATTGCTTCACTTTAAGTACATTTTCGTTTTACATACATGCTCTGGTCCCATTGTGTACTTAAAAGTGGGGTATGCCTGTACTAAGAAATATGGAGTTCTTGTACTATAAAAATTGAAAGTGCTTGTTTCACTATCTCTGCACTCAGGGTTGGTGCAAGGATTTTTGTCTACTTAGATGAAAGTGCATTTTGCCACCCCTCCCTACGCCATCCCCCCCAATCACACACACCCACATACCCTCACTTTGATCACCCCTCACCCCACATACTGCCATCCTGATCACACATGCCCACATACTGCCACTACGATCACACCCCCCACATACCTCCAACATGATAACACACCCCCCCACATTCCCCCACTCCAATCACACCCCCACATACCCCCACTCCAATCACACCTTCCACATACCCCCACTCTGATCACACCCCTCACATACCCCCACTCTGATCACACCCCCCACATACCTTCACTCCGATCACACCCCCCCACCTACCCCCACATACCCTCACTATGATCACACCCCCTACATACCCCTAACCTGATCCCATACCCCCCAACCTGATCCTGATTACACCCCTCACATACTGCCAGTCTAATCACACCCACTCCCCCCCCCCCCGCAAATACTCCAACATGATCACACCTCCCCCCCTATACTGCCAATCTAATCACACACCCCCAGATACCCCTCTTCCCTCTAACCATACCCTCAGATCCCTCCATTCTGATCATACCCCTATTCTAATCACCCCCAAATACCCTCCTCCTCCATCATACACACCTTGGGTTTACCAATCCCCTCCAGATCTCACCAGTCCCACAGCTCCTCTAGATGGCATCCGTGTCAGGCATCCTGGGCCAGGGTGATAAGTGGTGTCCTGGGTAGTCAGAAGACCTCCACCAGGATCTCAGGAGGCCTCAGCAGCTGCAGCAAACAGTGGGGTGCCTTCCCCACCCCCCAAATAGCCGGGCGCACACACAGCCATCCCTAAGCTTGCCTGACAGCAGGACTTTGCCTCTTCCCTGCATACACCTGGGATCTGTCCACCGCTCCGTCCTGAACTTCATCCTTGGATCCCTTCTGAGTTCTGACAGTGGTGTAAGTTCATGGCCCCCCTTGCTAAACCTTACTGCTATCTCCTGCTTTCCCAGCAGCTTACTTTAGGCAAGCTAACACTTGCACGCTGTGCCATCTCTCCTACTGGGCACAGCATGGAGGTGTTAGTTTTCCTGCTGGGGGGACAGCTACTGTATTTTTAAAATCCGAATCCCTAGCAAGTGGCTGGGGATCCAGATATTACCGCCCCCCCCCCCCCCCTCCAGCCCGTTGCCCTAAGGCTGCTGCCTAGGCTGCCTTATGGTGGCGCTGGCCCTGTCTGCACTGTTCAGTTCTCCTAAAAAATGCTCAGATGGGGAGTTTTGTAAAATTGGGCCTTGTAGGGGCAGCTTTAGACTATCTATGATTCTGTGTTAATAGGATCCAGATTTAAAGATTATCCTTTCATAAATGTCAGTTGCCTTGGTGTTATGCTGAGGAATTATCAGCATTTTCAGAAGAAGACATCAGCAGCAGCAGTCTTCGTGTTCTCTCACTTTCCTTTCAAAAAATGATTTCCAGTGCTTATCCCTGGCAGCCAGCTAAAGGGAATAATTAAATCCAGCTTCTTAGAAACATTGTGCTAAACTTACTTTTTTGCATCTGTAATCTGTGCTGTCATTCAGCATGATATACTGTAAATCAGAGAAGACTGTGCACATAAAAATCTTAAAACTTGAAAAGCACATGAAAGGTGCTCTCCGTGACGTCTTTAATAACTAAAATGATCAGGTCTGTTGAAAACGAGGTCACTCCGAACTGTAGATAGCTTTTAATAATTCTGTTAATCCATATTCAGGTAAATGGAAACACTTACAGAAGTTTTGAAAATATAATTCATAATAATTCATAGTTTGTGGAGACTGATGCATCAGCTATGACAACATGCTGGTGATCTGCCACTGGCTTCCCATATCCATAAAACAGTGTCTTCCTGGAGGGGTTCCCAGCCTCTTTTCCATAATATTCAATAAAGTCTCTACAGCATAAAATCAGATCAGGAGATATTTGAAACCATACTGTATGGCCAAAGGTTTGTGGACAACTGACCATCACACCCGAGTGAACTGATTGAACATCCCATTCCAAAACCATAGACATTAATATGGTGTTGTGCCCCCCTCCCTGCTTTCCTTTGCAATTTTAACCATCTCCACTTTTCCAGGGAGGCTTTCCAGCAGATGTTGAAGTATGTCTGTGGGAAATGTGCCCATTCAGTCAAAACAGCATTTGTTGGCTTAGGTACCAGTGTTGGACAAAAAGACCTGGCTTGCAGTTCTTCCACATTTATCCCAAAGGTGTTCAATTGGGTCAGGACTCATACCAAACTCATCAAATCATGACTTCACAGACTGGGGTTTGAAGACCTGAATACAATTTTATGGAGGGATATCTACATTGAACATTGTAAAAACTGAAACAAAACCTCAAGAGGTCCTCAAGAAAGTAGCACACCTGATTGGGAGCTGATGGCACTATCGAAATAAAATTTAAAGCACATACTTGTGTTTTTTTTTTTTTTACCAAACAGGATTGTTTTTTTTTTAAATATAAAAGCAGCATAGTACAAAGAAATGGTTAAGCATACAATGGTCAATATTACAAACAATACACGGTTCAGAAAGTTCAGCAGTGTGTAGCAGAGTGTCCCAGAGAGAGCCAGGAAAAGTCCTGTTCGGGGTTTATACATCACCCAGGCATCTCTCCTATACCTTTAGGGATCTCTGAGCCATGATCCAGTTCGGATCTTGGCCCTCTTCACCAGGCCAATTTAATCTCACCTGAGACAAACAGCAGTGCTCTCTCCTGGGAAATTAGGCAACGTTTGTCTATGAGAGCGGAAGGTCAGTGAAACTACCTGTTTGTGTCTTTGGAAGCTGACAAGCTGTAGGCTTGCTCTGCCTGTGTTAGAGAGGGACTGCATTGTGTGTAGTAAGTGCCGGGACACGGCTAGGCTTTTGTTTATTATTATTATTTCTGCTTGTTTTCCTTAAAGCACTGTACAGCGCCTGTATATAGCACTAATAAACACCACACTGTTTGTCACTAACACACTGGATTTGGTATCTGTGCCTGAAAAACTGCTCATCCCAGGGAGCTTTGCACCTGCTACCTATTCCCCAGCTTACATATGGTGGAGGCCTGCGGGCAGTGGTAGTAAGTTACTACTTTAAGGGCCAGTACCTGGAGTGACTAAACATGGAGGAAATCCTCAAACAGTTGGTGTTATCCAATGCTGCACAGCAGCAAGCAAACTCTTTGTTTAAACAACAGATTGGTGCTGTACAAGAACAAACGCAGCAAACGCTTTGATTCAACAACAGATTGGTGCTGTACAAAATCAAACCCAGTTGACGTTTGAAAAACTGACAAGTGCTGCAGAAGCAGACAGAAAGTTGCTGGTTGAGGTGGTGCAGACACTTGCACAGGAGTCGGCTGTGAAAACAGAACCAGTTAGAGACCGCTCCTCAGCCATCCATGTTGGTCGCTTCCTGTCCAAGATGACTGCTGATGATGACCCAGAGGCCTTTCTGGTTACATTTGAGAGAACCGCTGAGAGGGAAGGCTGGCCCAAAACCCAGTGGGCAGGATTGATCGCTCCCTTACTGACTGGGGAATCGCAGAAGGCCTATTATGATTTGGAGTCCGTGGATGCAGGAGAGTATGAAAAGGTCAAGCAGGAAATCCTGGCACGTCTCGGTGTCAACTTGGCCGTTCGAGCCCAGCGGGTCAACAGCTTGTCCTTCCGAGATGAGAGGGCCCCAAGATCACAGATGTTTGACCTAATCCACCTGGCGCGAAAATGGCTACAGCCGGAGTCCTTGTCTGGGCCACAAATAGTGGAGCGTGTAGTCATGAGGTCATTACCAACTCCTTTGCAGAAGTGGGTGAGTCAAGGAGACCCCAAGTCGGCAGACAACCTTGTGGAGCTCGTTGAGAGGTACTATGCTGCAGAGAACCTGGTCACCACCCCTACAGCCGCACGGACTTTCCACCCAAAGCCACGGTCTCCCCAGGCAACCGGTAAGACTGTTCCAGGGGAAGTGGGTGGTCAGCATGGCAAGGAGACAGGGGGGAGGATTTTTGGTGCCAGAGCTGAAGTTTGGCGTCCCAAACAAGGGAAGCCACTGCCTGTCAGCAAACCTAACTGGGGTAACATCCGGTGTTTCCGTTGTCAGGAACTGGGACATGTTGCAGCAAACTGTCCATTGACAGATAAACCCATGCAGTGTGACATGTCTCTTAGAAGGCAGTCTATGTTTGCTGCTGTTTCATGCATTGCAGCGCCAAGTCTAGGAAAACACATGTGCCAAATGACTCTTAATAATAAGCCTATTGCAGCCTTGCTGGACTCGGGAAGTCTAGTGACTTTGGTTAAAGCAGAAATGGTTGAAAATGTGAATTTAAATGCTAAAAAAGTTGCTGTGATCTGTGTACATGGTGATACTCGGAAGTATCCTATAGCTACTGTTAGCTTTGAAACTGACTTAGGTGCGGTGACCCATCCGGTTGGACTTGTACCCCACTTAGTGCACGAGGCCATCATTGGTAGAGACTTCCCTAAGTTTTGGGAACTGTGGGATTGTCCCGACTCGGTCACAGTAACTGACTCAGTGGTGGAGCCAGAACCCCTGGCCATCACTGACAATGTGGGTTTAAGGGATTCCTCTCAAGGTTCCCCGGATCTTCCTTTCTCTGTTATGGCAGGAGAACTGGAGGAGCCTGAGGAAGTCCCCACAGCTAGTCAAGGTGGACAACCTTCTGCTAACCCTGAGGCTACATTGGAGTTTGCTGATCTTAATGTGCACAAGGAAAACTTTGGTACCGAGCAGAAAAAAGACCCTACCCTTGCCAGGGCCTGGGAGAATGTAGCAATGTTTAATGATGTACCTGTTGAACCAGGGGACAGGCCCTGTTTTCCTTTTTTCAGCAGCAATGAAGATTTATTGTATCGGGTATATAAAAAGGATGATGAAATTGTTGAACAATTGGTGGTCCCTAAGCCTTACAGACGGGTGGTGCTGGAATTGGCTCATGGACACTTACTGGGAGGTCATTTAGGGGTTGAAAAAACCACTGAAAGGGTGTTACGCAGGTTTTACTGGCCTGGGATACAGAAAGATATTGACAATTATTGTCAATCCTGTCCTGTGTGTCAGATGTCAGCCCCACTACCCCACTTCCGAAGTCCTTTAGTGCCCTTACCCATTATTGAAGTGCCCTTTGAGAGGATCGCCATGGACCTTGTAGGTCCACTCCCCAAGTCTGCCCGGGGTCATCAACACATTCTTGTAATCATGGATTATGCTACACGTTACCCCAAGGCAGTTCCCTTACGCACTGCATCCGCTAAGAACATTGCTAAAGAGTTGTTCATGGTGTTCAGTCGCGTTGGGATCCCTAAGGAGGTCCTTACGGACCAGGGCACTCCATTTATGTCACGAATAACTAAAGAGTTGTGCAAGTTATTTAAGGTGACCCAGTTGAGAACCTCCGTATACCACCCTCAAACTGATGGCCTTGTAGAACGCTTCAATAAAACATTAAAGATTATGTTAAAAAAGGTTGTGGACAAGGATGGAAAAAACTGGGACTTCTTGATTTCGTACTTGATGTTCGCCATCAGGGAAGTACCCCAGTCCTCTACGGGATACTCTCCTTTTGAATTGCTTTATGGGAGAGACCCTCGGGGACTCTTAGACATAGCCAAGGAAACCTGGGAGGGGGAGCAGACACCCCACAAAAGTGTCATTGAGCACATCGCTCAAATGCAGGACAGGATTGCAACAATCATGCCTATGGTCAAGGAACACTTACTGCAGGCCCAAGCAGCCCAACAGAGAATATACAACAGGGGAGCCCGACTCCGTGTCTTCTCACCTGGTGACAGGGTCCTGGTGTTAGTTCCCACTGTCGAGAGCAAGTTCCTAGCTAAGTGGCAGGGTCCCTTTGAAGTATTGGAAAGAGTTGGGGAGGTCAATTATAAAGTGCATCAACCAGGGAAAAGGAAGCCAGAGCAGATTTACCATAATAATCTGTTAAAGCCCTGGAAGGATAGGCTGGCCTTAACTGCGAGGTCCGTCCCTGTAACATCTAGGGGTACTGAGTCCCCTCTGGTCCCTGAGGTCATGATTCCAGACACCCTGTCTTATTCCCAACAACAAGAAGCTAGAGAGTTCCTGATAAGGAATAGAGAGAAGTTTTCAGAGTTACCTGGTACGACTTCCATGGTTCAGCATGATATTGTTACTGAACCTGGGGTCCGTGTCAAGCTAAAGCCATACCGAATTCCCGAAGCTAGGAGAAAGGACATTAGTGACGAAGTAAAAAGGATGCTTGAGCTAGATGTCATTGAGGAATCCAATAGTGACTGGTCAAGCCCCGTTGTTTTAGTCCCAAAATCGGATGGTACTTGGAGGTTCTGTTACGACTTCAGAAAACTCAATGCAGTGACAAAGTTTGACACGTACCCAATGCCCAGAGTGGACGAACTTATAGACAGACTTGGCAAAGCCCGCTATCTAACTACTTTAGACTTGACCAAAGGATATTGGCAAATACCCCTGACTGGTAGCGCCAAAGAAAAGACTGCGTTTGTTACCCCAGAGGGTTAATTTCAGTATAAAAAAAATGCCTTTTGGGTTGCAAAATGCCCCTGCAACATTTCAGAGGGCCATGGACAGGACCCTAAGACCTCACCGACAGTATGCAGCTGCTTATCTGGACGATATAGTGGTACATAGCACTGACTGGGAGTCTTACTTGCCCCGTGTACAGGCTGTTCTGGATTCCCTCTTCAAGGAAGGTTTTACAGCAAACCCAAAAAAATGTGCCATTGGTTTAGAGGAAGCCAGGTATTTGGGCTACACTATTGGTCGTGGAGTCATTAAACCTCAGTTAAATAAAGTAGAAGCCATCCAAGAATGGCCACGTCCTGCAAACAAGAAGCAGGTCAGAGCCTTTCTTGGGATTGCAGGGTACTATAGGAGGTTTATCCCGAATTTTGCAACTCTAGCTGCCCCACTGACCGACCTTACGAAAGGGAAAGAATCAGTAATGGTGAAATGGTCCCCAATAGCAGAGGAGTCTTTCCAAGTCTTTGTGCACAGCCAGTGTTGTACTCCCCTGATTTCTCCAAGGATTTCTTGGTTCAGACGGATGCGTCTGATGTAGGTATTGGGGCCGTATTGTCACAGGTACACAATGGGGAAGAACACCCTGTGGTGTACCTGAGCAGAAAGCTTAATGAGACGAGAGAAAGTATGCAGTCATTGAAAAGGAATGTTTAGCCATAAAGTGGGCCTTGGACGCACTAAGGTACTATCTGTTAGGGCGCCAGTTTGATTTGATAACTGACCATGCTCCTCTGAAATGGATGGCCCAAAAGAAGGAGACTAATAGACGGGTGAACCGGTGGTTTTTGGCTCTACAAGATTACTCCTTCACTGTAAAACACAGGCCAGGTGTTGAGATGGGGAATGTAGATGCCCTGTCCCGTGTTCACTCCTGTTTGGCCACAGGTGTTCCAACCCTGGGGTTGAAACAAGGGGGGGGATATGTAGCAGAGTGTCCCAGAGAGAACCAGGAAAAGTCCTGTTCGGGGTTTATACATCACCCAGGCATCTCTCCTATACCTTTAGGGATCTCTGAGCCATGATCCAGTTCGGATCTTGGCCCTCTTCACCAGGCCAATTTAATCTCACCTGAGACAAACAGCAGTGCTCTCTCAGCCTGGGAAATTAGACAACGTATGTCTATGAGAGCGGAAGGTCAGTGAAACTACCTGTTTGTGTCTTTGGAAGCTCACAAGCTGTAGGCTTGCTCTGCCTGTGTTAGAGAGGGACTGCATTGTGTGTAGTAAGTGCCGGGACACGGCTAGGCTTTTGTTTATTGTTATTATTTCTGCTTGTTTTCCTTAAAGCACTGTACAGCACCTGTATATAGACTTGTATATAGCACTAATAAACACCGCACTGTTTGTCACTAACACACTGGATTTGGTATCTGTGCTTGAAAAACTGCTCATCCCAGGGAGCTTTGCACCTGCTACCTATTCCCCAGCTTACAAGTGTCATTGGAAAACAACTGATAATCCCTCAAAGAAGGAGACAGATAATATGCAAAGCCCAAACTCAACAGACCAGACAAGAGGAGGGAAGGAGAAGAGAAAAAACAAAGGGGGGAGGGGGAGTAGGATGGAAGAGAGAAAAAGGGAACTAGGGCTCAACAGTTGGGTGATGTAGTGTGTAAGAGAAGGGAGGAAATAATACACAGCATTCTCAGAATATGAAAACCCAGCTATTTATTGTTCAAACTTTAACTGAAGAAGTCCAGGGGAGCCAGACCTTGTCATACTTCCAAGGACATCCTTGGTTAAGATATGTCAACTTGTAATGCGGCAAAGCCACAGTGACAAAAGATTCCTAGGACTCCATGGAAGGAGGGGTATGTGAGATCCATTTGCAAAGTATCTCCTTAGCATAAAACAATAGGTGGGAAATCAACAATTTAGTATGATGGGGCCTCTGATCAGTCTCATGAATACCCAAGAGGTCCAACTCGGGGGTCACCAGAAAGCTCAACGGTAGTCCATAATTAAGGACAAAAAATGTCTCCAACCAAAAGGGGGAAACCTTGGGGTAGTCTCAGAACATCTAAAGATGAGTTAGGCAGCGTTGACAAAGAGAAGAGGCGCCCTGTCTGGGTAAATTTTATGAAGTCGTCCTGGAGTGTAGTAACCCTAATGAAGAAACTTAGCTTGGATTAATTTATCCTTGGAGGAAATAACCAGTTTAATACCGTTCTCCAGTCTTCCCATTCCTCTCTATCCTGAGCTGGTATATAAGCCTGCCAGAGATCCCAGAGATGGGCAACCCTCGGGGAGTCAATACATAGGAGGGCAGCGGAGAGAGTGGAGAGAGGTTTAGTCAGGTCCTCTTGATCTATCAAATCTTCCATCGGTCGGCCTGGACCTTTGTTTGTGCACTGGCCCAAATCATTTGGGGGAGGGGGAATTATTTGTGTGGGGTTGTTTTTCAGGGGTTGGGCTTGGTCCCTTAGTTCCAATGAAGGGAACTCCTAAGGCATCAGCATACCAAGACATTTTGGACAATTTCATGCTGCCAACTTTGTGGGAACAGTTTGGGGTTGGCCCTTCTTGTTCCAACCTGACTGCGCACCAGTGCACAAAGTAAGGTCCATATAGACATGGACAAGCGAGTTTGGGGTGGAGGAATTTGACTGGCCTGCACAGAGTCCTGACCTCAATCCGACAAAACACCTTTGGAATTAATTAGAGTGCAGACTGCAAGCCAGGCCCTCTCTCCAACATCAGTGCCTAACTACACAAATTAACTTCTGGATGAATGGTCAAACATTCCCATAGACACTCTCCTAAACCTTGTGGACAGCCTTCCCTTAACAGTTAAAGCTGTTGTAGCTGCAAAGGGTGGGCCAACTCAATATTGAACCTGATAGATTAAGACTGGGATGCCATTAAAGTTCACGTGGGTGTAAAGGCAGGCGTTCCAATACTTTTGGTGATATAATGTATGTCCAGCTTAAGTCACCTATAGTTAGGCATGGCAATTGGGAGAGGGTTTTTCCACTAGTAAACATCCTCAACAAAGAGAACTGTGAAAAAACCCAAAAAAGATTAAAGAACAGCAGTTCAAACTCTGTTAAAGGACACATCTGGGTTACGGTAGCCATCCACATGTGCTTTCTTTTATTTTCATGTTTTATTTCCATCTAACGTTAAATACATTGCAGGTGGTACTTTTTTGTCTTATAGATTCTGAGTAGGAAAACTTAATTTAATCAGAGAGATCAAACACAATTCATATATGTACAGATGTGGCACATGTGTACAGTAATGCATCACTGCCAGGAACCTTGAAGAAAAGGCACGGAATCATCTTTTAAGCAGGAGAACACACGGGTGCTGCCAATCAAAGGAGTTAGGTGACATCATACAATATAATGCAGAATGTTGACCTCAAGTGAAATGTTTACCATAGATATGGGAATATGTTAGTTCCTCGGAAAAACAGGTACTAACATACAGTATGTATACTAGAAATGTTTTTTTTTTTTTTGTTAATTTAAAAAAATCTAGTGTATTATTATAATAATAATAATAATTAGGAATTAAAGGCCCCTCTCACTGTAAGGTTTTTTTTATCACAGGTTCTCCGCTGTCTCAATGCCTCAGTGCTAGTGTGTCATTTAAAATTTCCCAACCCACTTACCAACAGACCCTAAAACGATTACTGTAAAGCTATTAATTTGGGGATCCCAAAAGCGAAATTACTAAACTCATATAAAATTTAACAGTTGCACAACCATTAAGTAAGGCTACTGGAAGTCAAACAAAGAACATTTAAAAACACTCCAAAAAAGTATATTGACACACATTCTCATTATTTGCCATTTGATGAAACAACACACAAACACATACAGCTGCAAGAAAAAGTATGTGAACCCTTTGAAATTATATGGATTTCTGCACAAATTGGTCATAAAATGTGATCTGATCATCATCTAAGTCACAATAATAGACACACAGTCTGCTTAAACTAATAACACACAAAGAATGAAATGTTGCCATGTTTTTATTGAACACACCATGTAAACATTCACAATGCAGGTGGAAAAAGTATGTGAACCCCTAGACTAAAGACATCTCCAAGAGCTAATTGGAGTGAGATGTCAGCCAACTGAAGTCCAATCAATGAGATGAGATTGGAGGTGTTGGTTACAGCTGCCCTGCCCTATAAAAAAACACACACCAGTTCTAGGTTTGCTTTTCACAAGAAGCATTGCCTGATGTGAATGATGCCTCGCGCAAAAGAGCTCTCAGAAGACCTACGATTAAGAATTGTTGACTTGCATAAAGCTGGAAAGGGTTATAAAAGTATCTCCAAAAGCCTTGCTGTTCATCGGTCCACGGTAAGACAAATTGTCTATAAATGGAGAAAGTTCGGCACTGCTGCTACTCTCCCTAGGAGGGGCCGTCCTGTAAAGATGACTGCAAGAGTACAGGGCAGACTGCACAGTGAGGTGAAGAAGAATCCTAGAGTGTCAGCTAAAGACTTACAAAAGTCACTGGCAAATGCTAACATCCCTGTTAGCGAATCTACAATACGTAAAACACTAAACAAGAATGGATTTAGTGGGAGGATACCACAGAGGAAGCTACTGCTGTCCAAACAAAACATTGCTGCACGTTTACAGTTTGCACAAGAGCACCTGGATGTTCCACAGCAGTACTAGCAAAATATTCTGTGGACCGATGAAACCAAATTTGAGTTGTTTGGAAAAAAAACACAAAACTTTGTGTGGCGAAAAAGAGGCACAGCACACCAACATCAAAACCTCATCCCAAGTGGGAAGTAGGGTGGTGGGGGCATCATGGTTTGGGGCTGCTTTGCTGCGTCAGGGCCTGGACGGATTGCTATCATCGAAGGAAAAATGAATTCCCAAGTTTATCAATACATTTTTCAGGAGAACTTAAGGCCATCTGTCTACCAGCTGAAGCTCAACAGAAGATGGGTGTTGCAACAGTTCAATGACCCAAAGCATAGAAGTAACTCAGCAACAGAATGGCTTAAACAGAAGAAAATACGCCTTCTGAAGTGGCCCAGTCAGAGTTCTGACCTCAACCCAATTGAGATGCTGTGGCATGACCTCAAGAAAGCGTTTCACACCAGACATCCCAAGAATATTGCTGAACTGAAACAGTTCTGTAAAGAGGAATGGCCGAGAATTACTCCTGACCGTTGTGCACGTCTGATCTGCAACTACAGGAAACATTTGGTTGAAGTTATTGCTGCCAAAGGAGGTTCAACCAGATATTAAATCCAAGGGTTCACATACTTTCTCCACCTGCACTGTGAATGTTTACATGGTGTGTTCATTTAAAACCTGGCAACATTTCATTATCTGTGTGTTATTATTTTAAGCAGACTGTGATTGTCTATTGTTGTGACTTAGATGATGATCAGATCACATTTTATAACCAATTTGTGCAGAAATCCATATCATTCCAAAGGGTTCACATACTATTTCTTGCAGCTGTATATACTCACTGGCCACTTTATTCGGTACAACTTGCTAGTACCTGCTTTTGCCTTCAGATCTGCATTCATTCTTCGTGGCATAGATTCTACAAGGTGTTGGAAACATTCCTCAGATATTTTAGTCCATATTGGCATGAAAGCATCATGCAGTTGCTGCATGATTGTCGACTACACATCCATGATGCGAGTCTCCCGTTCCACCACATCCTAAAGGTGCTATATTGGACTGAGATCTGGTGACTGTGGAGGCCATTGGAGTAGAGTAAACCCAGTATATGGTGGTAATTGGTCCCTGCGCAAATCAAAACCTAATCAGGAACTGCGTACCTTACAGCAAGTGATGATAAAACACTCGCTGTCCTGACCTCAGATGCATACTAAGGAAACGTTAGGTTGGACTTCCAGGAGACGTCACTTCTTGTAGGTAGGACGCAGGTGGAGCGCATAGCGGCGTTCCTGATTTCCTATTGATGCTCCTTGTATTTGGCATAATGTAAGTGCAATATAATCTTTTATCCTAATAAATATTTTTATTTTACCACACCATGAGGCTATTCTTTACATTTCCCCCCTGTTAATGAGAATGGGGGGTATTTATCGAAAGTGAGGGGAATATCTCAGTGTCCGAGGCAGATTGTTCTGGAACTATATACTACCTGGGAGAACGGTGGATGAGTGACCCCCAAAATTCATTTGGTGACACACTTACCTGCAAGCGTTGTTTGACTTTGTCTGGTAAGAGCAGTGTGTTGTCACTTGGGAGCACTGATTGAGGGATTTGTTTTGACACTGGAAGCACCATTTTGCACAATAAGCATATTTGTTTATTTGCTGCAGCAAGCACTTTATTGATTAACAAACACTTTATTAACTAGTTTTGGACTGGAAGGATTTGCCCCCTTAATGACCAGGACATTTTTTGCGATTCGGCACTACGTTATCGTAACGGAAAATTGCGTGGTTGTGGGACACTGAACCGAAAATAAAATCGATGACCTCTTTTTCCTACAAATAGAGCTTTTTTTTTGGTGGTATTTGATCACCTCTGCGATTTTTATTTTTTTGCGCTATAAACAAAAAAAGAGCGACAATTCTGAAAAAAAAAAAAAACAATATTTTCCACATTCTGCTATAAAACATTCCCAAAAAAAATATGTAAAAATCTAAATTTTTCATCCTTTTAGGCCAATTTGTATTCTGCTACATATTTTTTGGTAAGAAAAATCGCAATAAGCCCAGGGAAAAGATTTCTGTCATTTTTATTTATTTATTTATTTATTTTTTACTAGTAATGGCAGCGATCTGCGATTTTTAGCGGGACTGCAACATTGCGGCGGACAGATCGAACCCCTAACTGACATTTTTGAAACTTTGGGGAGACCAGTGACATCACTACAGTAATCAGTGCGAGTGGTTATTTGAGTTACTGTTGCCTTTCTATCATCTCGAACCAGTCTGCCTATTCTCCTCTGACCTCTGACATCAACAAGGCATTTTCATCCACACAACTACTGCTCACTGGATATTTTCTCTTTTTCAGACCATTGTCTGTAAATAGGGATGATCAAAATTTTTAAAAGTTTGGTTCGACCAGAACACCCGAATTTCCCAAAAGTTTAGTTCGGATTCCAGAACCCCATTGAAATCAATTGGACCCGAACTTCTGGAATCAAAAAACACAATTTTGAAGCCCTAAAACCCAATAAATGCCCCTAAAAAGTGCCTAGGGTTCTGGGTCATGCCCCAGGGACTATGAATCAGGCAAAAAAAAGTTCTTAAAAATTGTCGTTTTTGATATATATATATATGTATACCCCTAACCCAGAATCTGCATAGTGGGGTCACCCTGACATGGCAGAGTTTGGTCACCCTGACATGGCAGAGTCAGTTAACCCTAAACTACACTACAGTCACCCTGACATGGCAGAGTCAATTCACCCTAAACTACACTACGGTCACCCTGACATGGCAGAGTTCAGTCACCCTGACATAGCAGAGTTCGGTCACCCTGACATGGCAGAGTCAGTTCACCCTAAACTACACTACGGTCACCCTGACATGGCAGGGTCAGGTCACCCTAAACTACACTACGGTCACCCTGACACTTAATGCTATCCCTACAAAAACTAGATATTTGAATCTAACTATAGTGGTATATAGTACCCTAACTACACTGCATATCCCTTTCCTCACACTAATAATTGCAAAATGACACTGGAGCTTTACAAGCAGCAGTAGAAACACAAATGCTTCCACTCTCTTCCACAGCCTCTGTATTAAAGTGCTAGAGTTTTGGCTGGGCTATGTTATATACTGGGGGGCGTATGGGGGGCGTATTCACTCCTGATTGGCCTCTGGACCCCATAGTCACTCCAATCACATTTTACTGATGTTTCTGGGCTAATAATGGGCTTTTAAAGCCCAGTTCCTGTCCCATTGCATTTTGGGCGGTTCTGGTCTCCAAATTCCGAACTTTTACCGCAAAAAGTTCGGAATTCGGCCGAATTTCAAACACCCAATGTTCGGGTCGAACCGATGGTCGACTCGAACTGTTCGATCATCCCTATCTGTAAACCCTAGAGATGGTTGTGCGTAGATCAGCAGTTTTTGAAATACTCAGACCAAGCTGTCTGCCACCAACAACCATGCCACATTCAGTCACTTAAATCCCCTTTCTTCTTTATTCTGATGATTTGTTTGAATTCCTGATTTTCAGCAAGTTGTGTTCACCACATCTAGATGCCTAAATGCATTGAGTTGCTGCCATGTGATTGGCAGATTAGCAATTTGTGTTGCCAAGCAATTGAACAGGTGTACCTTATAAAGTGGCCAGCGATTGTATACTGCAGCGCGCAACAATGCACATACCATGGTGCGTTGCACTGCGAGTCATTTTGAACAGCAATGGATTGTGGTGCCCACCTGTTCTCCGGGTCCACTTAAATAATTTTGTATCTGCATATTATAGGAAATGTTTTATGGTCTCTTTCTCTGGGATCAAGTATTGAAAGTTGTAAGTTTTGTTAATGTTAGGTTCCAAAGAGCAATACATATTTCTGGAATTAAGCAGTTAAGGCTTTTAGTGGCCAAAATGCTGCCCACTGCACATATATTGTGGTCCCCTTGAAGAGTTATTTTTCTTAGTCGGCCATTTGTTTATTCTGAATTTGACATACCTGGGTACTGTACCAAGGATAACTCTTGTGTTGCATATTACGTGAATTATGTTCTCTATCTGAACTGCTGCATTAGCTATGTTCGCCCCATGTTTTAAAGGAATTTATAGAGTGCATTTTATTTACAGCCAGCACATAGAAATATTAAGTATGTTTCAATAGCTGCAGTCTATTGTGTGTGCTGTGGTTTCGTCAATTAACCCCTACGTCAGTACAGAAAACAGTAGTGATGTGGGGGTGGGGGGGGGGGGTTTGGTAGCAAAAAAGAACCACAGAAAGTTTTTGGGCCTCCAGCACATGTCCTCAGCTGAGGTAAGTCCAAAAAAAAAATCACTCTAGGCAGACATCCTCTTTAGATTGAAGCCCAGGAGGTCAAGAAAGGTGCTTCAAATACAGTGCCTTGAAAAAGTATTCATACCCCTTGACATTTTCCACATTTTGTGATATTACAACCCAAAACTTAATGTATTTTATTGGGATTTTATGTGATAGAACAACACAAAGTGGCACATAATTGTAAAGTGGAAGGAAAATTATAAATGGTTTTCAAATTATTTTTACAAATAAATATCTGAAAAGTGTGGCATGCATTTTTGTCCAGCCCCTTTTACTCTGATACCCCTAACTAAAATCTAGTGGAACCAATTGCCTTCAGAAGTCATCTAATTAGTAGATAGAGTACACCTGTGTGTAATTTAATTTCAATATAAATACAGTTGTTCTGTGAAGCCCTCAGAGGTTTGTTAGAGAACCTTAGTGAACAAACAGCATCATGAAGGCCAAGGAACACACCAGACAGGTCAGGGATATAGTTGTGGAGAAGTTTAAAGCAGGGTTAGGTTATAAAAAAAAATATCCCAGGCTTTAAACATCTCACAGGGCACTGTTTAATCCATCATCTGGAAATGAAGAGTATGACACAACTGCAAACCTACCAAGACATGGCCGTCCACTGAAACTGACAGGCTGGGCAAGGAGAGCATTAATCAGAGAAGCAGCCAAGAGGCCCATGGTAACTCTGGAGGAGCTTCAGAGATCCCATTAAGGCGGAAGAATCTGTCCACAGGACAACTATTCGTTCAGATGGTTTTAAGCATGTGGGTGGCAACCAGGTGAGGAGTACAAAGACAAGTGTGTCTTGCCTACAGTCAAGCATGGTAGTGGGAGTGTCATGGCCTGAGCCTGCATGAGTGCTGCCGGCACTGGGGAGAACTACAATTCATTGAGGGAACCATGAATGCCAACGTACTGTGACATACTAAAGAAGAGCATGATCCCCTCCCTTCAGAGACTGGGCCGCAGGGCAGTATTCCAACATAACGACCCCAAACACACCTGCAAGACAATATGAAAACAAGGGGAAAAATTGGGACTTTAATTGAGGCAAGATGGCGTTGGAAGATTAATCATGGTTAAGAACCATATGTTTATTAAAAAATAACAAATAGAAAACCTATATCGATGGCAGCATTCATATGCACTACCACATGTATAACACCCAGCAGTACAGTAGACAATCAAGGTAAAAATAATACATTATATAATCATAGGGATACATAATTGGAGCCCATTTGGTAATAACAGAGACATAACATATTCCAGAGTTGACATCTAATGCTGTTTATACATGCATATCGTAGAGCATAGCAGTGTGCCATCGTGATAACAACTAGTATAGTATAGTAAAATTCACACAGTGAACAAGTGAACCCTCCATGTGTAGTACTTACATAGCCACTGTATATGGGACGGTAACCCGTTATGCGCTCTGGGCTCATATCCTCAGTCCCTTTACTACAGCTCCCGGTGCAGACTACATGGGCATCCCCTTTTTTGTGACGGGTTACCGTCCCATATACAGTGGCTATGTAAGTACTGCACAGGGAGGGTTCACTTGTTCCCTCTCTGGTTACCCTGTTACCTCCCCTTTCCCCTAAGTGTGGACCTATCAGTTATTCTTACATGTTTTATTTTAGATCCATGATGCATTCGCCCCTGAAGAAGTGATGATGATCACGAAACGCGTAGGGCCTTATGATGCATCTGAATTTTACTATACTATACTAGTTGTTATCATGATGGCACACTGCTATGCTCTACGATATGCATGTATAAACAGCATTAGATGTCAACTCTGGAATATGTTATGTCTCTGTTATTACCAAATGGGCTCCAATTATGTATCCCTATGATTATATAATGTATTATGTTACCTTGATTGACTACTGTACTGCTGGGTGTTAAACATGTGGTAGTGCATATGGATACTGCCATCAATATATGTTTTCTATTTGTTATTATTTAATAAACATATGGTTCTTAACCATGATTAATCTTCCAACACCATCTTGCCTCAATTAAAGTCCCAATTTTTCCCCTTGTTTTCATATTGATCCAGGGATGGAAACTTCCTTACTATATGTCTCATATAAAGTCCCAAACTTTCTTTCTCCTACACCTGCAAGACAACCACTGCCTTGCTAAAGAAACTGAGGGTAAAGGTGATGGACTGGTCAAGCATGTCTCCAGACCTGAACCCTATTGAGCATCTGCTGGGCATCCTCAAACGAAAGGTGGAGGAGCACAAGGTCTCTAACAACCACTAGCTCTGTGATGTCACCATGAAGGAGTAGAAGAGGGCTCCAGTGACAACCTGTGAAGCTCTGGTGAACTCCTTGCCCAAGGGTTTAAGGCAGTGCTGAAAAATAATGAAGGCCACAAACAATATTGACACTTTGGCCCAATTTGGACGTTTTCACTTAGGGGGTGTACTCACTTTTGTTCCCAGCAGTTTAGACATTAATGGCTGTGTATTGAGTTATTTTGAGGGGACAGCAAATTTGCACTTTTATAAAAGCTGTACACTCACTACTTTACATTGTAGCAAAGTGTCATTTCTTCAGTGTTGTCACATGAAAAGATGTAATAAAATATTTAAAAAATTTGAAGGTTGTTCTGACTTTTGTGAGATACTGTATGTTATGCTTGTTATTTGCCTAAAAAAGCATCCCTTGTGTAGATATTCAAAAGTCCCATGGACTGCTGCTAGGTGCTGCCATTTTGGATCTGATGTCAGCACACCAGCAAGCTCAGAGCTGACCCTCAGGTTTGAGGGTGAAGTGTATGTAAAGCCCCGTACATGGGCCGAATGTCGGGAAATAACGGGCGCTTAAAAAAAAAGCTGTCCGACATTCGGCTCATGTGTATGTCGGTTTGGCCGGCTTCTGTCGGATGTACATGCAGGAAAACCAGCATCTCACCAACCCCTGATCAGCGCTCTCAGCCAATGGCAGTACACAGTGACTCACTACTTTACATGGGAGCAAAGTGTCATTTCTTCAGTGTTGTCACATGAAAAGATATAATAAAATATTTATAAAAATGTAAGGGGTGTACTCACTTTTGTGAGATACTGTAAGTGGACTGTTTCTCATTTTCGTTGCTAGTTTGTCTAGTTGGCCTAAAGCCAATCTGATTCTTGTGGATTAAAGCTGCTATGCCTAAATTGAGTTTATTGGTCTCTATAGATTGTTACTCCATGAGCCGGGCCCTCTTATTCTTTCTATATTGAACTATATAGTAACTGTACTATTATTCTTTCTTTTTTAAACAAGATTTTATTGAGGCTTTGTCATTTTACACAGCAAACAACAGTGCAGTAGTCAAAGCATACAACGTAACAAATAAACGCATAAAATGAGCACACAACCAATAAGTCAAGGAAGGCGACAAGCCTCAAGTTTCTTTTTTTTTTTTGTTATGTAGGAGACTATAAGTATCATTGGGACGTCCCCGAAGGGACCTACTGGCCATATAGTGAATGAGGACGGGGGGGGGGGAAGGAGGCACGGGAAGACAAGGGTGAGGTGGGGGGTGGGGGGGGGGGGTAACAGGAACATAAATGCATACATCAACTTAACCAACGGCATATAGTACTGCGGTGTGTCGTATGGAGTCACAGAGTAAAGAGATTAATACTGTTAAGCGAAACATCAAACGGTATCTTATAACTAGTAGTAATAGGTAACCAGTCAGGAGTCATCATTATTTAGGCGGAATGGTATCGGGCAGTTCGGTGACAAACATGAGATCGGGTGGTCAACTCAGGTCTCCTGAAGCAGGGGGGAGTCCAAAGATAGAGAGGGGGCCTATCCATTTTTTCCTGAATCTGGATGAATGTCGGTGGGGGTGATTGGCAAGGTCCATATGTTCTAGTTTCCATAATGCCATGACATCAGCCCTGATTTCAGAGATAGTGGGAGGAAATGTGTCCATCCAGTGCTTGAGTATAGCCCTGCGGGCAATCATGTAGCAGGAGGAAAGCCATGGTTTGAATTGAGTCAGGGGAGTTCTCATTCGAGGAGGTACTGAGTCCAGTTGTGTATTCAGGAAGCCGAACACCAAAGCATAGAAATCCTTGGGTAATGGATAGCCCACCAGGCGAGAGATGAAAATGAGTATTTTATCCCAGAAGGCAGAGATCAATGGACACTCCCAAAATTTGTGGAGTAGGGTGGGATGCAGAGAGTGGCAAAGTGTACAGTAATGATGGCAAAGATCTTTGGATAAACGAAGATGCGGGAGGTAGGCCCTGTGCAGAATTTTAAATTGTTGCTCCCTCCAAAATTCATCGTTTACATTTTTGCACGTGTAACGATATCCTTGTAAGGCGTACGTATGCGCATGGGGAGAATTCAAGACTTTATTCCATGGAAGGGCAATTTGCTGAGCAACATTTGTAAGACTGTCCGAGTTGAGGGGTTGATAGATATGCGAAATTTTATGTTTTTGCGAGTGGATCCAGGAGTCTATTTGTGAGGTTTGGAATCGGAGAGCCTTGGAGGGGCATACTGCATTTGTGAAGCTGAGACATTGCTGGAGGAACAGGTGTTGGTTGGAGGTGACCCCATATAGCTCAGAGAGGTCCGCCAATGACAGGGGTGTCCCCAGTGCATCATTATAAAGTTGAGAGAACGTTGTCAGACCCCTTGCTGCCCAGGAGGAACAGATGCGATGATGATGTTGGGCCTGTGGGAACATGGGGTGGCCCCGTATAGGAAGGAACTTGGAGATGGTCGCAGGGACCTGCAGTTGTTTCCTGACCGCCCTCCATGTGGCGACAGTGTCTCTGACCAAAAGATTGGATTTGAGGTGTGCGGGCAGGTCTCTATGTGGACAGTGTAATAAAGAGGACAGGTCGTAAGGTGCCACCATATTAGTTTCCAGCTCGTAATTGGTGTATCTGGACTCCCGTCGTATCCAGTCTAGGCAGCCCCTCATCAGGCAAGAAAGATTGTAGACCTTGGTGCTGGGCAGGCCGATCCCTCCCTCCCTTTTGGCGAGGAACAGCTTGGGAAGTGCTATGCGAGGCCGGCGTCCCTTCCATAGAAAGGAGGCGAGGGCCTTTTGGAGTCTTTGTATATCTGCATGTTTCAATAGGAGAGGGATTGTCTGCATCGGGTACAGGAGTTTGGGGAAACCGGCCATCCTGAAGAGATGGCAACGGCCAAAAAAGGAAATGGGGAGAGAGTTCCAATGTTGGAGATCTGCCACCAATTTATCTATGACAGGGGTGAAGTTTAAACGGTACATAGACGAGGGGTGGGGACCAATTTTAATTCCCAGGTAAGTGATGTGGGTCTTGGCCAGAGGTAACGGGGACGAGGAGGCCCAATGGGGCGTCCGCGGGACATTGAGAGGGAGAACCTCACTTTTGGAAAAATTAATGCGCATGCCCGAGCAGAGGCGAAATGACTCAAATATTGATTGGATGATCGGGAGGTCGTGAGGGGGTCCGAGGTGAAGACCAGAACATCGTCCGCAAAAAGCGCGGATCGGAGTTCCGCGTCTCCCACCCGTATCCCCCGCAACTGGGGATGAGAAGTGAGTGTCCTGGAAAGGGGTTCGACAGCCAAATTAAAAAGGAGAGGGGACAATGGGCAGCCCTGTCTAGTACCCTTGAACAGACGAAAGGGTCGCGAGGAATGACCCGCCGCCAGGACCTGTGCTGAAGGGGAGGCATACATGGCCTGGATCAAATGAAGAAAGGGGCCAGAAAAGCCAAATCTCTTCAGGACCATGTCTAACCATGTGAAGCTGACATTATCGAATGCCTTTTCAGCATCGAGGGTAATTATGGCACAGTTCTTGGCGGGATCATTGCGGGCAACTTCCAGCGCCACGAGTACCTTCCGAATGTTCGAGGTGGCTGACCGCCCCTGGGTGAAGCCCGCTTGGGCTGGGTGGATGATGGTGGGGAGGAAGGATGCCAGTCGATTGGCCATGATCTTGGAAAGCAGTTTGGAGTCCAGGTTGAGAAGGGAAATGGGACGAAACGAGCCAGGATCTAAAGGGTCCTTGCCCTTCTTCGGGATAAGCTTAATGTGAGCCTGGAAACCCGTGGGGAGATAGGGGTGGCCCTGGAGTATATAGTTAAAGACTCCACAGAGGGTAGGTGCTATGTCAGGGGCCATAAGTTTGTAAAAATCGGAGGTGTAACCATCCGGGCCAGGGGCTTTATTAGGGGGGAGTTGTTTAATGGTGGAAAGGATTTCATCAACTGTGATGGGTGCATTTAGAAAAGCGAGATGTTCCTCTGCTACTGAAGGTAGATGTGCTGTGTCTATTAGTTCCACTGCCTTAGCCTCATCAATAGGGTCCGGGCCATAGAGCGAGCTATAGTAACGCTCAAGGACCTCCACTATTTCAGAGGGGGATTCCACCACAGAACCCTGCTTGTTTCTGAGTGCAGTGATATTAGTAGGAGTGAAGGGGGGTTTGCATAGGGAGGCCAAAAGTTTTCCAGGTTTGTTCCCAAACCTATAGAATTGCCAATTTCGAAAAGAGGTGTGCAGACTCTCCTGTGCCTCCGTCCACTGGTCAAAGCGCAATTTCGCCAATTTCCAATCCTCCCTGTGTTGAGGGGTATTGGAGCGGTTAAGTGTTGCTTGAGCCTCCCGAAGGCTCTTGCTAGCGGTCTGGTACTCCGCATTCACTCGTTTTTTGTAGGCCGAGGCATAGGACAGGACGCGTCCTCGTAAAACAGCTTTGCCTGTCTCCCAGAGGAGGGTCGGGGAGCAGTCAGGGGAAGAGTTGTGCGCCAGGAAGTCCTTCCACGTGTTGTGGAGGGTAGGGCCGATGTTTTTGTCTTTAGAAAGATAAGAGGGGAACCTCCACGTTTTCTCCCCCGGGGAGCGGGGATTGAAGGAAACGTCTACTGCCACAGGGGCGTGGTCCGAGATCGCGATGTCATGAATGGAAGTGCGTGAAGTAAAGGGGAGCATGGGGTCATTAGCAAATATATAATCTATGCGGGAAAGGGAGTTGTGGGGATGCGAAAAGAATGTAAATTCTCTGTCGATTGGATGGGTCAGTCTCCACGTGTCCGTGAGTAGCAGACTGGAGGCGAAAGAGGCTAGGCAGGTAGAATGGGGAGTTGAACGTGTCTGGGCTGAGATGAGTGGCCCTGCCCTATCTTCCGCGGGGGACATGCATTGATTGAAGTCCCCCACCACCATCAAAGGTAGATGGAGGTAGGGTGCTAGCAGGGGTGTGAGGGAGTGGAAAAAGGATTTAGGGGGAGGAGTGGGAGCATAGATCCCCACAAGGGTCCATTTTTGCTGCCCGGTTTGGAGGTGCAAAAGCGCTACCCGGCCTTGGTCGTCAAAGTGTGAGGAGAGGAGGGCACTGGAGAACCGTTTATGTAGCAGTACCACCACTCCACCTTTGCCCTTGATGGCAGGGGAACCATGCACCTGGCCCACCCATAACTTCTTCATGCGATGGAAGTCATCGGCATGGAGATGAGATTCCTGTAAGATCGCCACGTCTGCCTTCAGACGTCTGAGATGCCGAAGCACAGCCATGCGCTTGTGGGGGGACCTGAGGCCCTTCACATTCCAGGTTACCACTGTCAACTGAGCAGCCGAGACTGGATAGGACTAAGGAGCTGATTCAGATACCTGTAAGAAAACCTGTCAACATTTGAATGACTCCATACACCAGAAAACATACAACATGGTAAATAATGAAGGGGTAGGTTATGAGGGGGTAGGCTAGGAGAGAGGGTGAGGGTGGCCCTTACTAGGCCAGAGAACAAAAGTCCCAAGGGACGCATAGTGGGAAGCCTGTACTTCTCTTTTTTCCGCATGTAACAGATATCATAGGAAGAAACAGCGTTACCGGGGACGTTGCTTTGTGCCCTAAAAAGGCTGGGATAAGTGCTATCTCTCGATCCTCGGTAGGGAGGAGAGGAGGGAGGAGGGGACTTGGTTCCCACAGATCAGCGCCCGGCAAAGCCGCTATCACATAGGATAATGGCCGGTGAGACCCACGGGCCGCACTCCAAGAGAGCACCCATGGGTATCCCCGGCCCTCACTCATTGAATAATTAACGCAGAACAGGAGAGAATAAATGAAACACATCAACAATGTTACCCAAACAAGTATGTAGAGGAGAAACTCCGAAGTCCGTGAACAAAGGTTTCCGCTCTGGCTCACTGACCATTACTGGAAAGAACAATTTAACTTTCAAAGTTCCAAAACCAAGCAGATCTCAGCGGGTACGTGATCTGGATCTATGGCCCACCAGCCGTTGTTTCTTAGCCGATCCCCTCCTGGGGCTTCTCTGGTCCCGAGCTCCCGAAGAGTGTTGGGGGGGGCGATCCGCGGGGGAATCCAGAGTGATATGAAAGGCAGACTGTAGGTAATGGCTGGCTTCCTCTGGGTGAGTGAAAGATCTGACATCCCCTGAGGCGTCCGTTATTCGAAGCGTGGCCGGGTACGCAAGCGTGAACTTGATTGATTTGTTGTAAAGCACTTGGCATATTGGCTGGAACGCCTTCCTGCGCTTGGAAACTTCCTGAGAATAATCAGCAAATATCAGGAGTTTGTGACCATCCAATTGCAGTCCTTTAGAGTTTCTGAAAGACCTAAGTATATTTTGCCTGTCAGCATAGTTGAGATATCTGACTATTATAGGACGAGGGGATTTCCTTTCATTTGAGGGGGGGCCGATCCTGTGTGCCCTTTCAACTGAGCACGGGGAATGTATGCCCAGGGCTGCAGGTACGCGGGACATGCAAATGTCAGTCAGCAGATCTAGTTGATATGTTTCTGGCAAACCAATTATGCGAAGGTTATTTCGCCGAGAGCGGTTCTCGAGATCATCCAGTTTCTCCAGTATATAGCGCTGGGTCTGCCTAGCATGTTGATCGTGTGTGAAGGAGTTTTGTACTTCTTCCTCAATGTCAGAGACACGGTGCTCAAGCTCTTGCAGCCTATGGGTGTGTTCTCCCAGTTCCCGCCGGAGCTGTGCCATCCCGGAGGCAATCGCTTTGTCCACCGCCGCTGTAATAGTCGGGGACAGCAGGGCGGCTACCGCTTGGGCTAGGGAAGCCACCTGTGCGTCAGGGAGAGGGGACACTGCAGTCTGTGACACAGAAAGTGCTGGTGGCGAGGCCGCGTCAGCAACCTCCATGGCGCCTGAGGCCTGCTCCGGAGCGGGACCCCTGTTCGGGGGGGCAGACGAGTGGGGGCCGTGGAGGACAAATTTATCCATCCCTACCGGTTCTGTAGTGTGCTGGGAGTCCGTCCCGAGGATCGTTAGGCTCGGATGGGCAAAAGAATCCTGATTATGAGCGGGTGAGTCCGGAGCCGCTGTTCCGCGCTGCCTGTTACATGGGCGCCGGAACCGGAAGTCACCTATTATTCTTTCTATATTGAACTATATAGTAACTGTACTATCTCCCTTTATATTGTAAAGCATTGCACGAACTGTTAGCGCTATATAAATCTTATATAATAATAATAATAATTTTGTATCTAAAATTTTAATTAAGCTAGGAAATCGGTCTGTAAATAAACAAATTGGTATTGTCCACGATGGGTTTTGAAATCATTTCAAAGATGGTCATTAGGGATTCTTGTCAAAAGGTTTGGTATTGGTGAAGTTTGTTAAAGACATCAGTTAATGAAAGAGAAAGGAGGCCAGAGGACTTTTTGCAGTAGGTGGCAGTTAAGCTATTTTTTTTTATGATTTAGGGACCTCATTACTGCTAAGGCTTTATGGCATATGACTGTTGATTCTAATCTATCTTTGATGGATTCTGTTGCTGTCAGTAAAGCAATACGACTTAATAAAGTGTCCACCAAGTCCCAGAAAAATGTGTCGGTGTAAGATTACAACTTTGAGAGGTGTGTTGAATTTCCAGAGCTATTTTAGCAGGATTACTAGTATATGCATTCTTCCCAACTTTATGCCCTGAAGTCAGAAAGGTTATTGGATCAGTTCTCCTCAGTCTGGGTGACAGAAAGGAGTCTTGCTCATTTTCTTTTAAGGTAGAACAAGTCTGCTTGACCTACCAGGAGCATGTTGAGTTTGCACCTAACATTTTCTAGTTCAGTCTTATTTTTTGTTGAGGGGCTCTCTAAAGTGCTTTTTCATGAAATGTTTGTTCAAGGAGATGCGCAGGTCTCAATGCTGAATGAATACTCTGGCCCCTAGTTATGGTCTTTGGGCCTTCCAAAGAGTGACAGTGGTGTGTCAGGGGATTGACTGTGATATTTGTCTTCCTTGATAAACAAGTCAATGGTTGCTTGGGAGGATTAATTCTAAAGGAGTCAGTAAGGGATGTAATTTCATCAATGTTTACTGCTAAAGATGGGGAGAGTGTGACCGATACCATGCAGTGAACCATTCAGAGTACTGATTAAATTGTGGCATTAACACTGGAAGGCTGCATAGTGTGGGACATGAAGATGGTATGTTGGTGTGAGAATTAGCTATGTTGGTGTGAGCAAAAAGTGTAGTCTATCATGGTGGGGTGTTGCTTTCTTCAACAGTCATGGTGAGTAAAGAGGGAGTTGATGGAGGTCCCATCTGTTCAGGTGTAGATGCTGCATTATAAGTTACCACAATGACATCACAGTCTTGAATTTGGCCTACTAAGATAAGAATAAAATGTCCAGATACACCAAAGTCTCTCACGTGTTTCTTTCGTGCTTTTAATTTGTGCATCAACCCTCTCATCCACTCCACTTCACACCCCTTGCGAACCAACACCAGTTGAGCTCTCACCTTTTATTTATGACCCACATATATAATGTAAGGTCAAAAAAAGCACCTGTCCACTTTTTATGGGATCCTTTGGACTCCTATTTTTTTCCCCCTCTGCAAGAGGCGTCAACTCCCCTTTAAGTGCAATCCTCTGTCCAGCAGGCATCATATATCCTCCACTCCAGTGCTTTAAACTTTTAAATACTTAATAAAAACCCTCTCACAATTTTTTGCACTGATATTTATAAGTGCTCAAACGCACCACTATCTGACAACAACCAAACAGCCAACAGATACTGCACTTCCAGGTTATGTAAACAGCGTGCTGATGTAATCCAAATGCCACTGTAATGGAACCGCAACCCACACTGTACTTGCATCGCCTGAGGAAGGAGCATGCATGCTCCGAACGCGAGCACCCCCCTGCCACTATTGGATGTAAGCCTGGATACTGAACGCTGCCAGAAACGCAGAAAGTGTCGAACTCCACCGGCACAGCCAGGACCACGGCCGCCACAGTGTACTTCCCTACAGTGTTGCAGATGAACCATCACCAATTGCTAATCAACTATTTCCTCTGTGTTACTACATTGTTTTTATGTAATAAATAACCTTTTAATCTACACTGAGGTGGCGCTGCTTTTCTTCTCCTACCCCTTTTTGTCTGTTGCAGAGTCCCTCTAGCTCTGTATGTAGCCTGCAGCCACCTCCACCATCCATCTCCACTAACCCCAGGGATTGAACTAGCCTGCACACCTCCTAAAAAGACTACCTACAGCCACAGTTGAAACTTTTTTCATAAGATCGAATGTACTTGACTCTTTCACTGGCGCAGGTCGAACGTTGTGTATATGTACACACTGTACTTGTGGACTTCCGTCAGTATATGGCTTCCTACCAGTCGTGAACATAGATATCAGATTTTTCTGCTGCCCCCATACAAAGCTAGCTGACAACTTAGCTTGTACTGGAATCTCCTTTATTGAACAGTCACACAGAACTTATATACAACATGGGCCTCCCCCTCCTGATCAGATTACCACACACAGGTCAGGGGTTGCCTGATTACATTATCATATGCAGATGAAATTGTATACAGAAATAGAATTAACCTGAACGAATTATCTAGCCATATGAGTTCATTAACCACTTTCAGACCGGAGGATTAAGCTGCTCAATGACCAGGCCCTATTTTGCGATTCGGCACTGCGTGAATTTAATGGACAATTCCGCAGTCGCAATCGTGTGACGCTGTACCCAAACGAAATTGATGTCTTTTTTTCCCACAAATAGTGCTTTCTTTTGGTGGTATTTGATCACCTGTGCGATTTTTTTTTTGTGCTATAAACAAAAAAAAGAGTGACAATTTTGAAAATAAAACAATATTTTTCACATTCTTTTATATGAAATTTTCAAAAAAAAAAAAGGAAAAATCAAACTTTGTTTTCTTCTACATATTTTTGGTAAAAAAAATAGCAATAAGCGTATTTTGATTGGTATGCGCAAAAGTTATTGCGTTTACTAACTACGGGAACGATTTATGTCGTTATTGTTTTTTTTTTACTAGTAATGGCGGCAATCTGCAATTTTTTGCGGGACAGCGACATTGCGGCAGAGAGATCGGACCCCTAACTAACATTTTTGGGGGTACCAGTGACATTACTACAGTAATCAGTGCTATAAATATGCACTGTTACTGTAAAAGTGACACTGGCAGGGAAGGGGTTAACAGTATTGGTGATCAAGGGGTTAAATGTGACCCTAGGGGCGTGATTCTAACTGTGGGAGGGCATAGCTTGCAAAGTCATCACAGAGACATGTGATCCTATATAGCAGGATCACATGACATCTGTGATCACTTCAGGGAAAAGTATGGATGGCCGTGTTTACATCAGCCATCCGTCCGTCTCTGTCAGCGGCGGGAGATCGCAAGTGGTCTGCGGCCATCGGAGCCACCTGTAACTGGCACTAGCTTCCCCGCTGACGAGCGGGGGTGGGAGCGTGCCTCCGGGGGCGCGAGATCACCCCCTAGTTCCTCCCAGGCGAGCGCCGTACATGTACGGGACTTTGCCTGGGAGATCCAGACTGCCCCCATACATCTGCGGAGGCTGGGGCTAAAGTTGTTAACATTTAACAATGGGACACACAGTCTTAACAGAATACACATCCCACCTCAATAGACAGACAATAGGAAAAGACTGCCAGTGACAGTCTGTCCGTCTTCTACATTGAAGTACAGGGAATACACATCTAAGCATCTCTTTGAATATTTAGGAGTCACATACTTCATGGCAACAGGCTATAGGTCTCACAGTGTAAAGTGGGATTAAATCTTCATATTTCTTGAGAGATTTTGTTGATCAATATTACTCTCCCATTTGAAGTTATCCAAACCATTTTCCAGTAACCATTAAATATCTGTTTTCACTCCCAGTGATGGTGAGTACCGTTACAGCCACCCAAAAGCGTTTCATCACTGGGATGCATGACTTCCTCGGGAGATGTGTGTGAGAACACGCCCCTCAAATTTAGTTCACATTTTACTCTAGCTCCTAAGGGTGGGAGGGGGAAGTGTTAGTAAGGCTAAGCGAAACCAGAATGGCCCCACAGGTAATTTCAGGGCCCCATAGTATTGCACTGTTGTCAGGTTGTATATTATCACTGTTAGATCCCATGTAGCCTCCTGATATGGTCATAGTGTCCCATCCGCTTGGGTAGACACATCACAACATTCATTTTGCTGTGATGCTATTGCTCTACTTATTTTTGTGTCATCAGCAAACACTGAGATTGAGCTATTTACCCAAGGCTCTATATCATTTATAAATAAATTAAACAGAATTGGTGCCAGGACAGAACCTTGGAGTACAAGCTTGAGGTAGGTGGGGAAGGTAGAGCATAATTAGGCTACGGTTTCCATATTTTGAGAAATGTTGGTTAGGAATAATTAAGGATGATAGACAATTATTAGAAATTACATTTATGTGATCCTTGACATCTTGATGGAAGGGACAGCGTGTTTCCTGCAGGCCTTGGCGATCACTTGTTTGGCAACCAGATAAACATACATGACCAAATTCGGTTGGTTTGGGAAAAGGCCATGGATTGGGAGATGGAGAAGGGCTATCTTATCATATCATCCTTATAAAGGATCAGGTAAAATGGGTATGCAGTAGGCTAAAGATTCTAAACCGAAATGCTGTCAGTTTGGGTCATCACCACCATATGTGGAGTACATCCCCACCCTGTCCACAACCTCTGAAGTATTACTGTGATTCGGTTTCACATTAAATCAGCAGACCAGGACCCAGTTCCACCAAAAAAGAACCTTGTATGTGGATTCTAGAATAGTGCTGTTAAACAAACATTTACCTATGTTCATCCAGGCTTTGCTCCAGTTCTCCAAGTCTATAGGACTCCCAAAGTCCCATTCCCAATGGCCCACATAGGAGATGGAGGAACATGGTGTACATACATAGGTGAACCCATGGGGAAGTGAAGTATTATTCCCTTGCTGTCTGCCCCATATCAGTTTTACTGCTACAGGGCGGCAGGTGTGTGTCGGATGATGTGTATATATACAGTGCCTTGCGAAAGTATTCGGCCCCCTTAAACTTTTTGCAGGAACACAGAATCCATTCATTACCCCACGTCAGAACTGAGATATGCCTTGTTTACAAATCTCAGAGATATATACATATCTCTTGTGTACATATTGCATATCTCAGTATTGCTGACACCCGCATATCAGCTTCTGCTGTGAATTATAACAGCAGAAGCCGCATGCCTCCTGCAGGCGTAAGTCCGGAATCACATATACAGTGCCTTGTGAAAGTATTCGGCCCCCTTGAACTTTGAGACCTTTTGCCACATTTCAGGCTTCAAACATAAAGATATAAAACTGTAATTTTTTGTGAAGAATCAACAACAAGTGGGACACAATCATGAAGTGGAACGAAATTTATTGGATATTTCAAACTTTTTTAACAAATAAAAAACTGAAAAATTGGGCGTGCAAAATTATTCAGCCACCTTAAGTTAATACTTTATAGCGCCACCTTTTGCTACGATTACAGCTGTAAGTCGATTGGGGTATGTCTCTATCAGTTTTGCACATCGAGAGGCTGAAATTTTTGCCCATCCCTCCTTGCAAAACAGCTCGAGCTCAGTGAGGTTGGATGGAGAGCATTTGTGAACAGCAGTTTTCAGTTCTTTCCACAGATTCTCGATTGGATTCAGGTCTGGACTTTGACTTGGCCATTCTAACACCTGGATATGTTTATTTGTGAACCATTCCATTGTAGATTTTGCTTTATGTTTTGGATCATTGTCTTGTTGGAAGACAAATCTCCGTCCCAGTCTCAGGTCTTTTGCAGACTCCTTCAGGTTTTCTTTCAGAATGGTCCTGTATTTGGCTCCATCCATCTTCCCATCAATTTTAACCATCTTCCCTGTCCCTACTGAAGAAAAGCAGGCCCAAACCATGATGCTGCCACCACCATGTTTGACAGTGGGGATGGTGTGTTCAGGGTGATGAGCTGTGTTGCTTTTACGCCAAATATAACGTTTTGTTGCCAAAAAGTACAATTTTGGTTTCATCTGACCAGAGCACCTTCTTCCACATGTTTGGTGTGTCTCCCAGGTGGCTTGTGGCAAACTTTAAACTACACTTTTTATGGATATCTTTAAGAAATGGCTTTCTTCTTGCCACTCTTCCATAAAGGCCATATTTGTGCAGTATACGACTGATTGTTGTCCTATGGACAGAGTCTCCCACCTTAGCTGTAGATCTCTGCAGTTCATCCAGAGTGATCATGAGCCTCTTGGCTGCATCTCTGATCAGTCTTCTCCTTGTATGAGCTGAAAGTTTAGAGGGACGGCCAGGTCTTCGTAGATTTGCAGTGGTCTGATACTCCTTCCATTTCAATATTATCGCTTGCACATTGCTCCTTGGGATGTTTAAAGATTGGGAAATCTTTTTGTATCCAAATCCGGCTTTAAACTTCTCCACAACAGTATCTCGGACCTGCCTGGTGTGTTCCTTGTTCTTCATGATGCTCTCTGCGCTTTAAACGGACCTCTGAGACTATCACAGTGCAGGTGCATTTATACGGAGACTTGATTATACACAGGTGGATTCTATTTATCTTCATTAGTCATTTAGGTCAACATTGGATCATTCAGAGATCCTCACTGAACTTCTGGAGAGAGTTTGCTGCACTGAAAGTAAAGGGGCTGAATCATTTTGCACGCCCAATTTTTCAGTTTTTTATTTGTTAACAAAGTTTGAAATATCCAATAAATTTCGTTCCACTTCATGATTGTGTCCCCCTTGTTGTTGATTCTTCACAAAAAATTATAGTTTTATATCTTTATGTTTGAAGCCTGAAATGTGGCAAAAGGTCTCAAAGTTCAAGGGGGCCGAATACTTTCGCAAGGCACTGTATATGTGATTCCGGACTTACGCCTGCAGGAGGCATGCGGCTTCTGCTGTTATAATTCACAGCAGAAGCTGATATGCGGGTGTCGGGCGTCAGCAATACTGAGATATGCAATATGTACACAAGAGATATGTATATATCTCTGAGATTTGTAAACAAGGCATATCTCAGTTCTGACATGGGGTAATGAATTGATTCTGTGTTCCTGCAAAGCAGGCACTAGAATCCATTACTTCCCCTAGTAAAAGCAACACACAGTTAACACAAAACACTGGCTAGGTATAACCTCTACACAGCCAGTGTCATTAGTACAGTGACAGTGCATATTTTTAGCACTGATAACTGTATTAGTGTCACTGGTTACAGACAAAATGTCAAAAGTGTCAGAATGCCTATGACAATATCGCAGTCCTGCTATAGGTCGCTGATCGGCACCATTACTAGTATAAAAAAAAATGAATACAAATTCCATAAATATATCCCATAGTTTGTAGACGCTATAACGTTTACATAAACTAATCAATATATACGCCAATTGGAATTTTTTTTTTTTTTTTTTTTACCAAAAACATGTAGCAGAATACATATTGGCCTATATTTTTGATGAGATTAGGTTTTACATTTTTTATTGGATGTGTTTTATAGCAGAAAGTAAAAAATATATATTTTATTGGTCTTTTTTTTGTTTATAGCAGAAATAAAAAAAAAATGCAGAGGTAATGAAATACCACGAAAAGAAAGCTCCATTTGTGGGAAAAAAAATACATACATTTAATTTGAGTACAGCGTTGCACGACTGCACAAATTTCAGTTAAAGTAAAGCAGTGCCGTATCGCAAAAAAATGGCCTGGTCATGAAGGGGGGTAAATCTTCCTGAGGTCAAGTGGTTAAGGATTGGAAATAAGAGCAGGAAAGCAGACATCTGTTTCTTTGAGTATTGGACTGAATACAGGAGTTTCGGTGCTGTGCACAACACCTACAAGATAGAATAGAAGTCTATGGCAAAGTGTGGCTAACCCGCAGGAAAGCCACAGGTGCTTTGCACTGTACCCACGGTGTGGGTAAACCGCAGCGCATCAGTGCAAATGCAGCCTTAGGCCCCTTCCCCACGATCAGTCAGATCGGACCCCCCATTCACCTCTATGGAGCGGCAGAGGTAAACAGACTTGTGTGAGTTTACACCTGCCTACCTCCAATCTGATCCAATCAGCAAAGAAAAAAACATAAGGGGATCCATTCCCCTCCGTTTGGGGGGGATCGGATCAGAGGGCCCATAGAGCAGAGAGGTCTGTGTCCATGTCTGCTCTGCACATGTGAAGCAGACCAGGATCTGTTCTCCCCCCACTCCACTCAGCAGACAGATCCCCTGCTGAGTAAGCGGATTCTGCCCCGTGTGAAAGGGGACTCAGGACAGTAAGGGCTCTTTTAAATTTGCAATGTGGAGGGGGGGGGGGGAGGTTCAAAGCAGACCTAACCAGACCTGAAAAATAATTTTGCTGCTCAGCTGGATACAGAAGAGCCAAAAACTACATTTACCCAGCCTAGGGTAAGACGCTACATAACATTATCACACTATAAAAGGAAGACTACATAGGGAACATTTAGGCTCCATTCACACCTGATCACAGGCAGAATCGCTGCAATTGCGCCCACGATTTCAAATCGCTGCAAAACGCGGGACGCACTTGCGTTTCCAATACTTCTTTATGGGACCCCAATCAAGCAGCAAGTCGCATTGCAACTGCAACTGGTCGCTCAAAAAGGAACGAGCTTATTTTGGGCGAAATCGCCGTATGATGCAATCGCAACGCAATTTATCACGCAACAATCGCAGCAAAATTTTGGTGCGATTGGGGTGCTATTAGAAATAATAGCATTGGATATTTGGAATCGCGGGCGGAAGGAAGGGCAGGCGGAATCGCAGCAATTCCGCCTGCAATCAGATGTCAATGGAGCCTAACACACATTTTTCCTTCTTGTCATGCAAAATGTCTAAGCTATTATTCTGATTGGGCTCATAGCCTGTTATCCACATCCCCAAAGTGAACTATAACAATCAATTGGAAGACTGGGTGACTAAAGGAAGTCACACACAGCACAACAAAAGGTATGTGAGCTGGAGTGAGATAAAAATCAGTTAATTCCATATTTGCTTACCAGGGGTCACTTTAGCAATTAGCCATGTGAAAAGGTCAGTAAAACATTTCTTATTCGCTTGCAATGTTCCATTGAACTGGCTAGAAAATGTGACCATGCTAGGAAGAATCATTTACCTAGCAGAGCCCTCTCCCTCGTAATAGCCTTCTGGGAGTGTCTAAGTGCTGACTGTGCTAGCTCAGCGCCTCCACCCTCCTCTTCACCACCTTAAGACAGGTACACACTATTAAATTTTTTTTCATACAACCCTACGGGTTGCGAAAAAAAACCTGTCATATCTGGTCGCAGCCGTTGTTCTAACAATGCAAGGTTAGTTCAGCGATCTCCCCCGCTGATCTGTTGTGTTCTGTCAGAGGGACGGCTCATCCACTGAAAACACTTTGATCAGCGATCTCTGCCATTAGGAGTCGATCCGGTGCTGGTTTACCAGCATGCACGTCCGACAGAAGCCGGCCAAACCGACTCACACATGAGCCGAATGTCGGACAGTTTTTCTTTTTCGAAGCGCCCGTTGTCTCCCAATATTCGAATCATGTACGGGGCTGTACATACCCTTCACCCTCAAACCTGAGGGCCAGCTCTGAGCCTGCTGGGGCTGTTGACATCACATCCAAAATGGCAGCACCTAGCAGCAGTCTTTGGAGCTTTTGAATATCTACACAAGGGATGCTTTTTTAGGCAAATAACAAGCATAACATACAGTATCTCACAAAAGTGAGTACACCCCCCACATTTTTCTAAATATTTTATTATAAATTTTCATGTGACAACACTGAAGATATGACACTTTGCTACAATGTAAAGTAGTGAGTGTACAGGTTGTATACCAGTTTAAATTTGCTGTCCCCTCAAAATAACTCAACACACAGCCAATAATGTCTAAACCGCTGGCAACAAAAATGAGTATAGCCCTAAGTGAAAATGTCCAAATTGGGATCAAAGTGTAAATATTTTGTGTGGCCACCATTATTTTCCAGCACTGCCTTAACCCTTTTGGGCATGGAGTTCACCAGAGTTTCACAGGTTGCCACTGGAGTCCTCTTCCATTCCTCCATGACGACATCACTGAGCTGGTGGATGTTAGAGACCTTGCGCTCCTCCACTTTCCATTTGAGGATGCCCCACAGATGCTCAATAGGGTTTAAGTCTGGAGACATGCTTAGCCAGTCCAACACCTTTACCCTCAGCTTCTTTAGCAAGGCAGTGGTAGTCTTGGAGGTGTGTTTGGGATCGTTATGTTGGAATACTGCAAACCTGTCTCCGAAGGTAGGGGATCATGCTCTGCTTCAGTATGTCACAGTACATGTTGGCATTCATAGTTCCCTTAATGAACTGTAGCTCCCCAGTGCCGGCAGCATTCATGCAGCCCCAGACCATGACACTCCCACCATCATTCTTGACTGTAGGCAAGACACACTTGTCTTTGTACTCCTCACCTGGTTGCCGCCACACATGCTTGACAACATCTGAACCAAATAAGTTTATCTTGGTCTCATCAAACCACAGGACATGGTTCCAGTAATACATGTCCTTAGTCTGCTTGTCTTCAGCAAACTGTTTGCAGGCTTTCTTGTGCATCATTTTTAGAAAAGGCTTCCTTCTGGGATGAAAGCTATGCAGACCAATTTGATGCAGTGTGGGGCGTATAGTTTGACGACCACTGCCTTGCTAAAGAAGCTAAAGGTAAAGTTGATTGACTGGCCAAGCATGTCTCCAGACCTAAACCCTATTGAGCATCTGTGGGGCATCCTCAAATGGAAGGTGGAGGAGCGCAAGGTCTCTAATATTCACCAGCTACTGTTGCTAGTAGTTTAGACATTAATGGCTGTGTGTTGAGTTTTTTTTGAGGGGACAGCAAATTTACACTGTTATACAAGCTGTACACTCACTACTTTACATTGTAGCAAAGTGTCATTTCTTCAGTGTTGTCACATGAAAAGATATAATAAAATATTTTCAAAAAATGTGAGGGTGTACTCACTTTTGTGAGATACGGTATATATTAAATGCACATATAATCTAATGTTTTTTTTGATGAAATAAATGGTCTGGTGATAGTGTCTCAATATTTCTCAAAGGAAGTAATTTTGAAAACCACAAGAAAAACACTAATTTGTAATATGAAGACATAAATGAAAAAGACTTTATTTGGTACAGTTAAAATAGCATGTAATGTTAATTATTTCCTCTCATAAAGCTATGTACAATACAGAATATGTAAATAAATACATGTGCCAGCAAGTTAAAGACTGGGTCTAAATAAAATATAGCAGTAACAATGACAAGTGTAGTTTCATTAAGCATGAAGTTTTACATTTTTTTAGGTGACTGAGCCTATTGCCTTTGGATTTTGCTACATTATCGCTCTAAGCATGCTTGTAGATTAAGGACAAATATAACATTTTTCAGTTTTGGGTGGATGCTGGTAACTTTTGCAACAGCCATCCAAAACGGTCCATTATGGTGGGACTTACTCTTTGAAGTGATATAAGATAATAGAGAGATGTCAACTAAACAATTGCAAACTGGCATACAAAAGGCAGTTCCGCTTTGCAATTTTTGTCAAACCACTTGCCATCTGCAATTGCAGACAATGCTGCACAGTTCTCCTGTTTGCCGCCATCAGGCTCAAAGGTTGTTCCGGTCTCCCAATTTTTATAGAAAATTCGACTTCCAGTCATATCCACCCAAGAACCCTCATTTGCCATGTCGTTGATGCCTATCCAGGTTTCAAAGCTCATGCCTAAACTCTTACGCACATAATCATTCAAAAAGTCGTTCTCATCTTTGGTTTCTGGGGTACTCAGGGTTCCACCTTGTGCAATGCAGTCATCGCTGGCCTCGTGGTAGTTCTTTGGTTCAGAGACGGACAGGAAGCATTTGTTGAGTGTTTTCGTGCCCTTCAAACAGACTGAAGAAACATGTAATAAGTAACGGTGATCCATGAGTTTAAATTAATATATATTGAGTTAGTATACTTTATGGGTTGCCAGTGGCAGTGTTAAGCGTGAATAACTGTAGGAATGTTAATTTTGAGCTGACATACTGATCTAGAAAACTATTCTTTTCTTTCCACACCAGAAACATTTGCAAATCAACAATATATCATCACAGTAACTAAAATTATGTTTTGAAACCAGTAAATGTTATCTTGAGTTTGGCCAGTTAGAATAGATATGGAATTTATGGATGTCTTCATAATTTTTGTTTGCCGCATCTCTATGACTACATTACCTAGGAGAGGGTATAAGCAGGCCCTATTAAAATAAAGGGACCAAAAGAACATCTTTCCAAAGCCATACAAGACAAAAAGGGATTTATTTACTAAAACTGGAGAGTGCAAAATCTGGTCCAGCTCTGCATAGAAACCAATCAGCTTCCTTCTTTTTTTTTGTCAACGCTTAATTGGTAAAGTTAGAAGCTGATTGTCTACCATGCACAGTTGCCCCAGATTTGGTGCTGCAGCTAAAACCTTCTTGTTTCTGTTTATTTGATCAGCTTAGGACATGTTTGAACTCATTATGTAGCCAAATGTATCTGCTCACACTAAACAACTGTAGCAATACCCCTGCAGGAGCCACTTGATAATTTGGGTTCTCTCTTCTGGACCTCGACTCCAAGAACAATCTCAGCCCCTCTGAGACAGCTGGTTGAATGAAAGGTACTGCAAGCTTTTATAGGAACACAATACCGTTAGCTCGGCTGTGAATTAGCACCAGGAAATAGACACAAGACTGTTTTGTGGTAATTTAACTTGTTGTATTGGAACAGGTTAGAATAAATGGTGGCTTGTGAAATTGAACACACTGAAGGTAGATCAGGGATAGGCTGCTAGACAGTTTAATTACTATGCCAAGGTAAATTAGAATAGAGTTTTCTACCACTTGGCTGAGAATAACGAATGAATCAGTAAAGTCAGCAATAAACAGTGCATAAAAACTTTAACTACAATGTAAATAATACCAATATAAGTAGTGTAGAGTGCACTCTAGGAGAATGGCCAGGATATGGTACAATGTCCTCTGAGAGGTAACTTTTAGCATAGGCAACAGGTAAAGGTCTCTTTGTAGCAACTGTAAAAGGACAGTATTTAGTCCTAACTCTTCAACTTGCTAGCGCTGGGGCCCAGTTGTACCGCTGGTGCACATGAAAAGAGTCCCAGTCAAGCCTGCAGGCAGCAATAAGGCTACTAGATGTAAATGAAACATATGCATTTCAAGAACAATAATAAGCTGCATTACACTGAGTGTGTGTAATAAATATTGTGTATAAAATGTGCTGTGCTAAAAAAGTAAATTAACTTATAAATGTGTAAAATTTCATGTGCTACAAACAAATGAACCCCACTGACCAAAAATGCAGACAACGTGTAACAATTGCAGTAAATGCAAATGCATAGAACAATGGAAAAAAATTTAAAGCAGTGCGATCAATATGCACAACCAATCAATAAACAATTTTATTGACAAATTCTGGGTAATCAATTCCTAAATTATCCAACCAAATTACAAAAAAAAAAAAGGAAAAAATAAATAACTAATTCAAAACACCCCTTGTTGTTGCTCACACTGATATGTGCTTTCCACACCTGGCAGAAGAAATGCTATACAAAGTGCAGCGCACTTTGTCTCCAATGTAACAATGACTATGACTATATCTCCAATGTAACAATGACTATGACTATGTCTCAAATGTAACAATATAGTGACTAAAATTCTACACCTTACTTCTTTATGTACATATATAGGAGTGTGTTATACAATACAATCTTAGCAAACAAAAAGAAAAAACAAAACACAGTATAAATTCTACTCAATAGAATCAAATACCATCATTGTGCTTTATCTCTTAAAATAAGCACTTTATTAAAATATCACACTCGCATATACATATCTCTCAACTTTGTAAGATAGGAACGAGGGACACCTATAAGCAAAAGTATGTAGGCATAGGACACACCCCCTGCCGTGCCCCGTAAAAGAGAATTATACCAAAAAAATTATTATGTAAAGCAACAAGTGATTTTTTTTTTTTTTTTTACCACTACTATTCCTTTATACTGGCTTCTGAAATTTACAAAGGCAGCAATTTAGAATTTGGATTAAAGGTTTAGCACTTTTTGAAAGATAAATAGTGCATTCTTTATACAACTACTATAGTTGGGTGGAAGATGGATTGTTGAGTAGACTTTCTGTGGCCAAGGAGGGGTCTCCTAGTTCCAGGGGAGATCCTATCTCCAGGCTGGGCTCAGGCTGGCTCAGGGGGGATCCATTCAGCAGAGTCTTGCCTGAGAAGCAGGGAGGACAGTATAAGTACATCAGCACACCCAGGGACATTCAAGGGGAGACACTGCCATATGTAGCAAGCTTTATAAAAGGACAGCGCTGTGCTTAACCCCTTTATTACCTTGTGTAAAAAGTTGTCCTCCTCTTCTTCCACTGTCCCCAATCCATCTCCCAAAAAGACAGAGCCTTTGGAGTTACTCTGCACATGCTCAGTTTGGTGTGTATTGCTAGAAAGTTTGCATGAGAGAGGGTACATGTGATCAGCACAGGGCCAATCAGCACTGTCCAGACAGGGGGTTAGGGCTCCTGCAGCCTCATAGGACAGTCAGAGGAGAATGAAAACTCTTCCTACAAGCTTTAACCAGACACTGATAGAAGTCACAAGACTGCTGTATACTGCTGGTGATAAAAGGTATTTAGCAGTTTGTGTTTACTAAAATAATTGGATTTCCATGTTCTGTGTACAGTGGTAGACCAGATATAGTGAATGCAGGCTCCTTGGTTTAGTAACACTTTAAGTTTTGAATCTGCTCTAGGCACAGGTATACCATTATATACAGGGTAAGTCTAAAGCACCATTGGTAAAGGGTATAGAAACGTGGACTGTTATGTTTGCTAACCAAGAAACTTGTCAATACAATGAGAGCAAACAGCACAAGTTTCTTGGTTATTGATTTACAAACTGTTTGCACTTTACTTACTTGTCTGCAATGACTGTTGTTCCTTTAGGTGGTTTATCTCCTGCTTAAGGTCCTGGACCTCCTTCTTCAGCTCTTCATACATTTTCAGGGTAACCCCATCTGCTGAATAGGACAGAAGAATGACATTCCACTGTCAGCTGCTTAGTAACATACTGTCAATCATTTAGAGCAGTGGTTCTCAACTCCGGTCCTCAGGGCACACTAACAGGCCAGATTTTAAGTATTACCTTGGGGAGATGCAGATTAGAATACTGCAACCACTGAGCAGGAAATGATATCACCTGGGATGTATTTCAGTTTTCTTGCAAACCTGGTCTGCTAGTGTGCCCTGAGGACCGGAGTTGAGAAACACTGATTTAGAGGAACACAATTATCTCAAGAGGTGTAATTCCTCTGATTCTCTGTAAAATGAAAAAGCATATATCACTGTCCTATTACAACATCGGCTTTTTACCCCCTGGCCAGGCTGTCAAGTTCATCACTTTTTTGTCCTGTAAAGAGGAACTTCATCAAGATATAGAAAAAAATTAAAAGTCAGCAGCTACAAATACTGTACTGTTAAATCACAGCCAGCTCCCCACTGCGCATGTGCAAGATTGCGAGGTGGGGAGGGTGAGATGAGAAATGTCAAGGCAATGCAAGGCAAACGTTGCAGAAGTAGGAGCAGGTACTGACAAAAAACGGAATGGACTCCACCCCCCTCCCTCCAAAAAACCTGCTACTCAGTTACAGGGAGGTAGAGAATCAGTGAAACTTCACTTTTAGGTGAGGTTTTGCTTCAATCACGTATGCTCACACACCGGCAGTATAGCCTGTAAACTCTTGTGTGCCATTGTCTGCTGGTCAAACCAGCATGATATCTGGTGAGTGATTTCAGACATAAGTGGTGGTGGATTGTCATGAAGGTGCAGTGTTTGCAACACAACAAGGTTTTCACCTTTTTCTACTTTTTGCTGTTTTGTTTCATATATTTTTTTCTGGAGATACAACACTATTTTGTTTGAACACAATGGACAACTTTTGAGCACAATTTTTTATTCACAGAACTGCACGAAAGAACTTTCATACAATTTGAATCTTTATATTTTATTTATTTTTATATATATTATACACACACAGGGCTGCTGTTAGAAATCACGGGGCCCAGTACAGCCTACCTGGCAGGGCCCCCGAATATGTCAAGACAATATTTTCCCAAAAAATACACTAAAATCATTATTAGCGGACACAAACATTATAGAGAACCTGTGTGAAGTAGCCCTTTTTATTTGTTTTTTACATTAAAAAAAAATTTTTTTTTTTAAAAAAATGTTAAAAAGGTTTACAATTATTTTATTTTACAATTTTTTAAATTATTTATTACAATGTTTGATTATTATTATTTTTTTTACAAATTGGGGGGGGGGCACATGGGGAAGGGGGGGAGATCAGAAGCAGGCAGAACAGGGAGGGGGATCGGTGTCGGAGAAGCAATTACAGGAATGATGCCCTGTGTCTGTGTCTCTACCTGCAGCAGCTGGAAACTAACTTTCAGCTGCTGCAGAGAACCGCACAGGGCTACCTTCTGTAATTGCCCCTTCACTCGACCGCACCAGTTCCCCATACTGTTGGGGCCCCCTGTGTACCCAGGCCCTCTACAGGACGACTGTTGGTTCTCCCCTATCAGCGGCCCTGTATATATACATACATGCATTCAATTGTTCTTGATTAGCTTTGATATGATGTGAACAGTTTTAGTTTACTTGTGGAGTTCACAGTATTAACATATACAGGCATCACATGGTTCACAGTTAGTTTATTTAGGTTTGACAGATTTGTTTCACTTGTATCTTAGTGTATCAGTTTAGATGCATACACTATTGCAATAGCACAAAAGCATATCATTTTTTGTCTCACATAATGTGGTAGATTGATAGACACTGATTTTTGAATAGCAATACCCGTTGTTCATAGCACTGGTTTTTGCAGACATGTATTTAAGTTGAGGTTTTTTCTCAGAAACACAGCAGCAGTGCAACATACTCCCATTTCATTAGATCTGGGCATGGTTCCATCATACACAATCATTCCTAATTAATCTTTTAGTTTAATCCACTAATATGTTGCCACCATGGCTGTCTTTAACGTGGGGCAAAAGGGGTAGCTGCCCAGTCATTGTTGTGGGGCCCAAAGCAGCCAAGTCTCATAGTAGATAGGTGGATTTGGCTATCAAACGAGGGGGAAATTGAATGTTCGGGGCTCTGGTGATTGGTTGGATTTTATGTCTTCAGCCTGTGAGGTGATTGGTCAGCTTGGTAAGGTAGACCTTGTCCAGGGAGAGTGCCTGTCAGTCCTGGGCACAGTCACACTGACCCCTCTCCCTCACCATGTCTGGCAAGCTGCAAACCATCGGCCCGCTGAGGAACTTCTTCACCAGAGGGTTCAGCAAGGCGTGCCTGGTGTTTACCTGGTATCCTCTGGACACTATCAAGGTGAGACAAATAGGGGAGGGGGGGCAATGCAGGGGTCTGTGGAGGGAGGGGAAGGGGGCCTGTGTAATGATGGCAGTATGGGGGAGGGGGGTCCTGTGTAAAGAGGGGGGTAGTATGGGGGAGGAGTCCTGTGTAATGATGAGGGTAGTATGAAGGAGGGGTCCTGTGTAATGATGAAGGAGGGAGATCCTGTGTAATGATGGAGGAGGGAGATCCTGTGTAATGATGGAGGAGGGAGATCCTGTGTAATGATGGAGGAGGGAGATCCTGTGTAATAATGGAGGAGGGAGATCCTGTGTAATGATGGGGTAGTATGGGGGAGGGGGTCCTGTGTAATGATGGGAGAAGGAGTCCTGTGTAAAAATTAGGAAAGTAAGGGGGAGGGGTCCTGTGTAATGATGTTTTTTTTTAATAAAGATGTAAGTCTATGACTTTTTTTTTAATCAATGTCAAATCAATATATACCTCTTTGCACCGACAGCACACAAATGTGTGGCCTCTTGGTGGGTAGGCCTTGGTGCCAAGCGGCCACATATTTGTGTGCAGCATTGCAAAACAAGCTGTGCTGAGAGCATGCGCCCTGCACGCTCCCGACACTGTTACCAGTGGTTAAGGCTACGTTCACATGTGGGCGCAGCGGATCCCGGGCAGAATCACAGCGATTCTGCCCGCGATCCGGAAATCATTGCAAATCACGGGATGCCTGTGCATTGCCCGTGATTTGCAATGGCACCCCAAATGCTGTGTGATGTTGCCGCGATTTCCGCATGACACCCAAGAAAGGTACAAGAGCTTTTTTGGGGCGTCATGCGTCCCACGATTTTGTTTGCACGATGTTACCGCAATTCATCAGGCAGAAATCGCGGCAACATCGCACAGCATTTGGGGTGCCATTGCAAATCACGGGGGTTTTTTTTTATGTTTTTTTTACTTTTTTGATTGAACAAACAAAACGACTGCACATTGTTCGTTTAAACAAAAAATAGGGTTAGCAAAGTAAATAAGTGTAAATTAGGTTGTAATGTAGCTAGTTCAAACTTAAGCAGCCCATAGATGGGTTTTAAAAAAAAACTGAATTTTTGTAAAATCTTACCTGTAAAATTCCTTTCTCTGAGTCCTCCGACAGTCGCCGCCTCTTCATATTCGTCACATATGGGGTATTAGACTTTGCTCCGAAGGAGTAGCTAGGCAACAGAATATGTTAACATTAAACCTTTTAACATATCCCACCCTCAAGGGGTGGTCCCCTCAGTCAATACCCTCCTACTTCCTGCAACCATATCTCAGTTTCAGTGGAATAGCAGTAGAGTATACAACCAAACCCCAAAAGAGGGGCGGGGGCGGCGACTGTCGGAGGACTCAGAGAAAGGAATTTTACAGGTAAGATTTTACAAAAATTCCGTTTTCTCTTACGTCCTCCGACAGTCGCCGCCTCTTCATATTCGTCACATATGGGGACGTCCCAAAGCAGTGCAAACATGAGGGGTGGGAAACGCATCCGCGCCGAAAGGCAACGCAGTCTCCGCATCAAAGAAAGGAACCTTACCAAAGGAAGGAACCCAGCTGGGCAACAGGAAAAAACAGGTGCTCAACAGGAGCAACAACCCAGGAAAAGACAAATAACCAGGGGATAAAAAACTTATCCCAACAGCCAGTGGTCCCCAACAAGGGACCCTAGGGAATTGCCGCACTAAGAACCTTGCGGCCAAAGGAAGCATCCGCCGATGCCTGAACATCTACTTTGTAGAATTTTGTGAAAGTGTGCACGGTCGACCAGGTCGCCGCCTTACACACCTGGGCTACAGAAGCCCCATGACGACAGGCCCAAGACGTACTCAGAGATCTAGTAGAGTGCGCCTTCATAGGCACAGGGGGAACCTTCCCCTGCAAAGCATAGGCCTGTTCAACGGTCTGCCTGATCCATTTGGCGATGGTAGAGGCCGACGCCGCCATGCCCTTCCAAGGACCCTCTGGAAGAACAAACAAGGAATCCGTCTTTCGAAAAGACTCAGTCGATTTAAGGTAAACCCTTATCGCCCGAACAACATCCAAAGAATGTAATCTCACCTCCTTTGGATGTTTAGGCTTCGCGCACAGCGAAGGCAAGACAATATCCTCATTAAGATGGAATTCCGAAACTCGCTTCGGAAGAAAAGAAGGATTAGGTCGCAAGACCACTTTATCCAAATGAACAACCAGATACGGAGACTTGCAGGACAAAGCCGCCAGCTCCGACACTCTGCGAGCCGAAGTGATCGCAACCAAAAAGGCGACCTTTTTGGACAACATAGACAACGAGATCTCCCTGATCTGTTCAAAAGGAGCACGTTGTAACACAGATAGAACGAGATTCAAGTCCCAAGGGGGCAGAGGATCCCTCCTAGGAGGAACCAGATGCCGCACTCCCTGAACAAAAGTGCCAACCAAGGAGTTGGAAGCCACGGGACGTTGAAACAGAACGGCCAGCGCAGACACCTGACCCTTTATCGTAGCCAGCGCCAAACGCTGATCGACACCCGCTTGAAGGAAGGACAGCACTCGGGAAACCGAGTACGTGCGGGGTGAAAACCTCCTGGACTCACAACAGGCAAAATAGGCCTTCCAAGTACGGTAATAAACCTTCCCCGAGGAAGACTTCCTCGCGTTGATCAAGGTATGAACGACCTCTGGGGAGAGACCCTTCTCCTTCAGGACCTCGGTCTCAACAGCCAGGCCGTCAAAGCCAGCGACTGTAAAGCAGGATGGTAAATCGGCCCTTGAGACAGGAGATCGTCTCGAAGAGGCAGACGCCACGGGGCGTCGACCGCCAGATTCACGAGGTCTGCGTACCAGGACCGGCGAGGCCAGTCCGGTGCCACAAGAATCACCGTGCTGCGTTCCGAGTGAAACCTGCGAAGGAACCTGGACAGCAACTGAATCGGTGGAAACGCGTACATCAGCTTGTACTGATGCCACGGGGCCACTAACGCGTCCGACGCGTCTGCCCGAGGGTCGCGCGTCCTTGCCACGAACCTTCTCACCTTGTTGTTGAGACGAGACGCGAACAGGTCCACATCTGGAAGACCCCACTTCGCGCACAACATCTGGAAGACAGCCGGGTGGAGAGACCATTCCCCATGATCCAGGGTCTGGCGACTCAGATAGTCCGCCTGCCAGTTCTCCACCCCTGGAATGTGAACCGCCGTTATCGCCGGGACATGAGTCTCGGCCCAAGACAGAATGTCGGCCACTTCTCGAGCCGCTCGGGCACTCCTGGTGCCCCCTTGGTGGTTGATGTAGGCCACCGCCGTGGCATTGTCCGTCTGCACCCGAACCGGGCAGCCCCGCAGCCGGTCCGTCCAGCGATGAAGACAGAGATTTATCGCACGCAATTCCAGAATGTTGATCGGAAGGGAGGACTCCCCCTCCGACCAAGTCCCCTGGGCGGACAGAACGCCCAGAACACCACCCCAGCCCGACAGGCTGGCATCCGTAGTGATTACCGTCCACGAGATAGGACGAAACAACTTGCCCCCGGACACCATCGGGGACTGGAGCCACCACAGAAGGTCTCTTCTGGTGCGATGACTCAACGAGATTTGAAGATCCAGAGATTGAGGTCGCCCGTCCCACATGGACAGGATCTCCGCTCGGAGACCCCGCGTGTGAAACTGGGCGAAGGGAATCGCCTCGAAGGCCGAGACCATCAATCCCAGACATCTCATGCACGTCCGCAGAGACGAGTGCGGAACGTCCCTGAGGGACCTGACTTCCTCCTGAAGAGTTCTGAGTTTGTCTTCCGGCAGGAAGACCTTCGCCTGCACCGAGTCCAGAATCATTCCCAGGTAGGGAAGACGAACCGACGGACTCAGTGTCGACTTTGGAAAATTTATCGTCCAACCAAACTCCTGCAGAGTTTGCATCGTGACAGACAGGTCCTTCTCCAGACCCTGGCTGGTCGCAGACCGAACCAGAATGTCGTCCAGATACCCCAGGACAGAAATGCCCTGGGCCCTCAATAATGCCAGAACCGGTGCAAGCACCTTGGTGAAGACCCGCGGAGCCGAGGCGAGACCAAAAGGCAACGCCACGAACTGGTAGTGATCCTCCGCAATGGCGAATCGAAGGTACCTCTGGTGACCCTCGAAAATGGGGATGTGAAGATACGCATCCTTCAAATCGATGGAGGCCATGAATTCCCCGGGAACCAGGGCAGCCACCACCGACCGCAGGGATTCCATGCGGAACTTGCGAACCCGCACAGAGCGGTTCAGAGCCTTCAAGTCCAGAATTGGACGAACCTTGCCCTCCTTTCTGGGCACGGTGTACAGATTGGAATAAAACCCCCAAAATCTGTCCCGATGAGGCACCGGAACTACCACTCCCTGAGCCCTCAGGTCCCGCACCGCCAGGTGCAGGTCCCGTAAACGCTCTGGAGACAGTTGAAGATTTGAGGGAAAAAATCTGCTCTCCGGCCGAGAGAGAAACTCGATCTTGTAACCAGATTGAACGATCTCCTGAACCCATCTGTCCCGCACGCGGGCCAACCAGGGCTGAAGAAAACCGAGCAAGCGTCCCCCCACCCCAAAACTGGGTGAGGGCGCCCCTTCAGGCCGCACTGTTATGGGCTGCGGATCCGGATTGACCGGACTTCTGTTTTCCAGACCAGGGCTTCTTCTGAGAGCCTTGACCTTTGAACGGTTTGCCCTTGTAGTGCGACCGAAAGGCACGAAAGGACCCCTGAGGGGGCCGAAAATTAGCATGCTTCTTCCCAGAAGCCCCCTTAGCCTTGGGGAAATGGGGCAAGAGAGTGCTCTTACCTCCGGTGATCCCCTTAATCAACACATCCAAGGACTCCCCAAAAAGGCGAGACCCATCATAAGGCAGATTGGCTAAGGACTTACGTGAAGATTGGTCCACCGACCAACATTTCAACCAAACCAGGCGGCGAGACAACACCGCCACGCTGTGCACACGTGCAGCCAACGGGACTAGGTCCAAGTCCGCATCACACAGATACATGACACCCTGGTGGATTTGATCCACCATATCCAGGGTCGCCGGCGAGGCCGAATTGGCCACTAAGACGCGCCTAAGCATCTGCGTCCAACTTGCGACCGCCTGGGCCGCCATGAGAGAGGCAAACAGAGCCTTAAGCATAGAACCCGTAACAGAATAAGTATGACGGGCAAGAGACTCCAATCTCCTATCCGTGGCATCACGGAACACAGGGGAATCCTCTGCAGGAATCGCAGTGGATTTGTTTAAAACCGCAATTGCGTGATCCACTGGGGGTGGCACACACCACCTTTCATCAGTGGAAGGCGAGAAAGGATAACGCAGCTTGAACCTACTTGGTACAGCAAAAGGTTTGCGTAGATTGCGCCATTGTTCCTTAACAGCGCGCTGAAAATCATCATTGCAGGGAAAAACCTGCGGCGTCCTGCGTTTCCTCTGCGTCCCATAAGCCGCCAAGGCAGCGGGGGGACACACTTCATCCTGCAAACGCAGCGTTTGTTTTATGGAAGCAATCAATTCATCCATGATTGCAAGCTCTTCAGGCGAGCCAGGGGGAGAATTATCAACCCCTTCAACTTCAGCCTCCACCTCGGACCCCACTAGATCCAGGGAGGAGCGGGACCCCGATAAGGAGGCCCCCGCCATAACAGCCCCATCACCTTCACCCTCAGAATCAGAGGAAAGAGAAACTCTGGGTCTTTTAGCAGATTGAGCAGCCACCAGCATCTGTACCTGAGCAGCAAGGCCAGCCACAATAGTGGCTAAATCCCCCCCTGGGGGGGAAACAGCGGTCCCCTGGCTTTCCACCAAGGCGGTAGGAAATTTGCCCTCCTGAGAATCCATTGCCCCTATTACAAATGCCGGATAATAAAGGGTTAACTGCCCCTTTAACAAGCGCGGCGAGCTCAGCCCACCGCACCACACACAAGCACAATGAGACCCCCACAGGGACAATAAAACTGACACAGGCAATGGATAAGAAGGATATAACCTGAGGAGACCCTCGCCGCTGCTGCTGCCTCGATCGGTGTTCCTGGAGAAGAGGAAGTGATGCGGCCAGGGCGCTCTATGAAAGCCTATGGGAGGCTACAAGAAAATGGCTGCCATGCATGTAGAACATGCGGCCGGAGCGAGTGTAGGCAAAATGGCGCCGTTTGGTGCCAAAACCGCCGCTCCACAGTACAGTAATGCACACATGTCATCCATGTATACAGAGGCGTAACTAGAACCTTCAGGGCCCCGATGCAAGAAACCATGAAGGGCCCCCCAGACCCCTGGCCGGGGCCCTTCCCTTCAAGCCCGGGGCTCTTCCCACTAATCCTGGGGCTCTTTAATCTCATTGCATGGCCTTTTATTACGGTCCCGCATCAGGATCCTTTCACAAGTTCTGCAGTGGGCCCCCTTCCTGCAATCTTGGGGCCTCCCCACAGTGGTGAAATGCCAGGGCCCGGTCGCAAGTGTGACCTTTGAGATCCTAGAAGTTCACCCACTGGTTTGCTACCGGGCCCCCTGGAGCATGGGGCCCGGTAGCGATTGCAACCCCTGCAACCCCTGTAGTTACGCCCCTGCATGTATAAAAAAACATGTTAGATCGCCGCAGCGATCACTGTATAGTGCCCAAACATGCCACAAAACATGCCCCACAGCACACAGCTTCTCACACTGACAAGGCTGACACACACAGTGTCACACAGCTCCCCCCCCCCCCCTTGCAGCCCACAGCATGCAGCCGAGTGATAGGGAGACAAACAGTGTGAACAGAGGCAGGTTACACAGTCCCAGACTGACACCCCCCCAGACAGACAGGTCCCCACATAGATACACTTACCTCACAATGGCGTGGGGGACCCGCACAGGCGAACAAGCAGCTGCACATGAGGCAGGGAGAGTCGCATACAAGACGCACAGAATGGGGGTTAAGAAACCGCACAGCGTCCAGTGAGGTAGCCACCTCACCAATCATCCCTGCACCGAAAAGGGATGGGTCGTTCACTGTGCCAGGAGCGTTACCTGGCTGAACGCTCGATGGCAGGCTGGGAAGCCACTGACCCACGACCTGCGACCAGGGGGATCAGCCCGAGACCCAGCCCGCATGATCCTCTTCATCCGAAGAACTAACTAATGCTGACAAAAAGAACAGCTAAGTAAAGGTAGAGAGAAAACTCAAACAAAAAATCAAAAAAGAAGAAAGAGTCTGGGGCACAAAGCCCCAGCACAGAGAGAGCCAGCCACTCCTGACAAGCTAGACATTGAAACTGAGATATGGTTGCAGGAAGTAGGAGGGTATTGACTGAGGGGACCACCCCTTGAGGGTGGGATATGTTAAAAGCTTTAATGTTAACATATTCTGTTGCCTAGCTACTCCTTCGGAGCAAAGTCTAATACCCCATATGTGACGAATATGAAGAGGCGGCGACTGTCGGAGGACGTAAGAGAAAACTCAATTCCCCCATACACACATTTGAAGTACTGAGGCCATGTATTCTGTTAGAATATGCTGATCAGTGCTGCTGGCTATAGCCGATAGTAAATATACAACAGGGTGGTTGTACAGAAGTTGATTCAGTAGATCGACTTCTGTACAACCGCCTTGCCCATACATAGGTCGAAATGTTTCTGGTCCCTGCTGATCCATGGAAGGCAGGCTTTATTGACGGCAACTAGCAGTGCTGGGACAAGGTTATCCTGCGCCCAGGGCAAATATGCCAAATTGCGCCCCCACCCCCCTTAACTTAGAGTTAGGGTCAGGGCGTCCCCACCCCTGCAATATCCCATTGTGCCCAGGGCAGCCGCCCCTCCTGCCCAGCCCTTGTCCCATCCCTGGTAGCTAGCTAGACTGTAGCCAGCCTAGACTCTGATTGCCAACTAACGTTATCTGGCTTTTTTGGGTTTTCCATAAGCCCAGGACATTGTTTGCTTCTACTTACTATTATGGAGTGTTTTCCAGTAGATCAGGTGAAGAGATTACAATAGCGTAAGTTATAAATATTTTTTCACACTGGCCATTCACTGAAGGGTTTTTGCCAGTGATGTGGCTGGGGAATAGAATAAATATATGCCATATCTTTTTGAATAGTCCTTTCAAGCTTTGCCTGGAGAGGATGTGTGTGTAGGGGATCCAGTCATTTGCCCCTCAGGTCTTGCCTGGGTTGGATGTGGTTTCAGAGGGTCCAGTCTAGCCCCCTCAGGCCTACTGCCTGGGAGGGAGTAAAGGGTCAATGCTTTTTAAGGCCTTTCTTAAGCCTCGTACACACGCACAGATTGTTGGCCGTAAATTGTCGGCCAACGTCCGATCTGCCGATTGTAGGCTTGTTAGTATGATGCTTCCGACAACCAACTGCGAATTTTTGGCCGAAAAAAATCTGGTGTGCATGCTATAAAATTTTTGTTGGCCAACAACAGAACTGCAGATTGTTCCTCAGTCAGTACAGATTTCGGCAGACAAAAATCAGATGAGCAAGACTGGGCATGCTCAGAGAAGAAAAAACACACGGAAAGTCAACCATCACATGACATCACTTCTGAAGTTGATTTTTGTTGGCCAACAAAAGTCCAGTGCAAGTCTAGAGCACAACAATCTGTGCGTGTGTACGGGGCTTTAGGGTATATCTCAAGAGAAGCCAATATTCGTGCTTATTAGATCTGCTTTATGAGAAAGGAAGCTGAAACATAAAAGAGGAGTTCTATGTAATCAGATGAATAGTCTCATCTTTAAAGTGATTGTAAACCCTCACCTTTTAAAATAACTTATTCAGTTTAAATTAGAAATGAAACACAAAACATGTGTATAGATATAAAAACATTATAAATACCTTTTTTTTTCTTTTTTTATAAGTGATTACATTTCCTCAATTATCAGCTACAGAGGAGCTGAGGGAGGAAAAACAGCAGCACATTAATCGTTCCAGTGAAAGGCTATGTTAGGAAAAGTCTCATCACTGGAGGAGAGCAGGCTTAGCTGCCACCTATGTGTGACCTATTACAAATGCATACTATTTAAACACATAAAAGTCTTCAGTCAGATAGCTCTGAAGAAGAGGGTCTACCCCTTGAAAAGCAGAAGCACCTGGTTCTGCTTCGTGATGCTGCTAATGCACACCTAGAGTTGTGGTTTGAGTCTATTTTTGGAGATTTTTTTCTTTTTCTGTATCTAACTCTGATACCCAACTGGTTTTATGAGTTTATTGCATTATTTTTAAATATATTCGAAAAATTGGTACCTTAGCTAATGCACAAAGCTGCTGCACCCTTCTTGTGCTCTTTCAAACAAAAAATCATTGACAGAGAGGATATCTGTCATTCGGTCATTGGTGGGTCAGTGAGCATTTTTGGGGCAGTTGTAAGCCAAATTATCGGTTAAAAGTCTAGGACCAGAAAAATCCAGCGCCAGTTTTGGTGGTGAATGCTACAAGGTGGACATTTTACCTTGTATTTATCTTGACCACTCAATCAAGTGCAAGAGAGAGTAAAGTAGGATTTTTGCTAGCATATGATAAGTTGATTGAAACAAACATTTTACTAAGCTCAGGGAACATCTAATTTGCAAAGCAAACATCCACTTTGCAAAGTAAAGTGTCTCTAAGCCTTTAGTAAATCAATTAAAATGTCTCAAGGACCTCTACATTGAACAGTCTTGTCTGTCTCAACTACCTCTACATTGAACAGTCTTGTCTGTCTCAACTACCTCTACATTGAACAGTATTGTCTGTCTCAAGGACCTTTACATTGAACAGTCTTGTCTGTCTCAAGGACCTCTACATTGAACAGTCTTGTCTGTCTCAAGGACCTCTACATTGAACAGTCTTGTCTGTCTCAAGGACCTCTACATTGAACAGTCTTGTCTGTCTCAAGGATCTCTACATTGATTGAACAGTCTTGTCTGTCTCAAGGACCTCTACATTGAACAGTCTTGTCTGTCTCAAGGACCTTTACATTGAACAGTATTGTCTGTCTCAAGGACCTTTACATTGAACAGTCTTGTCTGTCTCAAGGACCTCTACATTGAACAGTCTTGTCTGTCTCAAGGACCTCTACATTGAACAGTCTTGTCTGTCTCAGGGACCTTTACATTGAACAGTATTGTCTGTCTCAAGGACCTCTACATTGAACAGTCTTGTCTGTCTCAAGGACCTCTACATTGAACAGTCTTGTCTGTCTCAAGGACCTCTACATTGAACAGTCTTGTCTGTCTCAAGGACCTCTACATTGAACAGTCTTGTCTGTCTCAAGGACCTCTACATTGAACAGTCTTGTCTGTCTCAAGGATCTCTACATTGATTGAACAGTCTTGTCTGTCTCAAGGACCTCTACATTGAACAGTCTTGTCTGTCTCAAGGACCTTTACATTGAACAGTATTGTCTGTCTCAAGGACCTTTACATTGAACAGTCTTGTCTGTCTCAAGGACCTCTACATTGAACAGTCTTGTCTGTCTCAAGGACCTCTACATTGAACAGTCTTGTCTGTCTCAAGGACCTTTACATTGAACAGTATTGTCTGTCTCAAGGACCTCTACATTGAACAGTCTTGTCTGTCTCAAGGACCTCTACATTGAACAGTCTTGTCTGTCTCAAGGACCTCTACATTGAACAGTATTGTCTGTCTTAAGGACCTTTACATTGAACAGTATTGTCTGACTCAAGGACCTCTACATTGAATAGTCTTGTCTGTCTCAAGGACCTCTACATTGAACAGTCTTGTCTGTCTCAAGGACCTTTACATTGAACAGTCTTGTCTGACTCAAGGACCTCTACGTTGAGCAGTCTTGTCTGTCTCAATTTCCTCTGCATTGAACGGCCTTGTCTGTCTCATGGACAACTACATTGAACAGTCTTGTCTGTCTCAATTACCTCTGCATTAAACGGCCTTGTCTGTCTCATGGACCCCTACATTGAACAGTCTTGTCTGTCTCAAGGACCCCTACAATGAACAGTCTTGTCTGTCTCAAGAACCTCTTAGCTGAACAGTCTTGTCTGTCTCAAGAACCTCTTAGCTGAACAGTCTTGTCTGTCTCAAGGACCTCTAGATTGAACAATCTTGTCTGTCTCAAGGACCTCTACATTAAATAGTCTTGTCTTGGAGAGGCCAAGGGTCTTGGTTTTTTTTCAGAAAAAACAATCCCCTCTGGGTGATCACTGTACATTGCAAGGAATTTAACAAACTTTGTTGCAGAGTCTTACCTGTTTCTGCTCTGTAGGAATAACTATTTATTAGATCATGCCTTGTGCAGAACTAAGTCTGAATAGGAGTGACTTTTTTTTATATTTTTGGTCAGCTGATGCACTTGCAGGGCTCTGTTTAGGAGAGTAGCATTCCTTTAGAAATGTTTAACCCTTTAGAAGCATCTCAACAAAATTAACATTTTCTTGCAGAGGATGCCTAAAATCTGACCTAAATCTTATTGCAGCCTTGTGGGAAAATCAATGAGCCAATCACACAAGCAGGAAATTACATCTCTGGGGGCATTCCGTACACTGTGTACAGAATGCTTCCAGGTTGTTGTATTGAATTAAATTTTACAGAAAATGACAGTGCTGCAGATTAAAAAGGAAATACATTTTTAATAACAATAAATTACAATATGTTCTGTGTCGCAACTCTGTATGCTATATATTTTTTTTATTTAATGTGATTTTTTTCTCGTGAAAATGGAGTTACCATTTAATAAGACTGAAACAAAAATCTGCTATGATTGCTATGAGTTAATGAATGTTGCACATCATTAATCTTAGCATTGTTAAATAAGGTCAATAAATCTTCTCGATTATGAGATTTTAATTTAGCATTTTCCATTAATTTCATCTTTTTTTTTTTTGGTCATCTCAATACATAATATTGATTTGATGGTCCAGTGAATTTGATATATATTTGTACCTCATAATACATAAAGGTTTTACCATTTAGGAAGGGGGATATCATAGAACATAGTTTAATACCTGACCTATAATGGCAGAAGCCTTACTTCATGTGGGAACAATATCCTTGTTGAGAAGAAACAAAGAAACCAAAAGCCTTATCTCCAAATCTGATGAAAAACTGCCTCTGTCTTTACAGGGTCAATTTTAATTTAGTTTTTTTTTTACTTTCTATTGCCTGTGCTATCTTTGTTTTACAAAAACGTACTACACAGCCAAAAAATCCCACACATTCAGGAGATGCTACTGCTGCCTCCTTAATGCCTTTTTTTTTTTAATTGCTGAATGGCTATCTTACATTGTGGGATCATGCCGCAACAGCGAACCAAGCGTTCAACTTGTAGTTGCATTGCAGCACCATTGAACTTAACAGGCTAGCTGGAAAGGTGGTGCCTCATGTCAAACTCTGCACCCTGAGCTAAAAATGTGTGCAGCTCTAAAAGGCTGTATTTTTACAATTCTAGTGGTTGGTGCAGTAAAACCACGGTTCAACCGCCTGTTTTTACTACCCCCCGGCTGTCCCTTTGAAAGAGTCCTTACTGCTCTGACCACATTCAGGCAGTGGAGTGAAACCTCTTTGGTGTGCTTTGGGACAGGGCATTGGGTAGTGGGGACAATATCATTGTTGAGAAGAAAGAAAGAAACCAGAAGCTTTATCTCCAAATCTAAAAAAAAAGAACTAACTGTGTCTTTACAGGGTCAATTTTAATTTTTTTTATTATTATTTTTTATTTATTTCATGTTTTTGTTTTACTTTCTATTGCATGTGCTATCTTTGATTTTTAAAAAACGTGTACTACAAAACCAAAAAATCCCACAGCATTATGGGTTAGCTAAATAGCATAGTAGTTAAAGCTTGCTTTGAGGCACAATTTATCTGACACTTGGAAATGAGCCATTTCATAAAGTATGTTTCACTGGAATAAATCACTGCTCTGACTCACTGAGTTCTGTAAACAATGGGCTTCTTTCACTGTAAGCCTGTAAAATGTTAAAAAGAATCCTAAAACTCTACCTGCTGCCTCAAATAGAGAAGACAAAATATTCATATGCTCAATTTCATATACACAGTACATTTAAATAAGAATATATGGGATTTTTTTTTTTTTTTTTTTATAAATTCAATGTTTATTGAAGAGAAAAGGGCATACAATACAATAAACGGCAATGATACATGTCTAAACATAGTCGGTAATCAAGTGACAAGTCAAAAAAGAGAGACCCATGTACTCATGATCCAACAATGATATGCAATAAACGAGAGGTCAGAAGCGATCTGCAGGGCGCCGGTCCTCCAGAAAGGTCTCACCCCCCCGGCATCTCTCAAATATATGGGAATTTTTTACCTACCTGTAAATTTCAAATCTTGGAGTACAGTACGGTACAGAAGACTTATATTTGTAAACCATGGGTTATATACCACTACCTTCAGGTGATTGGACACTGACAAAAATGTTGCTGGGAATGCCCTAATGCACCCTCCTATAACCCCACTCTCTCCATGGGACCCCAGTTTTGTAGCAAGTAATAAAGAGAAGCAGAGAACAGAGGGGATGGACACGTATTTTACTGTACTTCTACATATGGGATTTACAGGTAAGTCAACATTTCTGTTATCTTATTTAAACAGTACAAGACACAGGACTTGTAGTCATAGACCATTGGACATCTCCAAGCAATAAACTGGGGGCTGGGGGGGTGTGCAGCAACTTACAAACAAACTGGCCCACAGAAAATAACAGTAACCAGATCCAAAATTCTCAAAGGACAGCTTTAAAGCACCTTACAGCTGAAGCTCGCTTTAGCAGAGGCTTTGAGGGTGGTACAGGAGTGGCTGAAAATGTTCAAGAGGCAATGCTGCTGCCTCCTGAATGCCTGTTTTTTGTTTTTTTTTTATACTTTAATTTTTAGGTTGCTGAATGGCAAGCATACATTGTGGGACCATGTCACTACAGTGAGCCAAGCGTTCAACTTGTAGTTGCATTGCGGCACCTCCTGTCAAACTCTTCCCCGAGTTAAAAATGTGTGCAGCTCTGTAAAGCTGTATTTTTGCAATTCTGGTGGTTGGGTGGTGGGGGGAGAGGGGGTGTTGGTGCAGTAAAACCACGGTTCAGCCACCTGTTTTTGAAACCCCTTGGCCGCCCCTTTGAAAGAGCCCTTAGTGCTCTAACCACATCCACGCAGTGGAGTGAAATCTCCTTTGTGTACTTTGGGGCAGGACATAGAGTAGTAAGGGCAATGTCCTTGTCAAAAAGAAGAAAGAAACCACCTTAGGGAAAAAGGAGGGCCAGTGGTGACATAGCTCCCCTGTGCTACACTGAATGTAATGCAGTGCAAATAGCTCTGCATTACATTCTTTCCTCGGAAAACTGAGAGGGGGACACAGAAGTGACATTTTACATGTTGCTTCAGGGTCAGCAACAAGAAGGGTAGAGTGGACATGTGTTTCTTTCAGCTCCCTCCCCCTTACCCGGTGGTACCTGCTATGCCTTTCCTGGGCCGACAATGGGCAAGCAGAGCCCGGGATACATGGCGGCGGACGCAAGTTACAAGGGGTGTGCGAAAGCAATCTGGTGGCAGGGCAGCCACTAGAATGCTTCCATCTTGCAGACATGAGTCGGCTTGTTAGATATGCACACACTGAGTGTGTAGGTACTAAGTACAGACCTGGCAGCAAAAGGTTAAAGTCAAAGGATTCTAAATCGAATAGACAAGGCAGAATCTTATCTTTTAAGAGTACTAAGAACTAAATATCGACCGATTATCAGCAAAGCCAATATATCTAGGGCCAATATGCACTTTCCCCTATACATCGGAATCGGCCCCTGAGGTTACCGATATTGCCGATATTTTGGGAAAGTGCTTGTACCGGAGTGATGCCTGCAGCTAGAGGCATCACCCCGGTACTGGCGTCCATAGCCGACGGTCGGCTGTCTAGTAATGACAACCGATGCGGCTGAGAAGCCGCTCGGCTGTCATTACAAGGAGCGGGAGGGGACGCCCGCCGCCTTCCGTGGCTCGCCAGGGTCTCCCGTCCCACCAGGAGACCCAGGCAACCAGCCTGCACGGCCGCCGAAGACCCGATCAAAGCCGCATTCGGCTCTGATTGGGTCTCCATGCAAAAACCGGAAGTGATGTCATGGGTGACATCACTTCCGGGTACTGTCTGGCGCCAGATTCAAAAAAAATTACAGCATTCAAAACAGCCAAACGTGGCGTTTTGAATGCTTTTAAGTGCAGAGGAGGGGTTTGGGGTCTTTTAGGCCCCCAGATCCCTCCACAAGAGTACCTGTCAAATAAAAAAAATATTTTTTTTTGTACAAAAATATCGGCCGATACCGATATGCATTGGCCAAAATATCGGTTTTGGCAACGAAAAACCGATATCGGTCGATCACTACTAAGAACTAGATGCTGATCCAGGTCAAACTGAAGGAAGACTAGGACATGAAGAATAGAATATTAATAAGGATTGAGATGCCCGGTTTCACACCAGCCAAAATATGCCTTCCAGGTGCCAAAGTAGATCCTATGAGAGGTAGTTTTTCTCGCTTTGAGTAAGGTGGGAATGACAGGGTTCTCTATCTTTTAGGCCCTGTGTAACCTTGTAACAGGAGGTCTGGCCTGTTTGTAAGTTTGTTCTCCAGGAGTCTGTGTATCAGGGCCAGATCTAGCCTGTCTGATGTGGGTGCGTGCACTCAAATGTCAGGGGGGTAAAGAATAGGAGCTTAGCAGGGCAGTGTACAGGGCGTCAGCAGTGCAAAGGATAGGATTAGCAGTTTGTAGGGCAGTGTACAGAGGCTATTGGTTTTTAGGGTAGTGTATAGAAGTCATCAGGGCAGAGGACAGGAGGGAGCAGGGCAGTGTACAGGGAGTCAGCAGGGCAAAGGATGGAAGGTCAGCAGGGGACGAGCTGAGAACAGGGTGGGTCAGGCAACAGGGGTCAGTTTTGGCAGGGCCGAGGACAGAGGTCACAGCTGGCAGGGCAGAGGACAGGGGTCATGACTGGAGAGGCAGATGACAGGAATCACTGCTGGAGAAGAAGAGAACAGGGATTATCATTGTCAGGAAAGAGGACAGGGGTCAGTGCTGGCAAGACGTAGAACAGGGGTCATCATGAGAGAGGCAGAGGACAGGGAACACCACTGGCAGGGAAGATTACAGGATTCATCTTCCCTGCCAGCGGTGGCTGAGGATGGAGATCATCGCTGGTAGGACAGAGATCACCGCTGGAGAGGCAGAGGACAGGGATCAACACTACAGAGAGAGAGGACAGGGATCACTGCTGGAGAGGCAGAGGACAGGGTTTACCACTGGAGAGGGAGAGGAGAAGGATCACCACTTGAGAGGGAAAGGACAAGGATCACAGCTGGAGGGGCAGAGGACAGGGATCACCTTTGGAGAGGCAGAGTACAGGGATCACCACTGGAGAGGGAGAGGACAAGGGTCACCACGGGAGAAGCAGGGGACAGGGATCACCATTGGCAGGGCAGAGGACAAGGATCACCACTGGAGAGGCAGAGGACAGGGCTAACTGCTGGAAAAGGAGAGACAGAGGTCACCGCTGGAGTGGCAGAGGAAAGGGATCACCACTGGCAGGACAGAGGACAGGTATCACCACTGGCAAGACAGAGGAAAGGGGTCACTGCTGGAGAGGCAAAGGACAGGGATCATCAATAAAGAGAGAGGGAACATGGATTACCACTAGAGAGGGAGAGGACAAGGTTCACCCCTGGCGAGGCAGAGGACAGGGATTACCGCTGGAGAGGGAGAAAGTAGGGATCACCGCTGAAGAGGCAGACAACAGGAATCACCCCTGAAGAGGCAGAGGACAGGGATCACTGCTGGAGAGGCAAAAGACTGGGATCATGGCTGGGGAGGGAGAGGACAGGAATTAATGCTGGAAATGCAGAGGACTGGGATCATGGCTAGAGAGACAGAGGACTGGGATCGTGGCTAGAGAGACACAGGACTGGGATAACCACTGGAGAGAAAGAGGACAAAGATCACTGCTGGAGAGTCAGAAGATAGGGATTACCTCTGGAGAGTTAGAGGACAGGAATCACGGCTGGAGAGGGAGAGGACAATCTCACGGCTGGAGAGGCAGAGGACAGGGATCACTGCTGGAGAGTCAGAGGATAGGGATTACCTCCGGAGAGTCAGAGGACAGGAATCACGGCTGGAGAGGGAGAGGAAAATCTCACGGCTGGAGAGGCAGAGGACAGGGATCACTGCTGGAGAGTTAGAGGACATGGATTATCTCTAGAGAGTCAAAGGACAGGGATCATCGCTGGAGAGTCAGAGGACAGGAATCACGGCTGGAGAGGGAGAGGACAATCTCACGGCTGGAGAGGCAGAGGACAGGGATCACTGCTGGAGAGCTAGAGGATAGGGATTATCTCTAGAGAGTCAAAGGACAGGGATCATCGCTGGAGAGTCAGAGGACAGGGATCACCTAGCACTTGGCTGAGTTGCTTTCCCATCCCAGCACTGTGCACAGCTCCTCCTGAACCATACTACACAGAGCTGAAATCAAATTCTTTTACTTACAGCCACAATCTTCACAGGGTGTAGCTGGCTGCTATGTTGCCATTCTGACCTGTGACATTCCCTCGTCGGAATGGCTGTGTAGCTGCAGTAGCCAGCTACACCCTGTGAAGATTGTGGCTGTAAGTAAAATAATGTGATTTCAGCTCTGTGTAGTGTGAGGAGAAGGAGCTGTATACAGTACTGGGATGGAAAAGGAGCTCAGCGGCAAGGCAGAGCATCCAGGTTGGAGGGGGGTGGTCAAGGGGCTTTGGGGGGTGCAACTGGGATCTGCGGGGGGCGCAGTCCACCTCAGCACCCCCCTAGATACAGCCATGTTGTATATGTATGTATGTGTAGCAAGTTCTCTTGAGCCAATTTGGGAAATGAGGATCAGTGGAATCTGTTCTTTATCTATTTTGCAGAGTAGCTGAAGAAGATTCCTCACTAGAGGGGAATGCATAAACCACTCTGAATGTGCCAAGGTATTCTAACAAACCTCAGAGGGCTTCACAGAACAGCTGTATTTATATGGAGATTAAATTACACACAGGTGGACTCTATTTACTAATTAGATGACTTCTGAAGGCAGTTGGTTCCTCTAGATTTTAGTTAGGGGTATCAGAGTAAAGGGGGCTGAATACAAACGCACGCCACACTTTCAGATATTTATTTGTAAATAACCCCCCTCTCTGCTCTAGGTAATCAGTTTAGTAGCAGTATTAGAAGAGTCAGAACTCCATAGAGGGATGCTGTGTCCGTTGATGAACTCAGAGAAATATATTTTACGGTAAGTACAAAAATCCCATTTTCTCTTTCGTTCATTGACGGACACATCGCTCCATAAATCATAACTAGTGGGACGTCCAAAAGCAGTGCGAAAGGAAAATGAGGGGGTGGGGAAAATAACCCAAGGCTAAACATAACAGCCCTTAACCAGGACACAGAAGTCTTAACCGGGTCACAGGAGTCCCGTCTGAAAAATAAAGATTTAAAGAGGAAAGGGAACAGCCCCTCTTAAACAGCAGCCTGCAAAACTTTGCGGCCAAAAGAAGCATCCGCAGATGTCAATGTATCTACCTGAAAGAATTTCATGAAGGTATGCACGGACGACCAAGTGGCCGCCTTGCAAACATGCGATATTGAAGCCTGATGGGGGAAGGCCCATGAAGCACTCAGCGCCTGAGTAGAACGGGCCGTGACAGGAAAAGGTGGAACCTGATCTTTAATGGAATAGCCCTGAGTCACCATCTATCTGATCCATCTTTAGGTGGTAGCCAAAGAATTGGCCAGCCCTTTTCTTGGTCCGTCTGTAACCACAAAAAGTGAGTCTGACCTCCGAAAAGACTCAGTAGCTGCCAGATACACTCGAATTGCACGAACCACATTCAAGGTATGCAAAGCAAATTCCTAGGGATGAGCCGGCTTGGGACACAAGGAAGGCAACACAATGTCCTCATTCAAATGGAAGTCAGAAACAACTTTGGTCAGGAATGATGGACAGGGATGAATAACCACTTTATCCCCATGGACCATTAAATAGGGACTGCGACGGGATAATGCCACCAATTCCGATACCCTGCGGGCCAAGGTTATAGCCACAAAGAATGTCACCTTCTGAGATAACATTGGCAAGGGAATCTCCCGAATATTCTCAAATGTAGGTTTCTGGAGAACCAAAAGCACTAAATTTAAATCCCACGACGGCAAAGGAGACCGTACAGGTGGGGCCACATGTTGAACCCCCTGAATAAGGGTAAGAAGTAAAGAGTGCGTGGCTAGGGGTTGCTGAAAGAAGATTGCCAAGTCAGACACCTTGCCTTTGATGGTACTCAAAGCCAACTTCTGATCAATGCCCTGTTGCAGAAAGATTAAGATCCGACCCACAGAAAAGGATCGGGGATGAGTGTCAATCGACTCACACCAAGAAATGTATGCTTTCCACGTACGATGGTATATCTTGCTGGAAGACAACTTCCTCGCTTTCACCACAGTAGGGGTCACTGACCCAGACAAACCTCTGCACTGGGACCCCCTGCCCTATACCCACACTGCAAACAGCAGGGCATGCACCTAGGGGTCTCCTACACTGGGACCCCTCCAGACTACCAGGGTGGGACACACACTATCCCAGGACCCTTACAGAGTGGGGAAAGCAAGGGAGACCCCAGGGGTCTCTGCTGCATTCTCTGCCCTGAGACCCCCACCAGACTCTAGGTCCAGATAAGGGGGAATAGGAGTGGGGGAAGCCCAGCTCAGTGAGGGATTTAAGGATGGGAGGAGGGAACCTACTGGCAGGTCCGACCCTCCCTGGAGGTTACCCACGTCCACCCCAAAGAAAATACTAAAAGGGGAGAGGGGTGACTGTACTTACCCTTCCATTGTGCGAGTAATGCTCCAGACAGAACTCCTCGCCACCGAAGTAGGAGAGCTGTCGGCCAAGGGACCGCTGCGACTCAGACCCTAGCCCCGTTGTATGCGACCCTGCGAGATGTTTAACTGGCGGGCCAGCCTCTGTCCATGAGGCTATGTTGAGGCCGACATAGCAAGTAGCTGCGGTTTGCATGTGCTCGCTGGTGGGACCACTGGATCTAGATTATCCAACCTGTCACCCAGCCCGACAGATGATTGTAGATCCCTCAAGAGAAAACAAAAAATATGTATGGAAGGAGAAAATTGCTAGGACCAGAGATCCCAGCCGGGAGCCTAGGTCCTTACTCCTGACTAGACAGATTAAAACTGAATACCTAGAGCAGAGAGGGGGTTATATACCAGCTGAGGACAACCCATGGGCGTAGCCAGGTGTTTTTTGTTCTGCCTAGTCCTACTCCTGGAGGAGGCAATATAACCCACTAGTTATGATTTATGGAGCGCTGTGCCCGTCGATGAATGAAAGAGAAAACACATTTCATTGTAATACTTTTTGTCAATAGAATTAATAGAAAATAAAATAAATTTTTCAAAGACTGTATTGTCAAAAGATAGGTTTGTTTCTCTTGACAAAAAATAACTGTATGTATTACTTAATTATTTAAATTATGACAGTATTATCAATAAATAAACATGGCAATTGTAGAAACAAAACTTAGAACAGAGTGGTGGGAATTGATTATGCAGTTGAGAGTGAATGTATATAAAAGAGTTAAGGTACTGATAAAAGTCAATCATTTTTATTACAAAGAACCAAAGATTGTTCATAAAATTGCTGATAGGCAAACACAAATATTTTAAACACAGTACATAGGTTTAACAATAGACAACCACAATAACTTGAACAGTCTATGCATTCTGCAGAAATCTCTGCTTCAATAGAACCTTATACATCTTATATGTGCTTGACCGAAGGTAATAAACTTTTTACTGAAAAAATAACAGAACAAATAAAACTCATAACACCAAAGAAAAATGGGAACAATAACCCCACATATATAAAGAGAGCAAAAGAAAGATTTATATACATGCTCTGCCTATTTTGGAGAAGCCAGTATGTGGTTGATTTGAACACCTGCCTTATCATAATTTGTTCATTAGGCCGAATATCATTTTTCCTTTTTAGCTTTTGGACATCAAATCTTCTGTGGATATCTAATTGAGCAGTATTTTGGGTTACTATATTTTATCTTTAGACCTTTTAAACACTCCAGCTCATTGTGACTTTTTCTAATGGCCATCTTATTGAACCTTGTTGTGTATTTTGGGTAAGATTCGGCTTTCTCTTAAATATATTTTGAGAATTTTATGAGACAACCTTGTAGCAAGCCTTCATAGCTTTTATTTTGGGTTCATTTCAGTCTTTGGGAACTCTGTAAAGGTTCCCCCCATGGACTGGTGGCCATTTTTCCTTTGCCCCTGAGTTAGGAGCTGTATAAGGCTATTAAGGTCCTGATGAAGTCGAAATATCCACATAACGCATAGACCGATCGAGTTTTTGTGGTTTTCTAATGTCGCACCTATGTACTATGTTTTAAACCACATTTATTTTACCACATTTTATGTTTGCCTATCAGCAATTTTAAGAACAATCTTTGTTTGATTCTTTGTAATAAAAATTATTGGCTTTTAACAGTACCTAATCTATCCTTTTATGCATTCACCCCCAAAGACATATTTAAAATCCCACTACTCTGTTCTTATTTTTGTTTATGACTACTATGGGATGATGCCTCCAGGAGTGTAGTCATATACGGACATTTATTTATTGCTCCTTCAAAACTAACATTGGTTTGCCCATAGCAGAAACGTCAAAAATTACTCTGTACATAAGAAGTCGTATATAGAAAAGAGAGCTTAAGTTGGATAAACAACAACTTGACAGTTTGGGAACTGTTCATTGGCACCTGGAAACACTAGTGCCAGTGAACAGTTCCCAGTCTGTCAAGAGGTAGTTGGTGTTATAAGCAGGATGAGTGGATGCTTGACTCAAGCTGAAAAAGATTTAAACATTAAAGTGGTTGTAAAGTTAGTGAGTACCATTACTGCCAGACCCTCTGGTATACCAAGGTATAATACAAAGTGTCAATATTTATTTTAAATGATGCTGCTAACTACCTTATTTCAGAGCATCACTGTGCAGTCATGTGATCTCCGGCTGCTCTCCCACTTTATAAGGACTACAGTGGGAGGAGCTGATATTCCCCACTGACGTCAGCTTGGAGGTCACGTGACCGCTGTGCTGTCCGCTCAGCCCCTCCCGCTGTAGTTCTTAGATCAGGAGAGGAGAGCGGCGGGAGGTCAGGTGAACGCACAGTGGTGCTCTGAAATAAGGTAGTTAGCAGCATAATTTTAAAATAACATTGACACTGTGTATTATAGCTTGTTTTAACAGAAGGGCTGGCAGCAATGGTACTCACTGACTTTACTGCAACACGAAATAGTGGCAGGAGGGGAGGGGAGGGTTTGGAGATCACTCACACACTAGGAACTGAAAGGTAGGGAGGGAGGATGAGAGAGGAGGGACTCTAAGACATCGGGATGAAGGAGGCATGTAAACTGACCACGATATCATGGATCAGTAGCCATGATTACTATGGTCAGGACAGATAGGGGACACAGGAACAGGCAGGATCAACCAGTTTTTTTACAGCATTGAAAGGGACAAATTACACAGCACAAGCACTATGCTGTTTAACATGCTTTAAAGAAACAGGATCTTAGGATCTTTTTTTTTTTGTAACCTGATTTTCTGACTAATAAGATCTTAGAGCTCTGGATGAAGGAGACCCATTGCTAACTGAATTGGGGAAGAGAGGGAGGGGGGTGTAAAAAAAAAAGAGTAAATGGACTAAAAACCATAAAAATCTGTATTTGCTATGGATCCTGTAAAAAAAGTTTTCTGTTTTGACTTCACTGCAAATGTAATTTAAAAAAAGTGTACTGCAAAATATCTGAAGTATTGATAGTTGGCTATGCAACTTTTCTTATAAGTCCAGTATTGGCAATTAATCTTTCACATCATTAGAGGGACCTTTTAGTCTGTTTTGTTTCCTCACATTCCGTAACTGTGAGAGGTCTGGTAGGCTCCAAGGTGTTCCAACAAAGTTGGTGAACTTTATGTCCATCTATATGGATCTCATTAAGAGATGTAAAAGTGAAGGCAGATAATCTAAAACACAGACCTCCTACAGTTAAAGAGCTAACATTTCCAAAAAATTAGCATAAAACAATATATAAAAATAACAAGCTTAGAGTTATTTTTAATTGATACCTTACATAACTGGCCTAGGTTATAATTTCTATAGCAGGCACATATTAACAACCATTTAGGATTTGTTTATCCCAACCACTAGCAATCTGAAATATATAAAGAAACTCAAAGTTGTCATATATAACCTATAGATAAAACGTTTGCTCTTTTTTGCAGGAGTGATCAAATACCCTCGCAAGCTTTATTTATGTAGTCACAGCAGAGTACTGGGCAATTTATTAAGGCTTATATCTAAAACTTATGTGTGGAGCTTAAATGTATTCCACATGCTCTCTAGTTGTTAGAATATAGGTATTAGAATCACGGGTATTGACATACAGTTAAAAATAGTGCAGGGCTGTGAAAAAATTGTCCAATAATCATATGTAAAAGTCCCAAAATCCAGTGAAGATGATAGTCCCACAACCATTGTCATAGGTAGGAGATCCTGATGTAAACCATGTGACACCTCTCACACACAAAACCTGCTTACCAGATCTCAGGTGACCTCCTGTTAGAGTGATCAACAACTGCCTGTGTGTATCCCAGCTCACCAGCCACAGTGGTAAGAGAAGGTCAGCGTCAGTTAAAACTAGGAGGTACTTCCATGCGGCTTGATCAAATCTAGCAAAATCGGAACATTAAAAATAAAAGATTGCCAACATAGCGTGATACCATACAGTATATACCAGAAAAGTATCAAAACAATCGTGGGTGTAGTCATATTTTCAGCATAAATACAGGGGCATTGATGGAGAATCAAACGCTAAAATCCTTGATATCCAGAAGTTAAAATGGCCGACTTGCGACCGTGCATGTCAGCAGCCCCTGAAGATGTCATGTGTGACTAAACCGTTAAGGTGGGACGTACACACACACCACTACGCATGTGCGGTCGCAAGTCGGCCATTTTAACTTCTGGATATCGAGGATTTTAGCGTTTGATTCGCTAATCAATGCTTGTATTTATGCTGAGTGCACCCACAATTATTTTAATAACTTTCTAGTTTATACAGTATCACTTTTTACAGTATCACGCTGTGTTGGCAGTCTTTTATTTTTAATGTTACAATTTTGCTGGATTTGATCACGCCGCATGGAAGTTCCTCCTGGTTTAAACTGACGTTGACCTTCTCTTACCACTGTATCTGGTGAGCCGGGATATACAGTGGGGATCGAAAGTTTGGGCACCCCAGGTAAAAATTTGTATTAATGGGCACAAAGAAGCCAAGGAAAGATGGAAAAATCTCCAAAAGGCATCGAATTACAGATTAGACATTCTTATAATATGTCAACAAAAGTTTGATTTTATTTCCATCATTCACACTTTCAAAATTACAGAAAACAAAAAAATGGTGTCTGCAAAAGTTTGGGCACCCTGCAGAGTTAATATCTTGTACTGCCCACTTTGGCAAGTATCACAGCTTGTAAACACTTTTTGTAGCCAGCCAAGAGTCTTTCAATTCTTGTTTGAGGTATCTTTGCCCATTCTTCCTTACAAAAGTCTTCCAGTTCTTTGAGATTTCTGGGCTGTCTGTCACGCACTGCTCTTTTAAGGTCTATCCCTAGATTTTCAATTATGTTAAGGGCAGGAGATTGTGAAGGCCATGGCAAAACCTTCAGTTTACGCCTCTTGATGTAATCCCCCATAGATTTCGAGATGTGTTTAGGATCATTATCCATTTGTAGAAGCCATCCTCTCTTTAACTTAAGCTTTTTCACAGATGGCATCAAGTTACCATCCAAAATTTGCTGAAATTTTATTGAATCCATTTTTTTCTTCTACTCGTGAGATGTTCCCTGTACCACTGGCTGCAATACAACCCCAAAGCATGATTGATCCACCCCCATGCTTAACAGTTGGACAGATATTCTTTTCATTAAATTCTGTGCCCCTTCTTCTCCAAACGTACCTTTGCTCATTCCTGCCAAAATTGAAAATGTTCAATTTTAACCTCATCGGTCCACAGAACTTGTTTCCAAAATGCATCAGGCTTGTCTATATGTTCATTTGAAAAGTTCAAACACTGATTTTTGTGGTGAGGATGTAGAAGAGGTTTTCTTCTGATGACTCTTCCATGAAGACCATATTTGTACCAGTATCTCTTTATAGTGGAATAGTGTACCACAACTCCAGTGTCTGCCATATCTTTCTGGAGGGATCGTACAGTCAAACGTGGGTTATGAATTGTTTTTCTCACAATCCTGCGAGCTGTTCTGTCTGATATTTTTCTTGGTCTTCCAGATCTTGCTTTAACTTCCACTGTTCCTGATGACTGCCATTTCTTAATTACATTCCGAACAGAGGATATTGACATCTGAAAATGCTTTGCTATCTTATTATAGCCTTCTCCAGCTTTGTGAGCATCAACTATTTTCAGTTTCAGTTTTCTAGACAACTGCTTAGAAGATCTCATGGTGCTGGTTGTTGGGACAAGGTCAGATGAGTCTGGGCATTTAAAATCTTTGAGATTGACATCACCTGGTCTTCCCAGATGATGATTGAGAACAATCCATGACACTGGCAGGTCTCAGCCTTGCAAAGGGGGCAGTGCATGCTATAAATTCTGCAGGGTGCCCAAACTTTTGCAGATGCCATTTTTTGGTTTTATGTAATTTTGAAAGTGTCAATGATGGAAATAAAATCTAACTTTTGTTGACGTATTATAAGAATGTCTAATCTGTAATTTGATGCCTTTTTTAGATTTTTTCCATCTTTCCTTGGCTTCTTTATGCACATCAATACAAATTTTTACCTAGGGTGCCCAAACATTCGATTCCCACTGTACACCGGCGTTTGTTGACCACTCTAACAGGGGGTCACAAGGGTATGGTAAGCAGGATTTCTATGTGAGAGGTGTCACTGGGTTTACATCAGAATCTCCTACCTATCACAACGGTTGTGGGACTATCACCTTCACTGGATTTTGGGACCTTTACATGATTATTGGACAATTTTTTCACAGCGCTGCACTATTTTTTGCTTTATATTTGTTGTGTTTTTGTATCATGAACACAGTGTTCAGCAGCTTTTTGAGTTTTATTCTGGCCCAGATTTGTTTTTGTTTTTGATTCGTTGACATACAGTTAGTATACAGGCAGCAGATACAGTGTTGCTAACAAAGTCATATTGTATAGTCAGGGAAAGCATATGAATACCAAAACACACCACATCATCAAATAAAGTCAAGCCAAGAGAGAGATACTACTACACCACCCCTTCAACTACACACAGTTTTCTGATCAAAGATAAATACTCACATTGGCAGATGAGTGGTTATTGAAACAGTGAAACTGCGATTAGTGTTTTTTCATCCAAGAACACATAATTATGGTATTTATCTCTCAAGATCATTTTCAGTCCATGTTAATTTGCCTTTGCTGTCTATCCAAATTAATGCTGAACTAGAATCAAACATCATCAGCATCAGTGAGCCCTCCCTTAGCCCTACTATTAAAACGCCCTGCTGAATAAATTAGAGGACAATAATTACCAAAACCACATGTAAAAAGAGCCTTATAAGCCATAGAGTTCACTTCTTAAATGTACAAGAACTGAATGACTAGAACTGCCTGAACTGTTATAGAGATTAGCAGTTTGTTACATTAGGACTTTCATCTGCTGCCCCAACTGCTTCAAAGGGTTAACATTTTTTTTATGGCTGGAAAGAAGAAATAATTCGAAGTGCTGAATATTCCAGCTTGCAGCACTCAGTGATGAAGACTTTGGTCATAGGAATGTATATTAAAATGCAGCCAATAGCATTAATGGCATATTGGGAGGATAGAAACATTTGAGGGGACACTGCTGACTTGTTTATACATAAGCTTATAAGCTGCAGAGCTGTCATTCTGATCCCTGCTATACTTCGTAGCAATTTACGGACCTGGAACTTGCACACAGGTTATACAAACTTTTAATACTTCACTAGCTGCGTGCTTGCTCCTGACCAGTGATGCCTTAGGTAGTAGGGCCAGGATGAGGAGCTAGCAATAGGAGCTCCAGATATTTTTCTACTTACAGTTCCGGATATATATATATATATATATATATATATATATATATATATAAATATATATACAGGGCTCAAAATTTGAAGTCCTGAGCTACTAGCCAGGCCTTAAGTGTTACTCGCCACCAGTTGCCCCACCCAACTCCTACCCTGCCCGCCCCTAATCCCACCCTTAAACACGCCTTGATAAATTTTCTCATAGAATGACACTGTTAAATATTTTTGCATTATTGCAGAAGTTATAAAAGTAAATATTAATAACAACATTATCAGTGCCCATCAGTGCAGCAGCATCAATGAAGCTTATCAGTACGGCCTGATCAGTGCCCATCAGTGAAACCTCACCAGTGCCCATCAGTGAAACCTCCCCAGTGCCCATCAGTGAAGCCTCCCCAGTGCCCATCAATGCAGCCTCCCCAGTGCCCATCAATGCAGCCTCCCCAGTGCCCATCAATGCAGCCTCCCCTGTGCCCATCAATGCAGCCTCCCCTGTGCCCATCAATGCAGCCTCACCGTGCCCATCAATGCAGCTTCACCGTGCCCCTCAATGCAGCTTCACCGTGCCCCTCAATGCAGCTTCACCGTGCCCCTCAATGCAGCTTCACCGTGCCCCTCAATGCAGCTTCACCCGTGCCCATCAATGCAGCTTCACCCGTGCCCATCAATGCAGCTTTAACTGTGCCATCAATGCAGCTTTAACTGTGCCCACCAATGAAGCTTTAACTGTGCCATCAATGCAGCTTTAACTGTGCCCAGTAATGCAGCTTTAACTGTGCCCAGTAATGCAGCTTTAACTGTGCCCAGCAATGCAGCTTTAATTGGGTCCAGTAATGCAGCTTTAATTGGGTCCAGTAATGCAGCTTTAATTGGGTCCAGTAATGCAGCTTTAATTGGGTCCAGTAATGCAGCTTTAATTGGGTCCAGTAATGCACTTACCAGTGCAGGGGAAGAGAGAGGAGAGGAAGAGGAAATCTGGCCGGATAATCACAAAGCACGATCGTTCCGCTGTAACAGCTTTCATTGTAATTGCCGGGCACTCAGACACACACAGTCCCGCCTCCTAGCCCGACTCCTTTGATAGACATCACACGTCCCGATTGGCCAGGTGTTCTGTCCATCAAAGAAGCCGGGCTAGGAGGCGGGACTGTGTGTGTCTGAGCGCCCGGCAATTACAATGAAAGCTGTTACAGCGGAACGATCGTGCTTTGTGATTATACGGCCAGATTTCCTCTTCCTCTCCTCTCTCTTCCCCTGCACTGGTAAGTGCATTGACGGGCATGATCCCCGCTCGATGGACCATCGGCTTTCCTCTTCCCCTGAGCGGCACCTGGCCGGAGCAGCCCCACGCTCGCCATAAATAATTTTCCACTCGCAAAATGCGAGTAGGCGAGTGGAAAATTTGAGGGCTGTATATATATATATATATATATATATATATATATATATACATACAGCTGTGGCACAAAGTCTGCTGCCTCAGTTTATATGATGTCAATTTGCATATACTCCAGAATGTTATGAAGAGTGATCAGATGAATTGCAATTAATTGCAAAGTCCCTCTTTGCCATGAAAATTAAATGAATCCCATAAAAAAAAAGATTTCCTTTGCATTTGTCAAGAAAGCTTCAGGGCGCCTAAGAAAGTACGGCAAGCGGCAGGATCGGGGCACCACCAGTGCTGAGCTAGCTCAGAAATGGCAGCAGGCAAGTGTGAGTGCACCTTGCCATGAGGAAAAAGTGATAACTAAATGGCTTGGGAAAAAAAAATAGAAATTTTGGGTCAATGGCCAGCAGGAAACTCCCCAGACCATAATCCCATTGAGACCTTGTGGTCAGTCCTCAAGAGGCGGGTAAACAAAAAAAAAATGCACAAATTCTGACAAACTCCAAGCTTTGATTATGGAAGAATGGGCTACCACCAGTCAGGGTGTGGCCCAGAAGTTGATTGACAGAATGCCAGGGGGAATTGCAGAAGTCTTGAAAAGGAAGGGTCAGCACTGCAAATATTACCTCTTTGCATAAACTTAATGTAATTGACAAAAAATGCCTTTGACACTAATGAAATAATTGTAATTTTACTTCAGCATACCATAGTAACATCTGACAAAATGATCTAAAAACACTGAAGCAACAAACTGTAACAATTAATATTTGTGTCATTCTCAAAACTTTTGGCCACGGCTGTAGATATATATATTTTTGAGTATATGCATAGGACATGGAAACAAGGCTAAGCAACTCAACTATGCACAAAAAAACATAGGAACTGGGGTGCAAACAAATGGGAGCAGGGGCTCTGGAATGATAAGTCAAATTTTGAAATATTTCACTGAAGCAGGTGGCAGTTTGTTCACGAAGGGTTGGAGAGCGGTACAAAAATGAGTGTCTGCAGGCAACAGTGAAGCATGGCGAAAGTTCCAAGCAAGTTTGGGGCTGCATTCTTGCAAATGGAATTGAAGATTTGGTCAGGATAAATGGTGTTGTCAGTGCTGAGAAATACAAGCAGATACTTATCCATCATGCTATACCATCAGGGAGGCAAGTGATTAGCCCCAAATTTATTCTGCAAGACAACGACCCCAAACATGCAAACATCTCAACATCGAGTCTGGCATTACATGAAGAGAGAGAAGGATTTTAGGTAACCCATATCCACAGGGGATCTGTGGTTTGCTCTCCAAGATGTTTAGAACAACCTACCTACCGAGTTCCTTCAAAAACTGTGTGCACAAGCACTGTGTGTAGCTGGAAGAACTGATGCTGTTTTGAAGGCAAAAGGTGGATTTCTCTTAATTTACTGTCCATTTAGTCAATTGATAAAAAAAAAAAATATTAACACTTCTTTTTTTTTTAAAGCATTCTTAGGTTACAACATTTTGTATACCTGTCTAGCCTTTGTGAGGTATATACAGTAGCTAACAAAAGTGAATACACCCCTCACATTTTTGTAAATATTTTAGTATATCTTTTCATGTGACAACACTGAAGAGATTACACTTTTCTACAATGTAAAGTAGTGAGTGTACAGCTTGTATGACAGTGTAAATTTGCTGTCCTCTCAAAATAACTCAACACACAGCCATTAATGTCTAAACTGCTGGCAACAAAAGTGAGTACACCCCTAAGTGAAAATGTCCAAATTGGGCCCAATTAATTTTCCTCCCTGGTGTCATGTGACTCGTTAGTGTTACAAGGTCTCAGGTATGAATGGGAAGCAGGTGTGTTAAATCTAGTGTTATCGCTCTCACGCTCTCATACTGGTCACTGGAGGTTCAACATGGTGCTTCATGGCAAAGAACTCTCTGAGGATCTGAAAAAAAAATTGTTGCTCTACATAAAGATGGCCTAGGCTATAAGAAGATTGCCAAGACCCTGAAACTGAGCTGTAGCACGGTGGGCAAGACCATAGAGCGGTTTAACAGGACAGGTTCCACTCAGAACAGTCCTCACCATGGTTGATCAAAGAAGTTGAGTGCACATGCTCAGCGTCATATCCAGAGGTTGTCTTTGGGAAATAGACATATGAGTGCTGCCAGCATATCTGCAAAGGTTGAAGGGGTGGAAGGACAGCCTGTCAGTGCTCAGACCATACGCTGCACACTGCATCAAATTGGTCTGCATGGCTGTTGTCCCAGAAGGAAGCCTCTTGATGATGCACAGAAAAGTCCACAAACAGTTTGCTGAAGACAAGCAGACTAAGGACATGGATTACTGGAACCATGTCCTGTGGTCTGATGAGACCAAGATAAACTTATTTGGTTCAGATGGTGTCAAGCGTGTGTGGCGGCAACCAGGTGAGCAGTACAAAGACAAGTGTGTCTTGCCTACAGTCAAGCATGGTGGTGGGAGTGTCATGCTCTGGAGCTGCATTAGGTGCTGCGGGCACTGGAGAGCTACAGTTCATAGAGGGAACCATGAATCCCAACATGTACTGTGACAAACTGAAGCAGAGCATGATCCCCCTCCCTTCAGAGACTGGGCAGCAGGGCAGTATTCCAAAATGATAATGACCCCAAACACACCTCCAAGACGACAACTGCCTTGCTGAAAAAGCTGGGGGTAAAGGGGATTGACTGACCAAGCATGTCTCCAGACCTAAACACTATTGAGCATCTGTGGGGCATCCTAAAAAGGGAGGTGGAGGAGCTCAAGGTCTCTAACATCCACCAGCTCCATGGTGTCGTCATGGAGGAGTGGAAGAGGACTCAAATGGCAACCTGTGAAGCTCTGTTGAACTCCATGCCCAAGAGAGTTAAGGCAGTGCTGGAAAATAATGGTGGCCACACAAAAGCTTGACACCTTGAGCTCAATTTGGACATTTTCACTTCGAGGTGTACTCACTTTTGTTTCCAGCGGTTTAGACATTAATGGCTGTGTGTTGAGTTATTTCGAGGGGACAGCAAATTTACACTGTTATACAAGCTGTACACTCACTACTTTATATTGTAGCAAAGTGTAATTTCATCAGTGCTGTCACTTGAAAAGGTATAATAAAATATTTACAAAGGGGTGTGCTCATTTTTGTGGGATACTGTATATATATATATATATATATATATATATATATATAGATAGATAGATAGATAGATTGTACCCCCCCCCCCCCCATATGTATATTTGTATGTATATTTATTTATATTATTTTCTAATAATTATATCATTATTTTTTTTAACATACTGAAACACAGTTATAGCCTTTTTATATTATTTTCTTTGTTAAATATATTTACCTTTGTATAACATTTTGAAAAACCTATCACTAATATAAATCAGAAGTGCATGAAAGTGAAATGCAATCATGAAATCAACATCTTTTTCTTACCAAATGTATCTAAATGCTTTTTTGTGCTCCTGCAAAGGACAAAAAAAAAGCGTATTATCAAAATAGGCCTTACCTTGTTTAGTTGTATGCCTCTGCTTCTTCTGTTGAAAGGTGATTTTAACAAAGCAGAAGAGGCACAGCACCAGGAAGGCTCGTTTGTACTCCATGGCGATCCCAAGCGCTGTTTGAAGTACAGTGTGTTCCTGCACTTTATTAAATACGCCTATAATAAAAACATCTGTTCAGGAACTCCTTCCACATCATGAGCAAAGCATTCCTAAACCTCTGCAGAGCCTAGCAATAGGCATTATAATACAATTATGTCTGCTAATAAAGATCTGGAAAATGCTAGTTTTATGGTACTTAAGGGTATAGCAAGTTATAAACTCTGATTAGGCATGCATCTTAAAACAATACTAAATCTAATTAACTACTTTGACCAAAAAAAAAAAATCTGTTGTACATTACTGGCAAACAGAAGTGTTGCAGTTATTTTAGAAATAAGAAATTTATGGAATCTTTGAGTGAGCTGTGACAGATGGTTACACAATTTAACTTGTCATTGTATTTGGTAATGAGATTCTATATTACTAGGAGTAAACATGGAGTTCACAGGAGCCCTAGTATAAATTAGAAGCATATTTACTGCCTTTTCTGTACAGCAATCAGGGCTGGCCCTAGACATTGTGCTGCCTGGGTCCGAGAATGAAATGCTGCCCCCCCCCCTCGAACAAATCATGCCCACTAAAAGGCCCCCACATTCATAAATATAAAATTTAGAAAATATTATATACAGTATACTGATATCTTTTTCATAACTCACCACCAAACACCCACTGTCTGTCCTCAGTCCTCCTGTCACTCCTGTGTCTGCCGTGGCCACCACCCTGGAAGATCCAGCCTGCACTGCGTGAGATGGAGTGCGCTGTTTTTGACGTAATTGTGCACACCACGATCACGCGAGGGCCGCTCTTCAAAGTAGACACTCCGCCTCCTCATACTCATCAGTTTGCACTACGGGCGGCAGTATGAGATGGGGAAATGCCACCTGTAACGTAATGGCACACAAAATTGTTGGGCGTCATATTGCTGCCCCTCTCAAAGTTCTGCCTGGGTCCAATGGACCCAGCGGGACCCATGGTAGGGCCGGCCCTGACAGCAATACAACACTTTGCTCAAGTGAACTGACATTGCTACCTTAATCAGCTACTAGAGCAACTCAATACTGTCCTGTGTAAATAAATTTCTCCTAGGGCCCTTTCACACGGGCTTTCTGATTGGGGCCACCAGTCGGTTTTTCAGGCGAACCTGATCGGATGCTCCATGCACCCCTATGGAGCAGCGGATGTCAGTGTTGCTATCTGATCCGATCCTGTCCGTGAAATCCAGGTGTAAGGAAACCCTATTTTCCATCCGTCTGGAGGATCGGATCGGATGAAAACGGACAGGCGGACCGTTTTCATCCGATCTCCCATGGAGGAGAGCAGGGATCTGACAGGTCTGTCTCTGCACAGTGAGCGGAGATGGACCTGTCATCCGCCTGCTCAGCGGGGATCGGCGGATCAATCCCCATTGAGTAAAATGGAGTCTGCCGGGCAGAAAGCCCATGTGAAAGGACCCTAATGCTTTCTACTATGATAGTGTTAGAATTTATTTTGAACCATGACAAGGAGCGCTGTGTATGGTTACATAGTTTGTAAGGTTGACAAAAAGACAGGTCCATGCAGTTCAACTTATATGTGTGTGATTTTTATTCTCTAACAATTTCCATAGCCCTGTATAATCTGTTTCCTGAGGAAGGCATTTCAAAGCTTTCAGAAGGTGTCAACACTCTCAGCTAGAACCACTTTCCGGGGAGGGAATTCTACATTTTTATTACAATAACAGTAAAGAACCCTTTCCATAATCTACAGTTACACCTCCTTTCTTATAACCCCAAATAATGGCTTTGTGTCCTCTTTATGGACCTTACAGTAAGCAGTTCATCACAGTGACTGAAGTCATCTAAAGACAACCTTCATGTTTCTATTAGTATAGGTTTCAATTAACATCTTAAAGGTATATAGGAGTATACAGCTACTGAAGGTACATAGAAGTATACAGCTACTATAACATTTTGTTCAGAGGCTTCTGGTATAGATATGAGTACTTCCAGACTCTGGACACAGAGCTGAAATACAACAGGACATTTTACTTCTGAGAACTGAAAGAATTACCATAGATAACCAACAGACATGCGGTCCTAAATGCGATCTTTAAAGTGTCATACAACTATCATAACATGCTATAAAACAGAGTGTGAACACTCAAAAAGTCACTAAAGCATTTGTTTAGTGTAAAGTAAAATATACCGGGTTGATCCTGCCTTCAGCTGTCCTTCCCATTTTCTCTGTGTCCCCACTGCAGGCTGAGTTTGTGAAGATAAGCTGGTGTCCTCTATGGAGCATGCTCAACTTCAGTTCCCTTCTAAGCTCTTCATTTCCTCCTTTTTCTTATCTGTACAGTCCACATGAGTCACACATGTGGGCGTATATACAGGGATAAATGAGACTCCCCTCCCTCTTCCTTCATTTCCTCCTATTGCTAAACATTATGGGGGCTGGATATAGTATGCAGATTGATTACATTCACTAAGAAACTCAAAAAAGCTTTGTTTTAATATAAATCAGTATTACATATATTGAAAGTAAATACCAATTCCTTTGAAGTATAAGAGAACCTTGGATGCAGATGCCATTTGAATAAAATGAAAGCTAGTGTCAATCATCTTTGATTCCGCCTACACCATATTAATGCACAAAAAAAATACACATTTGATGTTCAATAAAGATTTATAGGGAGCTGTAAAATAGTTATTTGATATTTATAATCTAATTTTAATTTCTTTTCTGAAATGTTTTTTTTTTTAGTCATCTGGCCAGCACAGCACCAATCAGGGTTGGGCAGACACAGTCTTATACTGTGAAGAGCACACATCAGAAGAATAATAGAAGCCCCTCCCAAGGATCTTTCTCTGCAGATACTAAAGAACAGGGAAAGATCTTGTGACTACACAACAACACTTAAGAAATAAGGTACAGTACTTGGAGGATTTAAAAAACAAAACAAAATACAGTGGCATGATATACATGATTTATGTGCATAAATTATGGTAATTACCACTTCCCTGTTTAGTATCACTTTAAGATGTCCTCAACCACTTGCCGACCACCCGCCCCATATATACTGCGGCAGGCTGACTCGGCTGCGCGAGTCGATGTATGAGTATTTCGGTTCACAGGAGTGGTGGTGGGGGGTGAGCGCAGGGATGCCGATCCACGGGGCTGGATTGCCACTGGGCACCAGCGATCACTCCCAGCTGAGAGAGAAGGACGGTCAGCTGTTGTAAACACAGCTGACGTTGTTCTCTCTGAAATGATCATAGAGCCCATGTGATCCTTCTATATAGGATCACAGGTCTCTATGGTTATTTCACAAGCCCATCCCCCCCACAGTTAGAAAACACTCCCCTAGGCTCACATTTAACCCTTTAACACCCCTAGGTTAATTCCTTCCCTGCCAATGTCAATATTACAGTAACAGTGCATATTTTTAGCACTGATTACTGTAGTAATGTCACTGGTCCCCCCAAAAGTGTCAAAAATGTCAGTTAGGGCTCCGAACTGTCCGCCGCAATGTTGCAGTCCTGTTAAGAATCGCAGATCGCTGCCATTACTAGTAAAAATAAATAAAAATTACATAAATCTTTTCCCTAGTTTGTAGACGCGATAACTTTTGCGCAAACCAATCAAAATATGCTTATTGCTATTTGTTTCTATCAAAAATATGTAGCAGAATACAAATTGGCCTAAAAGGATGAAAACTTTTCATTTTTACATTTGTTTTTGGGAATGTTATATAGCAGAAAGTGAAACATTTTTTTTTTTTTTGTTAATAGCGCAAAAAATAAAAATCGTACAGGTGATCAAATACCACCAAAAAAAAAGCTCTATTTTTGGGAAAAAAGGACATCAATGTTTTTTCTGTACAGCGTCGCATTACCGTGCGATTGTCCGTTAAATTAACGCAGTGCCGAATCGCAAAAAAATGGCCTGGTCATTAAGGGGGCAAAATCTTCTGGTCCAGAACTAGTTAATGATTTTAAACAAAAAAAAATACTTCAGCAGAACGTCCAAATAATCCCCTGTTGGAGTTTTTAGTTAAAACATCAGAATGTGTTAAATATGTATGTCTCACCTCTAAACTAATTTTCACTGCATATTTTGTAAAACATACAGTCTAAAGAAAGATCATGACAAATTCCCTGGGTTCTGTTACTTACCTGGTCCAGGTACCTTAGGTTGCTCAGATGTGATCACTAGATTATGTTTGCCCACAGCTTCTCCTCAACACGTCTTCTGCTCTTATTCATCAAGCTGTCAATAGCATCTGTAGAGGTGTAGGTTGGCATAGACTAAAGCTGGCCACACATACAGGCTGAGCAAAGGAAACCTACAGATTCCTCCATCCAGGCGTAACAGTGTGGATGGACAAATGCCCTCTGTTGGGCTATTGTATTCCGAGAGACAGAGCTGTTGGCTATCAAAATACCCAAACAATGCCTACCTCTACTTGGATACAGGTGCTGTTCAGCCGACAGGTGCTGTTTTCCGACACGCTTCAGACAAGTGATGATTGAACAATTGACTTTTGAAGATGCCACCAGGGCCATACACTGCTGAAATCCAGCGAGGAATTGAGCTAGCAGGAATTATCTGACCATCTTTAGACAGTCTTACTTAAAGCAGAACTCCGGGCAACTAAATACACATAGGCGTGCACAGGGGGTGTGCTGGGTGTGCCTGGGCTCACCCTAATGCATTGTCAATTCCCCTTACTGCCCGGGCTTCCCCCGCATTGGCCCCCCTGCCCCGTAGTGCTTCTGGCTTGCCTCCTCTCTCCCCAGCACAGCCAAGTGGATGACACCAGTGTTCAGGAGTACAATGGTGCCTTCCTTCCAACTCCCTGCCTTCTGACTGGACAGCAAAGAAGCAGCAGCAGGCTGATGAGGTCATGCCACTGTTCTCTCTTCCTATCAGCATGTATCTTATCAACACATTTGCAGCTGTACAGAGGATTGCAAGAGGGAGATACTAAGTCATGTTCAGGTAATTATATCTTTAGAAATAATATAGGTACCATTTCAGTCTTCGTAGATGACACAAAGCTTTGCAGTGGAATAACTTATTTACAGGATGTCTCCAATTTACAAGCTGACCTCAATGCACTGTTTCATTGGGCAACTATGTGGTAAATGAGGTTTAATGTTGATAAATCTAAAGTTATGCACCTGGGGGGACGAATATGCATGCATCATACATACTAGGTGGAGTGGAACTGAGGCATAGCAGAGAAGGATCTGGGTGTTCTGGTAGATCATAAGCTTAATAATAGCATGCAATGCCAAGCTGCGGTTTCCAAAGCAAGTAAAATCCTTTCTTGTAATAACAGAGGCATGGGCTCCAGAGAGAGAGAGATATCATTTTGCCCCTGTACAGATCATTAGTAAGACCTCGTCTGGAATATGCAGTTCAATTTTGGGCACCAGTTCTTAAAAAGGATATCGGGGAGCTGGAGAAAGTGCAGAGAAGGGCAACCAAACTTATAAAAGGCATGGAGGAGCTCAGCTTTGAGAAAAGAGGAACTGAATTTATTCTCTCTTGAGAAGATGAGATTAAGGGGAATATGATCAACATTTATAAATACATAAGGGGTCCACATAGTGAACTTGGTGTTGAGTTGTTCACTTTAAGGTTAACACAGAGGACAAGGGGGCACTCTTTACGTCTAGAGGAAAACAGATTTAGTCTCCAAATACGGAAAGGTTTCTTCACCGTAACAGCTGTGAAAATGTGGAATAGACTCCCTCCAGAGGTGGTTCTGGCCAGCTCACCAGATTGCTTTAAAAAAGGCCTGGATTCTTTCCTAGGTGTAAATAATATAAGTGGGTACTGATATTTATAGGTAAATTTGATCCAGGGAATATCTGATTGCCTCTCGGGGATCAGGAAGGAATTTTTTTTCCCCTGCTGTAGCAAATTGTATCATGCTTTGCTGGGGTTTTTTCACCTTCCTCTGGATCAACTGCGGGTATAGGATTGTGTACATGGGATTGTATGGTTGGGTTTTCTTTACTGTTTTTTTTTTTATTGGTTGAGCCAGATGGGCTTGTGTCTTTTTTCAACCTGACTAACTATGTAACTAGGAAAGTAAGTCCCGGGTCACACTTGTGCGATGCGGGAAGGCTGCGAATTCGCAGCCTGTTCCTGCATCGCAAACGCACCCCTGGCAGTTCACACTGCCATATGCGATACGCTGGGGGTGTCAATGAAATGTTAACGACACCCCCAGTTTGATTGCATATTGCAGTGCGATCTTTACAGTTCGCACATGATCGGATCACACAAGTGTGAACCACTGTGCGATCCGATCCTGATGCGGCTGAAAAAAAGGGTCCTGTGTGACTTTGGTGCGGGTGCAGTACGAATTTAGCCATGCAAAGTGTATGGCTGAATTCGCACCGCACAGCCGATCGCATGTAATGAAGGAGCAGTGCGCTTCGATATTACATGCGATCGCCGCAGCCGCAAGAATGTGAACCGGCACTTAGATACCACTTTTATTATTTAGAACACGTCGCATATTTTGAATAAACGTACTATTATTACAAACAAGATCAATGTATATAAATAACAATCAGATGTTTGGTTACTCGGCTGCCGCATTCGAACAAAAAAAAAGAAATCAAACGTTTTCGATTGACCAATTTAAAAAATTAAATGATTCGAACGTTTTGAATAGAAAAAAATTGGTAAATTCTCAGAAAATTCCAAAAATACATAGAAAGAATTCTGAATACGTATTGAGCTAATCAACCGAGTTTAACGAAACTTAAAAAAACTAGATTAACGAATCGAAAGGAAGCAACATTTTTTTTTCATGCACATGTCTAGTGTAAATCTTGTATGAAACCAAAAAGTCAGAAGAAAGATAATAGCAAAGGTACACAAGCAAGGTTTGCATGTGTACCTTGTGACCATCAACCATAACTACATAAAGCCGAATTACCCCTTCATTATATTTCAGCTGAATATATTACAGGTGCTTCTGAACTAAAGATGTTCAATGTCTTTCAGATTTTTTCTTTGTATTTGTAAAGCAGCCGCAGCCTGAAGAGAAAAGCCTGTCCTCTGCCAGCAGCTGCAGAGTGGGATCCTTTCTTGCTGTGGGGAAGAAGTGGTCCCATTGGTCTGACACAATGTTACATACTGAATCAGATCCAGAGCTCTGCCATCAGCAAAGCTTATTCTCCCCACGGATTGGAGAGGGCTTGCTCAGATTTAGGAGTGGGCAGTGAGCATGTCGGAGACCACTGCTTCTCCACACATGGCTAGGGTCTGACTATGCAGCAGTTGGTGGCAGAGGACAGGCTTTTCTACTCCTATTTTTTAATTTTAATTTTTGATGGAACGTAAGTATCTGATTTAAACTAAGAAGCTACTAAAATCTTTTAAGCCCATATGAATATGAAATGTACTTTTAAAATCTGATCTCACTTGTGAAACAAGTAAAATGGCTGTTTTCAGATCCACCTCTGTGAAATAAAATTAATCTAGGCCTTATTTACTAAAGTGTATAGTTAGGTCATGTGAAGCAAACTAAGTGTGATTTTCAAGTATCCAATTAGGGATGAGCTTCAGATTTGCACTGACCATGAATTCAACCCAAACTAGAGCTGTTCCTGTGTTTGTTGAACAGGTGAACAAAATTACCAGGTTTATCTGGTTCATCTGCCCACTCAAACCACCAGCTGCTGCAGACAGAAGTCATTCATCTAGTGATGGTATTACCGCTGCCACTAAATTAAGCTTCTGGACGCCCACCAGTTTGTTTCAAATGGTATAAAAAACAGCAAACATCCCAGTTGATGTCATTGGCCACCAGCTGGCCCAGGAGCTGTCATTTGTAATGAGAATTAATTGGGAGAGGATTGGCAGCATTGGTCATCATGTTTATGCGTTCTTCATGTGATGGATCTACTCTAGATGAGTAAAAAGGAGTACATTCACATAGAGGAGTCAGATATCTGTGCCCCCCCTCTTAGCTCATAGGGGTCTTCTGATAAGTCTCCTTTGCAGACCCCAACATCATCCACCCAGCCATTTGGGGATTAGGCCCTTTTTGAGGGTATGTAGCTCGGTATAATTCAGAGGGAGAGGGTTGCATACTTGCTGCCCCTCTTTTTATTGACAAGCCAGGCTCCATGCCTAAATACGGGTCTGATATTTTGGGGTGATTCCATGACTTTTTTTTAGTGTGCATGTGGTGTCCCCCCTTAAAATCCAAACCAGCCCCCTATTTAGACTAAGGGTCCGGAATGAATTTTTTAATATTGTTATTTGCTATATTCTTTTTTTGATTTTGTTGTTTTGTGGGGATCCCACTTAGAATTCATACTAGACCTTTAGGCTGGGTTCACACTAGCGGCTGCAGCTCACAGCAGGGGGTCTGGTGCGTCCCTGTTCTCCGTTACAGGTGCGAATCAGGTCCAAATTTTTGCCCGAATTCAGACTTAAAACAGAGCCAAGGATGCACAGGACTCTTTTTCCAGTGCGGACTCTGGCCTCCCCAGAGGTGTATAAACTGGCTCCATTGAGAGCCGGTCACACTCTCCTGTCATGCAAATTGGATGCGGGGAGCCCCGCATCCAATTCGCATAAGTGTGAACCCAGCCTTATCCTAGATTGTGATCTGGTATGGATTTTTGAGAGGGCCTTATGCAAAAAATGGCAAAGGTTCCCATCAAAATCTCTATCAAACCCTTATCCTAGGTAGGGGTCTGGTATGAAAATTTAAGAGGGGCCAAATGCAAAACAATATATAAAAATGCCATTGTGTCCTCATTTTTGCCAAATGCAAAACAACATAAATAGCATGGTGTCCCCCCAAAATACATGGCAAAAAACCTTGTCCCTATATTGATGAGGATAAGGGCCTCATCCCCACATTCCTGGCCTGGTGGGTGCAGGAATCTGTATTTAGTGGACCTATTGGAATATGGAAGCCCCCTTTAACCACTTTAATACTGAGCACTTTCACCCCCTTCCTGTCAAGACCAATGTTCAGCTTTCAGCACTGTCACACTTTGAATGACAATTGTGCAATAATGCAACACTGTACTCATATGAAATATTTTTTGAGACAGATAGAGCTTTATTTTGATGGTATTTAATCACCACTGTTTTTTTTCTTTTTTTGCTAAACGAAAAGGGACTGACAATTTTGAGGGAAAGAAAATGTTTTTCTTAGTGTGTTATAAAATGTTGCAAATAAGCAATTTTTCTTCTCACGGATGTGTGCCGATGAGGCTGCACTGATGGGCACGGATGAGGTGGCACTGATGTCCACTGTTGGGGCTGCACTGATAATCAGAAAGCGGCATTCAAAGAGGCATCACAGATAAACTGTAGCCCCTGGACCAACTGATACACCAGCTCCGCAAGACAAGGGGAATCTGTTTATTTGAACTAAGTACCGAAACAGCCACAGGGAACATATGGCGGGCAAGAGCCTCCGCCCTCCTATCAGCTGGATATTTAAAGGCCGGGGTCTCCTCAACCAGAATGAAGGTAGCTTTATTTAACCTGGAAACCGACAAATCCACTACAGGTGGGACCGTCCACCTTTAACGCAGTTAATCCTCATAAGGACGCCGCAAGCAAAAAATGCTTAGGAACCACTGCGTTTTGGACAACCCCACTGTTTTGTGACAATGTTGCCAAAGTAAGCAGGAAAGGGAGCACCCTCGCTGATTTGGAGGGCCTGTGGGTGCCAAAAGGGACTGTCGCCTCCGACGCAGCATCAGCTGTAACCTCCATTTTTAAAGTGTCACACTGACACAAACAGTGCATCCACCAGCGCCTATTCATGCGCGGCTAGAGGAGCAGAGGAACCATCCTCACTATCTGAGCACTCAGGATGCGTGGACTAAGCTCACCCGGAAAAAATAACAATCAGGGGAGGCCGCCAACTGCGACCCTGCAAATTGGACACCAACCAAGTGCTCACAAATGGACCACCTACTGGACCCTGCAAAAAAACAAGGGGGTCTCCCCCTGATCCCTCCATAGAGGACATAATAGGAAATAGCCCCCTTAAAAGGAGGCAGCCCGCCGTGACACACAGGTGGGCCCACACAATAATTGTGGCAAAGCTGTCATTAAAAAAATGAAGCGCCACCCAACAGAGGCGCCTGACTCGGCTGCATGGCCTAGCAGGCCGCGGCCTAAATTTTTGTGGGCCCCCAGCCGCTTGAAAGCAAGCCCCAGTGGAGCTGACCACCCAGGGGCAGCGGAGGGGAGGGTGGATGCTCAAACCGGAGGCAGTGGCTTCAGCCACCCTCACAGGGGCCACCTCACGTAGTTTCCAACTGGTGGGCCGCAAAGCCGCTGCCTACATTTTTGAGCCCGATCCGGCTGCGTGAGGCGCAGACCCACGGACACTAAACTATCCGGTCCCCCAGCCCAACAACCGCCGCAGGGAGCTCAGAGGACACCCCTGCCCCAGTCACCAACCCCCAGGGTGGCAGGGAATCCTGCTTAACCCCTCATTGCCCACCAGGAAAAACCCAGTCAGCAGCAACTCCAACCATCCCTCCTTAAGAGCATGTGGCAACAGCCAGTTCATAACCTTACCCAAGGAGGGGGGTCCGAAAAACCCACAGTGAACACCGAAATTTTAGAGGGGCTGGGGGAAAGAGGAGAACCCGGGGGTCCTTACTCCTGACTAGGCAGAAAAAAACTGAGTGCCCCTGGGACTGCCCATAGGCGTAGTCAAACTTTTTCCTGCCTAGTGTCCTACTCCTGTAGGTGGCAGTATAACCCAATGGTTAAGAAGAATTAGGAGCTGTGTCCGTCAATGAACGAAAGAGAACGTTTTCTTTTTAAATGTCACTTTTGCTATAGCACACCCTAAAGGTGCAACACTTAAAGTGAAACTTCACTTTCCCAATCAACATTGGCTATTTTTAATCCTCCTGCTGCTAGCATTATTAAATAGATAGGAAAGTATATTATATTTACTTGTTTTAAACTTTTTTTTTTACATTTCTTTTGTTTTTTCATTTTCTAGTTGATTCCTGGTTTCTTGCCTTGGCAAATTATGTCATACATCCCAGGAGTCTTCAGGAAGGGAAAAGAGGAGGAGGGATTTTCTCAGCTTAGCACACTCTCCTGCATGCTTGCCTCAGCTAAGGGAAGAAATATTCCAGGAAGTAAATGCTACATGAATCATCTACCCTTACTCAAGATGGCCATCGCCATAAATGCTGGGGAGTTGTTTTTTAAAGTGATTTCTCAACAAAATGAAGCATGGAGACATGGATGGATGGTGGAGTTTGCTTTAAATATTAAGAATGAATTAAATAGTGTTTTTGCTTTGTGGCGCTCAGATGCAGTGAAGATCCGCTTTAACATGCATTGTATTTAAATAAATATTGCATTCTAATGTTGCCCTTTAGGTCTATTTAAAAACCTACTCCCCACTAAACAGTATCATTAAACATTTTTTTTAGTGCATTAGTGCATGTCCCCCATGGCAATGCCCAGTTACCAATGCCTTTTTAACAAATGCTTTCATACTGACCTTGAAAAAAGCCAGAAAAATGCAAGATTTGGCTAACGTAGACTTCAGTAGGGTTTCATACATTGTGTTGGGGGTTTGCTAATTCTTGGCAAATGTCCAGCAAACTTTACTTGGTTTGATCATCACTACATCTATTCATATGCTGGGGAAATTGAAAAACAAACAACAACAAAACTTCAACTCCATGATTGTAAAGTGGCCAGATTTTTAAATTGACCAGAATTTCCCTCCTCCTCTCTTTTTTACTTTGGTAAATTAGGCTCAGCTGCACTTTACTAATCTAGGCTCTGTCTGTTTTAGGACCTCCTACTTACAGATTTATGTTATGTAACATGCAGGATTTTCATATCTTTTTTTTTTTACGTTTTACAAAATCACGGTGACTGCAGTCCAAAATGCAAGGGTACATTTTATTTACCTTTTAATAACAGAAGGTTTTGTATAGTACTTCTATAGGGTACATACATTTTAGGAGAAAGCAGTGTTTTTCTTTAAGCGATATTAGGCAAGGAAGGAGAGTAATATCTGCAAGGTTTGGAGTCAAACTAGTGGTTAAAGAGGTAGGAATAAAAAAAAAAAAAAAAAAAAAAAAAAGAACACCCAGATTCTTAGGGAGGAGACCAAGTTAAAAAATGTAAGTGCAGTGGATCCATTTTCTATAGGCTACTTGTCCACCCAGGTTAAAATGAATTCACCAGCTTTAAACATTTTTATTATTCGCTGTGTTATGTTGATTCTGGTTAATATACTTAGGTTGTGTAGTGTATAATATTATCATATAAGACTTGGTGAGGTGGTTTTGACAATACCAATAAGTGTTTGATAATTGTTTATGTTAAATGTACTGTATATATGGTTGTTGCCCTGATTCAAATGCTTCCCTGCTATCCCCTGGGTAGGTAGAGTTTGAGGGGACCTCTTGGCATACTGGAAATTCCCCATGCACTACAACCTACGAGAGTTTAGACAGGAGTTTGAGGGGACCTCTTGGCATGCTGGAAATTCTCCATGCACTACAACCTACGAGAGATTAGACAGGCATGAATATAAGGCTTATGGGGTAGAATATGGGGGCCACCTGCTCTTTGCCAACTATTGGTATAATGCTGTCTTCTGGGCCACCCTTCCTGTCAGGGATTACTGATTGGCTCTAGTTTTCCTAGTTTTGTCTGCTTCTCTGACATTATCCTGGACATGTAGTGATGTCAAAGGCATGCCTATGCTGTGTGTGTGTGTGTGTGTGTGTGTGTGGGGGGGGGGGTAGAGATCCCCATTATTGAACTTGACACATATTGGTAGATGGTATGTTCATTCACATCTGTGGGGGAGATAATTCCATCTAGGTTGTGTATGCGGAACTGATTTACTCATTTAGCACAGATTTAAAGGACTTTGACTGTAAAGGAAACATAACCCCTTACTTATATGTCCAGTAGAATTATAGTATTGAGGTGGAAGCTCTATAAGGAGATCTTGTATCTACTATTCCGGAGGTCTGGTATCCACTATTCCCAAGGTATGAAAGCTTAAACTAGATTTGAGCAGATATTCTTGAGTGGAACCCATAAGTTATTAGTAACTATAATTTTGGTTCCTAGATAATAGCCAAGAGAAATCATCTGTGCTACCCAAATAAAAATATTACCAATGCAGGTATGTGTCCATCTCTTAGTAGAAGATTATTCAATGTAAATGGATTCCAAGCATTTATGTAATTATTATAATAGGATTTATGTAGCGGCAACAGTTTGCGCAGCGCTTTACAACATGAAGGCAGACAGTACAGTAACAATATAATTTCATTTGCGGTATAAATCTGTATACAGAGGTATTGGGTGTATCAATATAGCAGTTCCAAGATGGAGAGATAGGAACACATGTTAATTTTCCATCGCCTCTTGTGGCATAATCAGGGTAGGTGTGAATATAATCACTCTCTTTGAGAAGGTTACATGATATTAGGCTGGCTTCATGTTATAGTGGGCAGGCAACACATGTAAATACTATACATACTTTTACAGATATTATTAGGGATGTGATGGCAACTCTGTTCCTTGTGGCTCCTGCACTCGGCCTTGAATGGTTAGGTCCCCACTTCTATTGAAGGCACACTTAACCATTTTAATTTAGTTGGTTTGCTTTTATATTGTTATAATAATTGTAAGTGTATTTTTCTTGATTAGTGACTGATGGGTATGGTACATACCAGTGTTGGGGGTAACTAGTTACAATGTAACTGATTACAGTAACTACATTACTTTTTTTGGTAACTAAGTAATGTAACTAGTTACAATACTAATAATGGTAACTACACTACTTTACTAGGCTATAGGAGGTAACTACACTACTTTACTAGGCTATAGGAACGCGCTTTCCTGCGTTACCCAAGCCGTGCGATACAATCGTTACTTCGAAGAATAGAGAGGGATGAAGTTTATGACTTTTTGTTGCACTTTATGTTTTATTCTGTTTTTTTCAGGTTTTGTTCTCATGTTTCCCAAAGCCTGTGTTTATACAATAAACTCTATGCAGAAAGAGTGTCATGTATCTTCTTCTACACGGTCAATTAAGAAAGAGGAAAGTAAAGTAATAAGTAGTGAAGTTACTTTTCAAATGCAGTAACTAGTAAAGTAATCTCGTTACAATTTACAGAAGTAACTAGTAACTAGTTACGTTTTTTGAGTAACTAACACTGGTGCATACGTACTAGCCATGATCTGGTACCAAATCTTGCAGACAGCAATGGGCTTTCCTGTAGAAGTGATCATAGCAGCTATAGCCCCTAGCAATAATTACTGTGCGTTCTTCGGTGGCAGGGACAGCTACCCCCCCCGCGGGCTCCACGGGAGGCATTCCCCATCAACACTGACTGTGTTGATGGGGGAATCGAGAAATTTTCTTTCCTGCAACCCATGGTTGAAAGGAAAGTGTGCTCTTACACCAATATGTAAGATATAATATAATACATAATTATAGTAATGTCTATAAGTTTGGCCATTATACTGCCATCTTGTGGTATTTTGGTTGTTGCACTTTCCTTTCCCTTCCTGTCCCCTCCCACTTATGATGTATTTCCTGTCCCTGCTACTTTATGCTTGTGGGGATAGAGATGGCCACATCTGTCTAGGCCTTCCACAATCTGCTCACATCTGGCAACACATTACCATGTTTTGACCTGCAGATACCATCTTTCTTCCACATTTTGTTGTCTGCTATACCTACTGCTTGCAATAAAACTAGGTGGATGGAAAGAAATGGTGTCTGGAGAGTTCAGCTATCTGATAACAATTGTCTGGGGTGATTGTATCTGCTTATACAGGCCAGGAATAGGTCTCAGCAAGGGATAAGTCACTATTACAACAATGGGAGTCAGGATAAAAAGAGATTCGCTCAGTCTATGGCCGACTTAAAGCAGGCTAGAGAAAATGCATTTCATCCATCAACACACTTGGTGCTGATAGGGGAAAGCCTGGAATTGTTTTGTTATGCTGTCATTTCTAGCATTTACTTTGCAGCCAACAACATTTATGGCAATGACTGATAAGAATGCCTGTTTAGCTAAAAAACAAGAGGGGTTAATAATCTACTGCTTTTATTGCTATGTTCATGGAAGAGTTTCTGGTTAAAGATCAGAAATCATTTGGTTTGTTTGCCCATTTTATGTTCCAGCTGAAAGAAAAATAGTGTCATAGTAACAGGGTAATGGCCAGACAGTCATGAGTTTAATCCTTGCTTTCTCCAGGTAGGAGAGTATAGTTTGGGGAAAAAAAATTAGTCTAACCTGGAATAATTCTTATGAAAAGAGGAGTAATGTGCGTCATTTTTCTCTTTAGTGTTTAGCGTACACAACATATTGTGGGGAGAGTGAAGTAATCATATAATCTGTTTGAAGGCTAAGTTCCCCTTTTTGCAGGAAAACAAATTTAGATTTACTTATTTTTTTTCTATAGGAGCCTTCAAAGCATTGCACTGCGTTCCGCAGATCATAAGGAACCATGCCAGGCTCTTCCTCCAGCTCCCTGCCTGTACCGAGGTACAGGCTACCAGTAACGGAGCTGGAGAAGGTGTCAATGAGCTACAAGTGTGGTGATCTCTGCACTTTTATTTCATTGAGGACTACAAATCTGTCTGCATTGGTGGAAGACAGAACTTGTACTGCATTCATTCACAGATCTCTGTGCTCTGTCCACACTGTGACACCAATTTCAAAAGTGACAGAACCTTGTACAATGTCAAGGGAACCCCCGATTGCACCATGTTACATCCCAAATACAGGTGTAATGTTACGTGGGGCAAAAATTCAGTTAGCATTTAACATCTCTGTAGGGAATAACATATGTGCCAGAAGAGACGTCAGTGAGGGGATTGACTAGTGGGTTAAAATTGGTCCCCAGTATTAGAATTCCACTGGCAAAGGACATAGATCAGGGGTATCAAACTCAATTTCACCGTTGGCCACATCAGCGGTGTGGATGCCCTCAAGGGCCAGTTGTATCTGGTGTGCACTACGTACATAGTGTAGAGTTCAGGATTACGCTACAGAGTTCAGGAGTATGCTACATACAGAATGCAAGATTCAGTAATGCGTTATGTACAGAGTTCAGGGGTGTGCTATGTACAGTGTGCAGGGTTAAGGGGTGCATTATGCACAGTGTGAAACTCCAACCTCCCCCCCTAAAGCTTCCTTGCATCTCTCTCCTACCTGGGTGGGAGCCAGAGGTGGCGGAACTGCAAAACTGGGTGCGAGGGCCACATGACAAGGCTTGGCAGGCCGGATTCGACATGCGGGCCTTGTGTTTGACAAATGTGCTGTAGATATTAGCCAAAGTGACTGGTCGATCATCACTGTGCTCTAGTTCAGGGGTCCCTAGGCTGTGCCCTGTTTGAGGGAGGGTCGCACTGAAGGAACTGAGTGACAGGCAAGCAGGGACCACGGCACCGCCCCCCATCCTCACCCCCCGCTGTTCGGTCCACCTCCATGAGATTCTCAATCTCATAGGAGCAGAACCCTGCGGATTGCGCATTTGCCAGTTTTCCCACTCCTGACTTGTAAAACCAGATTCCTTGTGAGGCCATAGTGCTGGGGAGAGGCAGCAAGAGGCTTTACTGGCAGTAAGTATTTCACTGCACATAGACTCTTACAAATTGATATGCTGCATCTGGTGGCTGGGGTAGCAGGCTACAGTTACACAATGCATCTGGAGGCAGGCTATAGAGACTCGATCCATTGGGTGACAGGTTACAGTGACAAGCTGCATCTGGTGGCAGGCTACAGTGACACAATCTATTGGGTGACAGGTTACAGTGACACGCTGCATCTGGTGGCAGGCTATAGTGACACAATACATTGGGTGACAGGTTACAGTGACACGCTGCATCTGGTGGCAGGCTACAGTGACACGGTGCAACTGGTGGCAGGCTACAGTGACACGGTGCAGCTGGTGGCAGGCTACAGTGACATGCTGCATCTGGTGGCAGTGTACAGTGACTCGCTGCACCTGGTGGCAGGCTACAGTGACACAGTGTAGCTGGTGGCAGGCTACAGTGACACGCTGTATCTGGTGGGAGGGTACAGCGACAGGCTGCATCTGGTAGCAGGCTACAGTGACAAAGAATTTCCAAGGCATTCGATATACCATGGAACACAATGAAGACAGTTATCATCAAATGGAGAAACGTTTGCACAGCAGTGACATTGCCAAGAACTGGAGGTCCCTCCAAAATTGATGAAAAGAGGAGAAGAAAACCGGTCAGGGAGGCTGCGAAGAGGCCTACATCAACATTAAAGGAGCTGCAGCAATATCTGGCAAGTACTGGCTGTGTAGTACATGCGAGATCAATCTCCCGTATTCTTCATATGTCTGAGCTTTGGGGTAGAGTGGCAAGATGAAAGCCTTTTCTTATGAAGAAAAACATCCAAGCCCGGCTGAAATTTGCAAAAACACATCTGAAAAAGCATGTGGGAAATTGTGTTATTGTCTGAAGAAACCAAGGTTGAACTTTTTGGTCATAATTCCAATAAATATGTTTGGTGCAAAAACAACACATCACAAGAAGAACACCATACCAACAGTGAAGCTTGATGGTGGCAACATCATGCTTTCGGGCTGTTTTTCTTCAAGGTAGACGGAATTATGAACAGTTCCAAATACCAGTCAATATTGCACAAAACCTTCAGGCTTCTGCTAGAAAGCTGAACATGAAGAGGAACTTCATCTTTTAGAATGAGAACAACCCAAACCATACATTCAAATCAAGAAAAGAATGGCTTCACCATAAGAAGATTGTAGTTTTGGAATGTCCCAACCAGAGCCCAGACCTAAATCCGTATGAAAATCTGTGGGGTGATCTGAAGAGGGCTGTGCACAGGAGATGCCCTCGCACTCAGACCGATTTGGAGTGTTTTTTGCAAAGAAGAGTGGGCAAATATTGCAAAGTCAAGAGGTGCTTCAATTAAGTATTAGTTTAAGGGTGTGCATCCATATTATTTAACTTATTTTTTCTACTTCCCTCCACCTAAAAGATTTCAGTTTGTTGTTCAAGTGAGTTGTACAGTTTATATACAGTTTAAAGGTGGAAAGAAAAATCTGAAATTATTTATCTTTGTCTCATTTTTTTTACATCACAGAAACCTGACATTTTACCAGAGGTGTGTAGACTTTTTATATCCATTGTATTTGCTGTTAATGGTAAAAACATTGGTAACAAAAGAGATGACAGACAAATCCCTAACAACTTCTATACTCAACCCTTCTTCTATTTTCAGCAAAATAACTGAACACAAACTAGCATCAGTTGGGAGATTGCTGCCAACACATGTGGCGTTGTAAAAATATTCCATTCCTCGGACTTCTAAAAATAGCTTTTAAATATGTATACCAAGTTGGCTAAAAAAAAATGGGAACCTTAAACATGCCACTGGATAAACAGAATGTCTCTCTAAATTATACTTAAAGAAAATGCCCATTATATTTTCGTCCTTGTCTAAAGTCGCTTTAGATAATGGTTTTAATGGGATAAACCACAAAAAGCCATAGATTAATTTATTTAAAGTGGTATTAAACACACAATGTTTAATTTACATTGTCCATTCTCTTTCTGTATATGGATGATGGCACTGTAAATGTAAAAAAAATAAAAAATATCTAAGTACCTTCTTCCTAATCAGTAAACAGCTGTCACATGACCCAGCTCTTTCCCAGCCTGTCTGCATGGAAACATAAGCAGGAGGAGCTTCTAGTCCTCTGCTCCTGGTCACATGTTCAAAATAAAATAAAAAAGCCTTTGGAGTATAGAGTAAAAATAAATTATATATATAAAAAAAAAACTGTTGTAAAGTGTTGCTAAACCCACAAAAGTAAAATTAGTGTGTGTATGCAGTAAAGCGTGCTTGTTAAACTCACTGTGGAACTATGATAAATCTATGTCCTCAGTCACTTTCAGCCAAGAAGGGGGGCCCTGTCAGGTAGGTTTCCACGGGGCCCCGTGATTTCTAATAGCAGCCCTGCCCAGGACACCAGCCATCATCTCATTAGTAGCATACCCCGATGTTGTCAGGCATGCGTACAAGCATGTGGGGGCAATACAAACTACTGAGTACCATTTTGAGTTGCTGCAATGAAATTTCAGTAAAATGGACTAGCCTGCTGCATCATTTTTTCACTTTCATTTTTGGGGGGTGTCTCGGAGTTCAGCCCTCTGTAGGTTGATTATTTTCATTTCTGTCAAATGATGTGGCATCTTTTAGTTCCTAACCCAGTCCATTGAAGTATGGATATCCAGCATGATATTGTTCCCCATTGAGATCTGATGTGTTTTCAAAGTGTTCCTTTAATTTTTTTGAGCAGTGTATATAGTAAACAATAGCCTTCAGGTACACAATGACTGCAAGGGGTTTGAAGAGCAAGCCAGCTACACCTATACTATTAATATCTTACCTTGATTACAGACATGGCTGCGTGTGTAATAGGACTTTCCGGCCATTGGAAACTAGATATAGGGCAGGAATTGCATAATACCAGTGCTGGGACAAGGTCACCCAGTGCCCAAACTGCAGCCCTCTTCACCCAGTTTATTGTGCTAGTCAGTCAGTGTGCACCTGATTACCTTTTGAAGCTGGGATCCCACTGCCTCCACGCTTGTCTCAGCGTCATTGTGTAATGCCAGGTTTTACACAAATCCAGAAGTATGAGTGATGTTGTGGGACAATCCTGTGGTGAGTTCTCTGCCAGGGTCCTTGCGCTGATTGTGAAAAAAAGCAAAATGGCCAAATGCAAAACGGAAGGCATTGCATGCATGTCAGGAGGGCACAGCTTGCCATGCACCCCCTCCCCCACACAACCAACCCCCTTCCCCACATGGAAAAACAGCACCTGGGGCAGCTGCTTCTCCAACCCCCTACTTGCCCACTTTGCACTTATATGACAGCCAGTGCCCAAGAAATGCCCTGGACACCAACCATCTCATCATCCATGCAACAATTGCAGACCTTTCATCTGGACAGTGGTCCAGAGTCATATGGTGGAATATAAGAGCATTTGCGCTTCATGTGTCCTTTTTGACAGACCCTCCACCCTCATACCTAACAGGACTACAGGAAGGCCACAAATTGGCCCCTGTGTTTTAACTGATGCCCAGGTGTAGCAGCAGTGAGAGACAAGGCAGCAGCTAGAAAACTGCACCCTCTCTGCATCTCCTATTATGCCGTTCAGCCTCAGTGGCACTGACTACAAAGGTGTTCAGCTGTTACCTTGGAAACTCTGGTCACACTGCTTCTGGTGGGTGTCGTTGTTGCTCAGGCTTGAAAAAATATGAAAGGTGTTTGTGCGCTGCCCTCAACCAAAATAATGATCTAATAGCTACTATCACAATATGCGTTCACACATACAATATATAGTGAAACAATCCAGTGAGCTGATTGCCCTTTCCAAATATTGTGCTATTTCTCAATCTTCAATCTATAAAATACCATTAGCATCAAAAGGTGTCAAATATATAAAATCACAATGCAAAAAGTCTTAAATCCAAATCAAGAGCAGAAATGACAAAAGTGAAAAGGAAAAAATCCAAAATAAATACTCCAGTATAACTTCAATCACAGAAGAGAAGAGTGGATCCCCAGTGTGCTCCAGCAAAAACATGCAACAGTGCTCCGCCACCAGGTGAAATGGACGCTCACCTAATTACTAGACCCAAAAGGGCCAACACAGGTCAGGACGAAGCCACAAGGGAGGGTGGCAACATGCATGGAAACAGAGCCAGGCGGCGTGTGATTACTACCGGACTACTGGAGCAAGTGAGACAGTGATGGAATGCTTTTATTGTTAAGCCTGTTTTTTAATATTAAAATGTGAATCTGCAAGTTTGGAATAGTGTATTCTGTGTAAATTAACAGGGATACTACAATATTGGAGTTCTCTCCCCCTTTTCTTTACGCACTGAACGGGGCTGTTCCTAATGGAGCTGGTATGTATATAAGGAGGATCAGCATCTGGTGTGCGAAATAACATTTTCTGCAAAGCTGTGTTGACCCTTTTGGGTACAGTGATAAGGTGAATGTCCATTTCATCTGGCGGCGGAGCACTATTAAATGTTTTTGCTGGTGCACAGGAATCTCTTAGAAGTTATACTGGAGTATTTCTTTTGGACTTTTGGGATATTTTCCTTTTCACTTTTGTCATTTCTGGTCTTGATTTGTTAAAAACTTTTTGCAATGTGATTTTATATATCTGACACATTTGTTGGTAATAGTATCTTACAGATTGAAGATTGAGAAATAGCACAATATTTGGGCAGCGCAATCCCCTCACTGAATTTTTTTTTTGCTCTGGCTCTCCCCACTTTCATTGTGGCCTATGGACCATAATGTTAACACTGCCTCCTTTCTACCATCTCTCGGCTCAGTCTGCAGGACACTGGGGTGCAAGAAGCATGACATTATTGAGAGGAGGTGGTGCAGGGATGGGAGACACCTTTTAAATAGTGTGTATGTATCAGGTGTCAGGCTGGAGGCTGAGGTTATAAGAGGGCTCCCCTTGCGGCTGAGTGCAGAGTACCCCTGGAGATGGTGACAGAGGGTGCTATGCCCAAAGGTGATCGGGTTGCCTACAGGTGTAGCCGCTTGAAGAATCAGAACCATGGTGGAGAAGGTGGTAACAACCAATGGATCTCTGCTGATGCAGGCAGGTTAAAGCAAAGCAAGGTCAGTAGCCAGGCCGAGGGTCAAACACTGAAGGTCAATCAGGAACAGAGGCAGGTAGAATAGTCGGGATCAAGCCGGGGTCAAACACGGGAAGGCAATCAGAAATAGGCAGGAACAAGTCAGTAAAGCAAGCCGGGTTCAGAGCCAGGAGAGAAGCCAGAGCAGGTCAGGGATAAGCCGGGTCGGTAACAGGTAATCAAGCTGATGTTCAAGGCACAGCGAACACAGGATACTAGCTGAAGATAATCCAGCAATGAGTGATAGCCAGTGCTGACTTTATATAGGCCAGTGGATGCTGGTAATTAGGACGTAATGTGGCGAACGTCAATGCGCCATTGCATATGCCAATTTGCCATTGCGCACCTTTCGCTAATGCGCATGTGTGCATTAGCGCGGCCATTTTGGGCATTGGCGTATCTGCCAGTTCTCCTCGAACCTCTTCCCTGACAGTATGTCTCTGCACTAGTGTCAATGTGCTAAGTGTTGCTTGGAACACATGCCTTTAGAAAGCAGTTGCTTCTGCTCTCTAACACTGCCTACACCAATTCCTGCAACACCCACCCATGAAAAACACAGCCCCTCCTGTTGCCCCCCACCCCTTCCCTGTTTCAGCATAGACCTTCCTAGCAGAGATCTTTAATGCGGGATAGTGAAGTAGTCTGGTCTCTGGAGACTGACAACATTTAGCACAGCACAGAACACTCTGTTGGTTTTACACCAGAGTTTCAATTTACACAAAAGAATGCCACTGTATCAGGAAGAATATACTGTTACAGTGCCCTACCCAAGGAGTTTGACCACAGTTTAAATACTCCTGACCTCTAACATATGGTTATCTAAGGATAAAGAAAAAAAAACATGCTGTGATAACGCAAAACAGGCTCTTTTTTCAAGCAGGTTTGGTTTGATTGGCCAGATGCAAATCTCTAAGTAAATCTTCACTTTGCATGTCATATAGAGTGTAGGGGGCAGGAAAAAAACATCTTGTTTTCATGTACTGTCATAAGGATCAAAAGAACAGTGACTGCTCACAGGTTAGTTTGTTTTAGTGAGTTGGAGAAGATTAAGCAGTTGCCTTTGCACCAGCAAAGTAGGCCACCACCTGTTCTGGTGACCCCCTATCTAAAGCCTAATACACACTATGAGAAAATTGGATTGTCCAATTTTCCACAAAGGCAAAGTAGCTACGTATTAACAGAGAAAGTGATATAGTGTATGTGACCCTTCCAGCCACAAATTTTCTAGCTTGCACTTTTTATTTTTTTGTCCGAATCGGCTGTCTAAAACACAATGCTAGCGAACAGAAAATCGACTGATTGTTCCTTTTACTGAAATTTTCACCCTTCTAGATCACCAAATTTATATACACATATATGTCCTATATTTAAAGGAATTTTCTTGCAATGTGAATATTCACAGATTTAGATCTGAGAATAGTATTTGCATGCAGCATAAAAAAAGCAAACAAACAGTCTCTTCTAAACTTTAAGCGCAAATTAATCTGTCCTTAAGCACCAATAAGGAAAGTCACAGTTCTTGCTAAAAGTGTCAGACAAAAAACTGTCATATTCAGAGAAACAGGAATACAGTATAGTGCATAAATGACATCAGTGATAATACAGTGCAAAAATAATTTTCATAAGTAATTAATGCACTTGCCACAACACAGATGGAGTCCTGCCTATGATACTGTTTTTTATTTGTACTAAGGGATCATTCACATAGGCAGCAAGGATGTAGTAAAAGCAGGTGGTTGAGCTGTGGTCTTCCAGAAACAAGGGGGTCATGTAGCCTTTCACTGCTGTACACAATTAAACTCTCTCTGAAGCAAATGGGGATGTGTGGCATATGTCACAAGGGTTTGGCCATTTCAAGGTTAAAATAGGTGGTAAGGGGGCAAAATATTGCCTGGTAACTGGCCATCCATGTGTAAACTGCCCTCCTAAAAGTGGTCAACGGAGAATAAGCTTTCAGAGGGGCTGCAAGGGCTGACACTCACCTGAATAGATCCTAACCATTACGTTTTCATGACAAGCTTTCTCACTTTTCTTGCCAAGTGTTTAATTCCCAGAGATTGACTGCAGATTTCTTTTTTTTTTACATTTTGGTAAAGGTTTTTGTACCAATATTGCTTAGATCAAGAAGAAGGGGGTAGACCCCCAAATGTTTGTCCAGAAAATTGAGCTGTGATTTCACATAAAAAAAAGTATTACGGATTGTACTCTGCTGTGTTGCTACTTTACATACAAATGATTTACTCACCTCTGACAAGTTGAAGTTATATGAATATGTTGGTTAAGGCAAATATCTTGAGCCACGTATGTCATAAATTATAACCATTCAGAGACTTGCCCCCATATAATTTGCTGGGAGCCACACAATATTTAAATAATTGGTGTAAAGGATCAGTTAGCCCATCAACACAAAGTAGGGCCACAAACATGAGCTCCAGTTGCTGGAGGACAGAAGGATCAATTGGGATTAATCCAGGATCCCAGGTCCATACATATTTAGACAGAGGCACAATTTTAGTTTCAGGTATTTACCAAAACATATTCAAGCTATAGTTATATAAACGGATATGGGTTGAAAGTACAGGTTTATTTTAAGGGTATGTTCATCCAAATCGGAGGAAAGGTTTAGGAATTACAGCTCTTAAGAATAGCCTTCGGTTTTTTAAGGCAGTGGTCCTCAACCCTGGCCTACAGTGCCCACTAACAGGCCAGATTTGCAAGATAACTGAAATACATCCCAGGTGATATCATTTGCTGCTCAGTGATTGCAGTACTCTAGTCTGCATCTCCTCAAGGTAATACTTAAAATCTGGCCTGTTAGTGGGCCCTGAGGACCGGAGTTGAGGACCACTGCTTTAAGGGATCAAAAGTAATTGGACAATTGAATCAAAAGCAGTTTCATGGTCAGGTGTGGGCTACTCAGTTATTTATTCATCAATTAAGCAGGTAAAAGGTCTGGAGTTGATTCTAAGTGTGGTATTTGCATTTGGAATCTGTTGCTGTGAACCTACATATTGCGTTTAAAGGAGCTGTCCATGCAAGTGAAACAGGCCAACCACCCATGAAAACACAGCCCCTCCTGCTGCCCCCCCCCCCCTTCCTTGTAAGGCTTCAAAAACAAAACAAATCCCTCGTAGAGATAACAGCAACATTAGGAGTGGCCAAATCAACAGTTTGATACATTCTGAGGAAAGAAGAACTCACTGGTGAGCTCAGCAACAAAAAGGCCTTGACGTCCACGGCAAACCACAGTGGTGGATGATCCCAGGATCCTCTCTATGGTGAAGAAAAAGGATACTCTCCAGGAGGTGGATGTATCATTGTCAAAGTCTACAATCAAGAGACTTCACAAGAGCAAATACAGAGGGTTCACCACAAGGTGCAAATCATTCATAAGCCTGAAGAATAGAAAAGCCAGATTCGACTTGCCAAAAAACACCTAAAAAAGCCAGACCAGATCTGGAAAAGCATTCTTTGGATGGATGAAGCTAAGATTGATCTGTACCAGAATGACAGGAAGAAAAACTCATGATCCAAAGCATACAAAGTCATCTGTAAACATGGTGGAGGCAGTGTGATGGCATGGGCATGCATTGCTTCCAGAGGCACTGGGTCATTGGTGTTTATTGAAGCAGCCAGAAGAATTCTGCATTTTTTAGAGATGTACTGTCAGCACAGATTCAGCCAAATGCAGCGAAGTTGATTGGATGGCACTTCAGAGTACACAGTACATATGGACAATGATCCGAAACACACCGCAAAAGTAACCCAGGAACTTTTGAAGGAAAAGAAGTGGAATTTTCTGCAATGACTGAGTCAATCACCTGATCGCAACACAGTTGAGCATGCATTTCACTTGCTGAAGGCAAAACTAAAAAGGCAGAACGTCCCACAAACAAAGAGCAATCCACACAGGGGACATCTAGGGGAAAATCAGGGCAATGATCATCAGTGCCCTGATAATCAGTGCAGTCCCCTCAGTGCTGCCAATTAATGCCGCTCATCATTGCAGCCTCATCGGTGCCTCCTCATCATTGCAGCCTACCAGTGCCGCCTCATCAGTGCACATCAGTGCAGCCTCATCAGTGCACATCAGTGAAGGAGAAAAAAATACTTGTTTGCAAAATGTTATAACAGAAACTAAGAAAAACTTTTTTTTTCTTCTAAAATTTCGGTCTTTTTGTTTAGCAGTAAGTGGTGATTAAATACCACCATAAGAAAGCTCTGTCTCAAAAATATATTTCACATTTTGTTTGGGTGCAGTGTTGCATGACTGTGCACTTGTTATTCAAAATGTGACAGCACTGAAAGCTGAAAATTGGCTTGGGCAGGAAGGGGGTGAAAGTGCCCAGTAAGCAAGTAGTTAAACAGGCACTTGGGTAGAATTGACAAGTGATCTAACAAATCATTGAATTGCTACAGTTAGCTTAGGTACTGAAAAAAATGTGAGACCATGGCTAAAACATACATTTGAATGGTATAGACATAAGAGGTAGTCTTAGGCTTCATGTACACTAGCCTAAATTTACCACGGCCTCAGGAAAGTTTTGTTGCATTTTCCCGCATTCCAGCAGTCAAAATGTTCCTATCCTGAACGCAATATTTCTGCGCTCGGGAGTGGGAGGTTGAAGCTCACCTAAAACTCGGCAGCTCCTAAACTCTGCTAAAAGCCTATGTGTACTTTGACACATAGGCTTTTATGAAGTGGAGTTTAGAAACTTTGGCAAAAAAAACGCCAAAAGCTCCTAAACTCAAGTTTAGGAGCTTCCAGCGTAGGATAGTGTACATAAAGCCAAAGTCAAATAAGGTTATACCTAACAATCAAATATTCCTTGCTGTTGTTTTACGTACACCAAGTGTTTACAGGGGATTGAACTTCAACAATGAAAAATGTAGCATTGTTGTCAAAATAGGGAAAAGAGTGAAGGCAGAAGAGAGTAGAGCCCCTGGACCGCATTACACCCATTCGAAATATCAAATCCATGGCTGCCAGGTTTTATTGAATCATGTCTGGGTGTTGTTAGGGGAACAAGAAGAAGATACAATAAATTGTTTTTTTTTTTTTTTTAGGTGTTTAGATATCCAACTGTAAGAACAATGCTATTTCCGAAGTTCAGGGATTGTCAGGGTGCCAGGGAACCATACCACACGGGGATGCAGGTAAACTAAAGCAGTTTACTGGAGCAAACCATAAACGCACAGCAAGAGTGAGTTAGTGGGAGCAGGAACAAGCCAGGATCAAGTCCAGAAGCGGGTAGTCATCCAAGCCGGGGTAGAGTCCAGAAGCGGGTAGTCTGCTGATGCCGGGGCGTCTGCCGATGATGGGTCGAGAGGCAGAAGAGTCGTCCGCCAAGCCAGGTCATACATGGAGAAATACAGAGAACAGAAGACTGCTAGCAGAGATGCACATTGGAGCACAAACACAAGGGCAAAGACTGCAACCCATCAGGTGATAGATATAGTCAGGTGTGCAGCATCAACACTGTGCAAAGTCCAGGCAGCAAGCAAGTGATGATGCAATCAGAGTCTTTAAGAGGCAGCAGTCTGCATATGTACAAGATGGCTGCCAACAGGAGGGCAAGGCAAGACCTTGCAAGGGATAAGATGCCATTTCTAAACCCAATTATGCTACTGACCTGTTGTCAATTAACTTATTTGCAAAATGTTCTTCCAGCTCTTCCTTGTTAGTACCACTTACTTTACTACCTTTTTTTACCCTGTCCCAACTTTTCCTGAGATGTGTTGCTGCCATCAACTTCAAAATACCTTAAATTACGTTTCTTAAAATGGTACATTTTCTTAGTTTGAAAACATTTGATATGTTTTAAATTTTCTATTGTGAGTATAAGGGTTTATGAGATTTGCAAATCATTGCATTCTGTTTTTATGTAGGTTTTACACAGCACCCCATTTTTTTTAAATTGGGGCTGAAAATGAGTGACTCTGCAGGAACAAGATTCATTGAGTTATGGTAGAGCTTAGTAGGATATTTTTGTAAGGTAAATCAAGCCAAAACTTGACTCCCAGAACAGGACTCTGGGAATCCCATGTCATGTACAAAATTTTTATTGGTTAAGCAAAAAAAAAAAAAAAGGGATTGTTGTGTGTAGAGTAAAAGATATATAAAAAACCAAAGCTTAACCAAACCAAAGAAACATATATACAAAACCAATGACTCCAAAACAGATTCCCACAGAAAAGGTTAAAGTGTAAAAATAATTTTATTATTTGAAGAACACAAAATATGGTTTTGAGAGGTCACTTTAGAAAACCAATATTTTGTTTTTTCTTTCCCATACTTTCCTCCTGGTTTAACACATTCTGTAGGGACAAGTGCAAGGACTTTGCAACACGTTTTCCTGTCTGTAAAGAATGAAAAAATTACTTTAAAAATAAATAAATCAATAAAAAAAAAAAAAACACACAAAAAAGGGCCCATTTACACTAGTGTGCACACTAAACTGCAGCATTTTTTTTTTTTATTTAAACTTTATGTGATATGCACAAAGTGACATTTCATTCATGTCCCTATACAGCAGTGTAGTGAGCTGCACTTGCTATGTGGCGAACATGCAGGGCCTTCCAGAGAGGTGCAATATTATGCAAATATGTTGCAGAAAATCGCACAGCTCTGGAAAGCAGTGAAACACCGCATTCTGGTGTGAACATGACATACCTGCATGTATCCAGGAGGAAACATGCAGGTAACTGCACATAGTGTGAACGGGCCCTGAAAAAGAAAAATCCCTTTCTTCCAAGAATCACAATATACTCAGAGCTAATTCTGGCCACTCACAATCATTTCTTTTACACCTACCGGTACTAAAGACTTATTTTTGCTCATTCTATGACTGCCAATGAAAGCATTAAACTGACACACTGCATAAACACCTTTTACTGGGATTTTTAGCCACCAGCTTTCCTAGGAGGCAGCAGTGAGGCATGGTGATGTGACTGTTGCCCAGTGAACAGAAGTCAACATCCAAGGTTTTTTTTTTCCTTTCTCTAATGCCTTATTTTGGGACTCCTTTGTAAGAATGGTTTTTCATTTTCTTTTAGGGGACAGAGGAGGCATTACAGCTGAAGTTTAGCTTTTTAGTTTATTCTTTTGCTAAACAAAAAAAAAAACTAGCTAAACAGTTTTAAAGCAGATTTTTTAAAAAGGTACAGCTAAAGCAATTTAATTTAATTTAATTTTTTTTAGGTTTGGTTAGATTGAGGAATAGCCCAATTCGCTTTTGCTGTTTGTATCCCATTGAAGAAAATTCCCTTCACTTCCATTCTCACAAAAAATCTTTCCAAAGTGAGTGAATATCCCCTTAGACAGCTGTAATCAGAACAGGTGTCCCCATTGGAAGATTTTGACTTGTCAAAGTTTCGATTTTACATCACGTTGTCTGTGTTAATGGTCAATAAAACAGCAGTGCACTGTATGGCATGCTGCTTTTAAACATTCCCCACCAGTTGTCAAATCTCCATTTATCAGGATGACAACCTTGACATGAAGATCCAAAGACCCGTGCCTCTACCGAGATGGCCACCACAAACTCATGGTGCAGAAAAAGGAATTATAAATCTGTAATGGGAAAACATCAGCTGCAGGGAGACCACAGGCAAAGCTGGTGACTAGTCCTTTATCCTCAGTTTCCCTTTTTTGGGCACAGCTGCTACAGTTCCTCTTTAAATTTTGATTCTGTTAAAAAAAAAGAAGAAGAAGGTCTAATGCCATGTGACTTATCTCCCATACAAACTACTGAAAGCTGGCAAATGTTTTCAAACTCACACCATTTATCTATCAGAGGTATTGAGTTCATTAGAATAATGTAAATATAGCCAAATGCAAAAGACTTGGATATTTTCCTATTATACAGTGACCTGGTTCAAAATCAGAACTCTATGAAGATAGATAAATTTTGTCACTGAATATTCATGTTCTGTGAAAACTGTGGGAAGTAATTCTGTTTTCATTTGCAAAAATGATTACATTAATAAACATTATGCAGTAGCTACTGTCCATTTGAAATATTTATCTACATATTCGTGGGAAATTTAACCTCCCTTATGATATGAACATGAACAGAGTTTAAGGGAACATGTACTGAGGAAATACAAAAACTGTCAATAGTAACTCATGAAAATACATGCTACCTGCTTGTCATACTTATTCAATACTTCAATACCTTCTTCATCACTGAACAGGAATGTAAATCAAGAGTTCTGACTTTACTCTGACTTGTTGCATGCCTATTTGGAATTAGTGACATAGAACAAGAATGAAGAATCTACCTATGTTCTGATGCACATACAGTACTTGTTCTCTTGTGTCTTTTCTTCAACAGCATGCCAACTGACTGCTTAACTCATAAACAAGCAGAGTTGCAGCTGTATTCATCTATAATGGTCATGTAATGCAGATGCGAGTCCCCTGCAGGTCTAAATCATAATGTGCTAGTATGCACTGCATACGATGTCGTCACTCCCACGCATGTGCACTGGAGACCCTGCCGTAGCACAGCACACTGTGTGGCCTAAGTGCAGAGCGTCACTGTGCATGCGCAGGTGCCATCATCGGTGCACGTTTAGGAGATATTCAATATACCTACAGGTTACATAGTTACATAGTTAGGGAGGTTGAAAAAAGACATTAGTCCATCCAGTTCAACCTATGATGTGTGTGGGTGTTTGCTGTTAACCGTACATTGTATACCCCTGTATGTTGTGGTCTTTAAGGTGCCCATCTAATAGTTTTTTGAAACTATCAATGCTCCCTGCTGATACCACTGCTTGTGAAAGAGAATTTCACATCCTTACTGCTCTGACAGTGAAGAACCCCCTACGTACTTTAAGATTAAACCGCCTTTCCTCTAGTTTTAGTGAGTGGCCCGGTGTCCTATTGTATTCCCTTTCTCTAAATAGTTTGTTCCTTATGCTAGGGTCACCAGTACAGTATTTGTACATTGATATCATATCCCCCCCCTTAATCGTCTCTTCTTCAGAGAGAATAAGTTCAGTGCTTGTAGTCTTTCCTCATAGCTGATGTCCTCCATTCCCCTAATTATTTTTCTTGCCCTTCTCTGGACTCTTTCCAGTTCCAGCACATCCTTCCTGAGGACCGGTGCCCAGAATTGGACAGCATACTCCAGATGTGGCCGGACCAGAGTCTTGTAGAGAGGGAGAATAATCTCTTTATTTCTGGAGTGAATCCCCGTTTTATACATCCCAGTATTCTGTAGGCTTTGCTTGCAGAGGCTTGGCATTGCATGCCACTGCCAAGCCTGTTGTCTACCAGTACCCTCAGGTCCTTTTCCATCTTAGATTCACCCAGAGGTTCCCCCCCTACTGAGTAGCTTGCTTTCTGGTTTCTGGCACCCAAGTGCATTACTTTACATTTTTCAACATTAAACCTCATCTGCCATGTAGTTGCCCACCCCATTATTTTGTTCAGGTTCGCTTGTAAGGTTTCCACATCCTGCATTGAAGATATTGGCATGCTTAGTTTAGTATCGTCCGCAAATACTGAGATTGTACTAGATATCCCCTCCTCTAAATCATTTATGAATAAATTAAACAGGATTGGCCCCAGGACAGAACCCTGAAGGACCCCACTTTCCACACCCGCCCAATCCGAGTACTTCCCATTAATCACCACCCTTTGCACTCAGGTATGCCTGATTGTAAGCTTACTTGTAGGTACAAGTGAAGAGAAGGGACTTTACAAACACTTTTACTCTTACTTAATTTACAATATGCCAGCTCCACTTAAAGCATGGAAAAAAAACGACATTCTACAGTGCCATGTCTGCATTTGGCAGTCTGACTAGTTATGTTCTTTACCTCAATCATCTCAAAGATGCATTCAGGATCCAAGCTTCCTTTACCCATTTTTCTCATGCAAGTCAGGTTGCCTTTGATGTTTATAGCAACAAGGACACTGGCCAAAGAGCAGGCCTCTTCTTGCAAGGTGGCATCTACCACATGTCGGTGACCTATCTGCAGAAAAAGCAAGACCTTTTAAAACAGATTTAAAATAAATATATACAGTATTTATCAACTGCAGAAACTAGCTGGTAATGCTAAAGTTGGCTACAGAGATATGACTGAAGACAAATGTGCAGGCATTGACCTCTGCATGTCTATGGGCTGAGCACATGCTTATAAGAATTAAAGGAAAAGGGGTTTCAGGCCAATGAGAGTTGGCTAGTGGTATGTCTGCATTTGCTAGAATGGGTCATGATTATCTCATGTCTGTGCCCTACTTCATCCTAATTTGCTGAAATGAAAGTGCACAGCAAAAAAATAAAAAATATATATATTTCATACTGCTCTGTGGCAAAATTGCGGTAAAACCGCATATGGGTTTTTACTGTGTTTCAGATGCATTTTCAGTATGCATATTTTCTGGTGCATTCTTGGGTTGCCTGCATCTGTGGAAATTGGACATGCGACTCAAAAAACTTAAAATCGTGATGCATTTTTACCACAATTTGCATTCATTTCAATGGTAAGCTGCATTTTTGCTGCGGTTGTGCATTTACTGAAGATTTAATAACTATCATCTCCCCCATACCATCAAATGATTGTAGAAATTTGCATGTTGTTTTCTTCAGTCATCTTCATACATTTCATTGGAACGGCACCAAACAAAAAAGTTCCAGCACCATCAACCTGCCCAATGCATTTTTGTGATTCATCACTGAATATCTTCTATTCATCCAGGCATCCACAGTCCACGATTGATTTTCTTTAGTCCACTGTAACTTTTTTTTTTTTGTTTAGGTGTTGATGGTTTTCGTTTGGCTTTTCTGTATGTAAATCCCATTTCCTTTAAACGATGTCTTACAGTTCGGTCACAGACATTGACTCCAGTTTCTGACTATTTGTTTTGTTGTGCATTTTCTGTTTTCAAGGCATATTGGTTTAAGTTTTCTATCTTGACTCTTTGATGTCTTCCTTGGTCAACCAGTACACTTCCCTTTAACAACCTTCCAATTTGAGTTGTACTTGGTCCAGATTTTAGACACAGCTGACTGGGAACAACCAACATCTTTTGCAACATTCTGTGATGATTTAAATTTTTCAAGAAGTTTTATAATCCTCTCCTTTGTTTCAACTGACATCTCCTATGTTGGAGCCATGATTCATGTCAATCAGGTTGGTGCAACAGCTCACCAAGGTGTGCAAGCACTCTCTTTCTAACTGCAGACTAATTGGTAGATGTAATCTGATGCAGAGGTTTGTTTTAGAACTGCAAAGTATATGGTGATCGCATTATATTTTCCTCAGAATTTTAGTGATTCCACATTTATTTCCTCTGATTGATCTGCAAAAACAGTTGCAATTGACTACAGTTTTCCTTCTTTATTTTTTTAAAAAGTTTCTTAAAGCCAGAAGGTTGGAATGTTAAAATAGTTTTGAGGGAGGTTTGTAATTTGTATTTTTCCTACACATTTAAACAACTGAATGAACATTTTCCAAGAGTGGTAATTCCATACTTTTTGCCAGGGGTTGTACTTAAAAAATGTATGCAAGCCCTAAAGGTGTTTGGTTATATCAGTTTCAGAAGTTTGAAAAAATACCTGTTGATTTTGCCAGAAATCTTGTGAGCTGATAACTTCCTGTGCTCCTTGCCTGTGCGAATTGTAATCAGTTATATTGTTCTCAACTATCACTCCAGGACTACAGAACCCCACCTCTTTATATTACACAAACTAGGATAGAGATGGGGTTCCGTAGTCCAACTTTGTTTCAGCTTTCCTGACACAGAAGGGCAAGTGAGTGTTTTCATACTAGGGCCGGAATTGTTTTACGGAATTGAAATCACCAGGTGAAAAACATAGAAAGCTTAAAAAAAAGAAAAAAAAAAAAAAGAAGGGGGAATGCAGTCTCTATATCTAAGGACTAAAAAGTTGCAACAAAATTGTTTGTTTTTTTGGGGTTTAGATACAATTTTAGGGAAAGCGATAATTTTGATTCCTTAAAAAACACACTTGGTTAACCAAAAAAAAAAAATCAAGGTTAAAAACAGGTTTTATTTTATCTACCTTTATTACAGGGTGTCTCCACAATATTTGGTTTGCAAAGAATCTCTAATATAATTTCTAACAGGACAGACCAGCACTAAAGTACATGTTTTCTTGCAAACTCTGTTTTTGCAATAGCTTGGATTTGTAGGTTTGCTAGCAAATACAGGATAGTCTGTCCTTCGATTGAATCATTCAGATCTAGTGTCATCTTCAGCTGCTGTGACTTTTTTAATGCCAAACCTGCTAGCCGCAGCTAGAAATTATTTGGATATTGTGAGATTGAGCTCCAAATTAAGAGGCTTTCCTGGAACAGAATCCACTCAGAAAAGTACATTTTAGGATTCCCGCCCACATTTATCCATTGACATCTTTACACAAGGTTTGCCCACCCGTACGGGAACTCAGCATCACACAGATACAAAATAAATTCAGTCTCCTAACTACTTGGTCTGCTTAGACCCTAAAGTGGGGTATGCACTATGAGAACATCTGATGAAAAATTCTGTAGGAGCGATCGTTCAATTTTCGTATAAGGCGAACACAACTTTTTTTTTTACATCTGATTCAGACTTTCCAAAGGGACAAACTCCAACATTTTTCTTGTATGTGAACAGAACTAACAATTTTCATTTAAGGTGTACGGTTTTCGTATGATAAAAGTAAGGTAAGAAAGATGAAACAATAAACAATTAAGTCAAACAAAAAAAAGCCTTTGTCATTAGGGAGTTTTTGTACAATTCCTACCATCCTCGGTTTTCGACTTGCTGTGAAACATTGAGGAAAACCGGGTGATTGTTCACCCTATGTTAAGCCTGTTTCGGCACAGATTGAACTTTAAAGCATACGCTTTTATGTGGGCAACACTAACCTGTTTCCAGTGATTCTCACACCTGATCGGGCACTCTCTGCATCCTTACGCATTGACAGACCATCTGTCAGTCATAATACTCATACCAGTATCTCACAAAGGGAGTACACGCTTCTCATTTTTGTAAATATTTTATTAAACCTTTTCATGTGACAACACTGAAGAAATGACACTTTGCTACAATGTAAAGTAGTGAGTGTACAGCTTGTATAACAGTGTAAATTTGCTGTCCCCTCAAAATAACTCACACAGCGCCATTCATGTCTAAACCGCTGGCAACAAAAGTGAGTACACCCCTAAGTTAAAATGTCCAAATTGGGCCCAAAGTGTCAATAGTTTGTGGGGCCACCCTTATTTTCCAGCACTGCCTTAACCCTTTTGGGCATGGAGCTCACCAGAGCTTCACAGGTTGTCACTGGAGCCCTCTCCCATTCCTGCATGACAACATCACGGAGCTGGTGGATGTTAGAGAACTAGAGCTCCTCCACCTTTTGTTTGAGGGTGCCCCACAGATTCTCAATAGGGTTTAGGTCTGGAGACTGGCTAGTCCATCACCTTTACCCTCAGCTTCTTTAGCAAGGCAGTGGTCTCTTGGAGGTGTGTTTGGGGTCATTATGTTGGAATACTGCCCTGCAGCCCAGTCTCCGAAGGAAGGGGATCATGCTCTGCTTCAGTATGTCCCAGTACATGTTGGCATTCATGGTTCCCTCAATGAACTGTAGCTCTCCAGTGCCGGCAGCACTCATGCAGCCCCAGACCATGACACTCCCATCACCATGCTTGACTGTAGGCAAGACACACTTGTCTTTGTACTCCTCACCTGGTTGCTGTCAAACATGCTTGACACAATCTGAACCAAATAAGTTTATCTTGGTCTCATCAGACCACAGGACATGGTTCCAGTAATTCATGGCCTAAGTCTGCTTGTCCTCAGCAAAGTGTTTGCGGGCTTTCTTGTGCATCATCTTTAGTAGAGGCTTCCTTCAGGAACAACAGGCATGCAGACTAATTTAAAGCAGTGTGCGACGTATGGTCTGAAGTTCTGAACACGGACAGGCTGACCCCCCACCCCTTCAACCTCTGCAGCAATGCTGGCAGCACTCATACGTCTATTTCCCAAAGACAACCTCTTGATATGACGCTGAGCATGTGCACTAAACTTCTTTGGTCGACCATGGTGTGACCTGTTCTGAGTGGAACCTGTCCTGGTAAACCTTCTGTATGGTCTTGGCCACCATGTTGCACAGCAGTTTCAGGGTCTTGGCAGTCTTCTTATAGCCTAGGCCATCTTTATGTAGAGCAAAAATTCTTTTTTTTGGATCCTCAGAGTTCTTTGCAATGAGGTGCCCTGTTCAAACTCTACTGACCAGTATTAGAGCGTCAGAGCGATAAACACCACATTCAACACACCTGCTCCCCATTCACACCTGAGACCTTGTAACACTAACGAGTCACATAAAACTGGAGATTGGGCCCAATTTAGACATCTTAACTTAGGGGTGTACTCACTTTTGTTGCCAGCGGTTTAGACAATAATGGCTATGTATTGAGTTATTTTGAGGGGACAGCAAATTTACACTGTTATACAAGCTGAACCTTCACTATACATTGTGGCAAAGTGTCATTTTTTTCAGTGATGTCACATGAAAAGATATAACAAAATATTTACAAAAATGTGAGAGGTGTACTCACTTTTGTGAGATACTCTATGCAATAATGCATTCACCTGATAATTCTTTGTGTTTTTTTCAAAATGAAAAACATACTATTTATAAATCGCTCCTTTCTCATAATTTTGCATTTAAACTGACTCAAAAGGACATGTAGCGCAGTTAGGTCCATATATACAGTGGGTACGGAAAGTATTCAGACCCCCTTAAATTTTTCACTCTTTGTTATATTGCAGCCATTTGCTAAAATCATTTAAGTTCATTCTTCTTCCTCATGAATGTACACATAGCACCCCATACTGACAGAAAAACACAGAATTGTTGACATTGTTGCAGATTTATTAAAAAAGAAAAACTGAAATATCACATGGTCCTAAGTATTCAGACCCTTTGCTGTGACACTCATATATTTAACTCAGGTGCTTTCCATTTCTTCTGATCATCCTTGAGATGGTTCTACACCTTCATTTGAGTCCAGCTGTGTTTGATTATACTGATTGGACTTGATTAGGAAAGCCACACACCTGTCTATATAAGACCTTCCAGATCACAATGCATGTCAGAGCAAATGAGAATCATGAGGTCAAAGGAACTGCCTGAAGAGCTCAGAGACAGAATTGTGGCAAGGCACAGATCTGGTCAAGGTTACAAAAAGATTTCTGCTGCACTTAAGGTTCCTAAGAGCACAGTGGCCTCCATAATCCTCAAATGGAAGACGTTTGGGATGACCAGAACCCTTCCTAGAGCTGGCCGTCCGGCCAAACTGAGCTATCGGGGGAGAAGAGCCTTGGTGAGAGAGGTAAAGAAGAACCCAAAGATCACTGTGGCTGAGCTCCAGAGATGCAGTTAGGAGATGGGAGAAAGTTGTAGAAAGTCAACCATCACTGCAGCCCTCCACCAGTCGGGGCTTTATGGCAGAGTGGCCCGACGGAAGCCTCTCCTCAGTGTAAGACACATGAAAGCCCGCATGGAGTTTGCTAAAAAACACCTGAAGGACTCCAAGATGGTGAGAAATAAGATTCTCTGGTCTGATGAGACCAAAACCTAGAACTTTTTGGCCTTAATTCTAAGTGGTATGTGTGGAGAAAACCAGGCACTGCTCATCACCTGTCCAATACAGTCCCAACAGTGAAGCATGGTGGTGGCAGCATCATGCTGTGGGGGTGTTTTTCAGCTGCAGGGACAGGACGACTGGTTGCAATTGAGGGAAAGATGAATGCGGCCAAGTACAGGGATATCCTGGACAAAAACCTTCTCCAGAGTGCTCTGGACCTCAGACTGGGCCGAAGGTTTACCTTCCAACAAGACAATGAACCTAAGCACACAGCTAAAATAACGAAGGAGTGGCTTCACAACAACTCCGTGACTGTTCTTGAATGGCCCAGCCAGAGCCCTGACTTAAACCCAATTGAGCATCTCTGGAGAGACCTAAAAATGGCTGTCCACCAACGTTTACCATCCAACCTGACAGAACTGGAGAGGATCTGCAAGGAGGAATGGCAGAGGATCCCCAAATCCAGGTGTGAAAGACTTGTTGCATCTTTCCCCAAAAGACTCCTGGCTGTATTAGATCAAAAGGGGGCTTCTACTAAATACTGAGCAAAGGGTCTGAATACTTAGGACCATGTGATATTTCAGTTTTTCTTTTTTAATAAATCTGCAACAATGTCAACAATTCTGTGTTTTTCTGTCAGTATGGGGTGCTATGTGTACATTCATGAGGAAGAAGAATGAACTTAAATGATTTTAGCAAATGGCTGCAATATAACAAAGAGTGAAAAATTTAAGGGGGTCTGAATACTTTCCGTACCCACTGTATATATATAGATATATATATATTTATTAGGGATGCACCGAAATTTCGGCCACCAAAATTATCGGCCAAAAATGAGGCCGATAATGGGTTAACAGTGCCGAAAATAAATATGGCCGCCGTGGGGAAGGAGGAGGGCGCAGCGCAGGGCAGGTTTTAAAAGTCCCGCCTCTGGCCGGCCGTCCGCCTCTTAATGACGTCCCTACTACGATCTGTGCATTATGAATGGACATACCAGGTCGGGGGGCGGGGCGAGCGGCCACTATAGAGAGAACTAATGTGATCCTTCCTGTCAGCTCAGCACGTCTATGTGTGAATGAGAACAGAACTGAGCTGACACCGGGGGCGGGCGGAGCGGCCGCTATTAGCTGTAACTATGTGAGAGCTTCACTTCACTGACAGGCATGTATCTCCGCTGACAAGGAAGAGAAGCTCTCACATAGTTACAGCTAATAGCGGCCGCTCCGCCCACCCCCCCCCCCCCCCCCGGCCGGTGTCAGCTCAGTTCTGTTCTCATTCACACATAGAAGTGCTGAGCTGACAGTGAAGGATCACATTAGTTCTCTCTATAGCGGCCACTCGCCCAGCCCTCCCGCCTGGTATGTCCATTCATAATGCACAGATCGTAGTAGGGACGTCATTGAGAGGCGGTGCCGCCGGCCAGAGGCGGGACTTTTGAATGCAGGACATTCGAGGAGGGGGGGACGCTGAGGCAGTGGGGGTGGGGGGAGATGGGGGGGGGGGGGCTGAGGCAGGTTACCAATGATATTAGTATTATGCAGCATGAGGGGTTACCGACCAGTGGCAGGTAATTAACCCCTTTGTGCTGCATTAGTGCAACCAGTATCAGTGTTAATTAACACTGGTTGCACTAATGCAGCACAAAGGGGTTAATTACCTGCCACTGGTCGGTCACTAATAGATGAGTGACCAGCAGTGACAATACATTAACCCCCTCAGGCTGCATAATACAAATACCATTGGTAATTAAATTAACCTATTGCCAACCCATCACAGTACATATACTGTGACAGGGTGGCAGCGACAGGTGTACGTCGCTGCCTGTTTTTGGTGTATGCCCCTGTTCTATGCATTTTACATTTTTTTTTGGGGGAAAAAGTCATTTTCGGTTTCGGTTTTCGGCCAAGGGCATCCTGCATTTTCGGTTTCGGTTTTCGGCCCAAAATTTTCATTTCGGTGCATCCCTAATATATATATATATATATATATATATATATATATATATATATATATATATATATATATATATATATATATATATATAATAAAAAAAATGGGACAGGCACAATTTTCATACTTTTGGCTCTGTATGCCACCAGCATAAAATTAAAATTAAACAATCCAAATGGATTTGAAGTGCAGACTTTCAGCTTTAAATCAAGGGGTTGAACATAAATATCAAGTACAAATTTTAGGAACTGCAACCATTTGAATGCACAGTCCCCCATTTTTAGGGGTTCAAATGTAATTGGACAAATGAATATAATCATAATTAAAATGTTCATTTTTATTTTGTTGAGAATCCTTTATTGGCAAGGACTGGAAACATTGGAGTCTGGGACCCATGGACATTACCAAAGACTGGGTTTCCTCCTTTCTGATGCTTTGCCAGGCTCTAACTTCAGCTGTCTTCAGTTGTTCTTTGTTTGTGGGTCTTTCTGACTTTAGTTTTGCCTTCAGCCAGTGAAATGCATGCTCAATTGGGTTGAGATCAGGTGATTGACGGGGCCATTGCAGAATATTCCACTTCAAAAGTTCCTGGGTTGCTTTTGCAGTGTTTTGGATCATTGTCCATTTGTACTGCGAAGCGACGTCCAATCAACTTTGCTGCATTTGGCTGAATCTGTCTGATAGTATATCTCTAAACACTGCAGAATTCATCCGGCTGCTTCTGTCTTATCATCAAACGCCAATGAAACAGTGCCACTGGAAGCCATGCATGCTCATGCCATCACCATGTTTTACAGATGAAGTTGTGTGCTTTGGAAAGAAGGCTTGCTGTTCCAAGCCTTCTCCACACTTTTTTCTTTCCATCATTCTGGTACAGATTAATCATCCATAATAATTAATAGGTTCATCCATCCAAAGAATGCTTTTCCAGAACTGGTCTGGCTTTTTTAGATGTTTTTTTGACAAAGTCTTATCTGGCTTTTCTATTCTTCAAGCTTATGAATAGTTTGCACCTTGTAGTGAACTCACTGTATTTGCTCTTGTGAAGTCTTCTCTTGATTGTAGACTTTGGCAATGATATGCCCACCTCCTGGAGAGTGTCCTTTTTGTCTGGATGTTGTGAATGTTTTTTTTTTTTTACAATAGAGAGGATCCTGAGATCATCCACCACTGTTGTCTTCCATGGACGTCCAGGCTTTTTTATGTTGCTGAGTTTACCAGTGCGTTCTTCTTTCCTCAGAATGTACCAAACTGTTGATTTGGCCACTCCTAATGTTGCTGCCATCTCTTGATGGATTTATTTTCTTTTTGAAGCCTCACAATGGCCTGTTTAACTTGCATGGACAGTTCCTTTTAATGCAATATGTAGGTTCACAGCAATAGATTCCAAATGCGAGTACCACAATTATAATCAACTCCAGACCTTTTACCTGCTTAATTGATGAAGAAATAACAAAGGAGTAGCCCACACCTGGCTATGAAACAGCTTTTGATTCAATTGTCCAGCTACTTGTAGTCCCTTGAAAATGGGGGATGGCTATTCTTAAGAGCTGTAATTCCTAAACCTTTCCTCCGATTTGGATGTACATACCCTCAAAATAAACCTGAGAGTGTGCACTTTCAGCCCACATCCATTATAGAATTATAGCTTGAATATGTTTTGGTAAATATCTGAAAAAACTGTGCCTGTGTCCAAATATATATAGACCTAACTGTAGATGAATGAATGGTTTCAATTTCCAGAAATTCTAGCCTAGCTATGTTGACATCCACATTTCTAAGTGTGCTTGTAGTAAGAGTGGGCCTAAAAAGCATGCCAGTGCTTTCCATGGTGCAAGCACCACCCACTGCAGCCTTACCTCTACACTTTAGGTGACAGGAAGGTTGCCATACAGGGAATGTGACAAGCCAGTTAAGCCTCACTAGGAGTATAGGACCCAAATTCTTAAAGCTGAACTTCATCTTTTGATACACTTTAACATGGTTTGTTTGCGCCAGCTATACCTATACAAATACATATTTTTTTTTAATATTTTAATGTATATATCCTATACTGTATCTTGTAAAAAAAAAAAAAAATGTTCACAATAAAAAGATGCAAATATACTTACTTTGCATAGCGTGACAATACACGGGACATTCTCTACATTAAGCCGCATGCAGTCATAAGGATCGTCTGACAGTTCAATTTCTTTGGTCCCTCCATCATCTTCCACAACGCTCACTTTAGGAATCCTAAAAACACATTAAACATTGAATATTTTTATTTTAATTACTGGACTTCTCCACCTGACTCCTCTATATGGTAACATGGAGACAACTAAAAATAAGTTTTTGTCAATCTGATCATATTTATTGGCAGATTTTATTAGTAAGTGTTCTGAGTGCCCCAGTGTCATATAAATAGATGAGTCAGTATACTAGCTTTGCCTGCATGAGGAAAGCAAAAGTAAGTGCCACCTGGACTAGCAGTGCAAAAATTACAACATATAGAATTCAGCAGCTGCTGCCAATTTTAATGTCATTCATTTATTAGGTTTCTAAGCACCTCTATTCAAAAAGAACTATATACCTTTTTGTAGTACCTTACTATGTCCTTTTATTAGCCTGCTTTATGTAGGTCCTTGCACAGCCCAAATCAGACAGGGAGGATAAGAGAACACTGGTTTTACTATTATTAATATGCAGGATTTATATAGCGCCAACAGTATACACAGCGCTTTACAATATAAATGGGGACAGTACAATTACAATACAGTTCAATACAGAAGGAGTAGAAGGATCCTGCTCATGAAAAATACAATCTAAAAGGGAGGGGGGTGGTACAAAAGGTAATAGCTGCAGGGGATGATCTGATGGAGGTGACTTGGGTACAGTTCTTAGGTGGAGGTTGGGTAGGCGGCCCTGAATAAGTGAGTTTTCAAGGATCGCCTAAAGGCAGACAGCATAGGAGCTGACCGGCCATAAGGGGACAGAGAGTTACAGAGGATGGGAGAGGCTCTGAAGAAGTCCTGGAGGCAAGCATGGGAGGAGGTAACAAGGAAGGTAGAGAGCAGCAGGTCTTGGGGGGAGCGCAGAGGACGATTTGGGCAATATCTGCAGATGAGGTAGGTGATGTAGCTGGGACGATGTTGTGGATGGCCTTGTATGTTGTCATTAATATTTTGAATTTTATAGGATGGGGTAGGGGAAGCCAGTGAAGGGATTGGCAGAGAGGAGCAGCAATCACAGATCAATTAGTAAGGTGTATTAGTCTAGCTGCAGCAGCATTCATAATAGGCTGAAGAGGGGTTAGCCTATGTAAATGTGGGCCAGTGAGGAGGGGGTTGGAGTTGTTAAGGCAAATAAAAAAAAAAAAAAAACACAAGGAGTGAATAGGTTGTTTTGTGGTGTTGTTAGTCAGGAAGGGACGAATTCTGGAAAAGTTGTGGAGGTTAGGGTGGCAAGATTTAGTTAGTGATTGGATGGGAGGGCTGAAGGAGAGGTCAGAGTCTAGGAATACACCTAGCACCCAGGCATGTGTGGAGAGACCAATGGTTGAGCTGTTGAACTCAATGATAAAGTCATGGGGAGGGGGATCGAGGAGGAAATATTACAAGGTTAGTTTTAGAAAGATTAGGTTTAAAGGAAGTGGTGTGACAGCCATACTGAAACTCAGTAGGTTTGTGCTGCATGAGGAGATTGTGTGGGTGTGTTGAGAGATGGATCTGGGTGTCGTAAATTACTGTAATCCTCAGACAAAAGAACAGAGGGAAAGAAAGGGAGTTGTAGGAAGAACCTGGAAGGTGCTTTGTGGGGAGAGAAGTCCAACTCCACCTACTTTTCGTTCAGTGGGTCTGGATGAGTGAGTCCAGACTACATTGCAAAGTAGATGGAAGAGCAGAATCACACACACATATATATATATATATATATATAGCAATATTTACAGGCATTGGGCCTGAGGTGAGTCTGCCATTGTTACCGGAAACACTTCCAACACATCTAAGTTGAAAACCCAAGTGTGAGAACTGAGACAATGACCATTCCGGCATCTTTGGTTTGTGTTGTTTATTTTATAATGGGGATGGGAGAAGGGAATGAGAGGGATACTCCTCTGGCTCAACTAGGTTTAACTGGGTCACTGTACAGAAAAATGCCCGTTGGCGCTGTCCTGACGCCGGCTGAATGCCGACCAACTCTTCCTGGCGCTTAAAAATACTGTTATGTTTAACTTGTGCTAGAACTTTGATTTTAACTCCTTGGTCAACTCAGAAGATCCAGGACTGTAATGATCCCCGACTCTTGACACTCTGTCTAGCTCAAAAGTCCTGTGTATGACTTCCTCCAGCCCTTCACTGACTGAGGTAGCTCCTTGTAACTGCTGCCACTCTTACTCTGCACACTTGACTCTTCAGGGCCCAACCGCTGGTGCCCCCTCTACACCTCCAGGGTCCTCTCACTAGGCAACCCCCTTAACACTTCAGGTTCCTTTCACTAGGCAACCCCCTTTACACTTCAGGGTCCTTTCACTAGGCAACCCCCTTTACACTAGCAGGCTCTAGAATCCCTGGGACCTTCACCGGAGTGGTCCCCTCTACACTAGGCAGACCCCAGGGGCAGCTCACAGTACTCACGACCTTGGAAGGCTTTCCTGGAACTGAACCCCTCTTTCTCCACTGGTCCTCGGCACACCGGATCCTCTGCAGCTCTGCTCTCCCTTCTGGATACTCAGGCAGCCACCAAAGACACCCGATCCTTCTGACAGGAGGAGAGACAGCCATACTCTCCCTCCTAGGACTCTGCTTCCCGCCAAAGATGCCGCGTCATGCATTCCCCTCAAACTTATACCCACTCCCAGAATCCTCTGCGTCAGAATCTGCCTTCTGGTGGTAGATACAAGCCCGAATGAGCCACTGATTGGATTTCCTCCACTGCCCAATGAGAATCCTCTCACAGAGCCAGTGGGGAGACTCCTCTCTCAGTAACCACACCTGGGAGACATGACAGCCCAGCTGAAATCATGACCCTGCTGTTAGGCAGCCAAGGCCCATTATACTTTTACCTAGCACCTACCTGTAGATATATATATATATATATTAGTGTGATCCTGCACAGGAGGGTCGTCCTGTAGCAGTAAATATGCTATGAGGTGGTCCGGAAGTGGTTAACTAGACTGTGTATCTTTAACTGCAGTAAAGAAACACAGGGTCAGATCCTGTCTAGCTTGTTTTCTAATGCAGCCATATTTGCAAAAGGAAATTACAATATTTCGAAAGGTAATCTACAGTTTCAAGTGATTATAGCAGTTAGCTTTCCCTTTCATTTTAAAGGACATCTTATATAAATATTTTCGGCACTAATTCTGACTTGATAAAATAGTCATCAACTGACATCAGAGGTGACAGAGGACATTAGCATTTATTTTTACAAAGCATACGCTGATGGTGTCGGAGTGGTCAAACAGGTTTAGTGAGGCTACTGGCAATGCAATTTCGATTTTATGTTCAGCTGCCAAATGTAGACTTCTCAAAATATTCTAGTTTTTGATTTTTTTAATACCCAGTCAATTTTGGAGTATGAATGAAACTCTAACAGAAAAGGGTCTAAGTATTAAGGAAACTAGGGACTCTAATCTTGTTATGTAAGCTCTTCTTACATACGGATTGTTATTTTTTTTTTAGTCAGTCCATAGTATTTGCGTACAAAGCACTTCTTAAAACGAAAACTGATTTTCTACAACTCCTAAAATACCATTTTAGCTGGCCTAAACCTTGGCTCTTCACACTATCCAGTTCTACAGTGTTTCACATGCTCAACACCAAGAACACAGGATTTCACAACTTCAACCACTGCTTTCTGGCTAAACAACCTTCCCAACGAGGACTACAACAAAGGGATTCTGAAGCAGAACATTTGGATTCAATTGCTTTCAAGTTTTCAGCAGGGCACCACATAACATCACAGACATTCTTTACATTGCCTGCTTGTCATAACACAACTGATGTGCTCTTACACCATAAATAGCAAATGAAAAGCTAGCAAGATGATTATTGGTAAAGCAGCAAAGATATCCCTGTTCTACAAAATTTATACGGCACACATTGTATCTGGAAGTTTATGTGGATAGAGATCTATAGGTCTTTATAGATGTCTATCTACATCTATTGTCTAGTTGTCCCAAAAGACGCTTGAATAGGAGAAGCATTATCTACAGGAACTAGGTTATGCAGGCCATCTTAACAGCTATCTTCTTCTACTACCTCTTTTCTACTTTAGCGCTGTATTTTATTTTCATTTGTCTTTTGGTCCCATTCTCATCCATAATATCTCTATCATTTCTCTACCCCAAGTCCACCCACCCCTCAGACAAAGAACAGATGGATTCAGCACCAGATATTTAGTTCCATTGCACTGGCACTGGTAGGGTTCATCCATTAAGCGCTCTACATCAAAAATTTTACTTTAGCCTTTCAGAAGTTTAGGTTAGGGACAAGAGGTTCATTTTAGGGTTAAAATGAGGTTAAGTGTTAAAATGTAAAACACTTTTAGTAATAATAAAAAAAAAAATTCTCCTGCATTGTAAGGAATCCTACCAGCAGCTCACTCACATTGACATGTCAAAGAAAAATCACACACAGGGATTCCACAATCTTTGAGAATATCCTTGAGACAGCGTCTTGTGTTGTAGCGCAAAACCTTGGCTATTAAAAAGAAGCATTGAAGATTGGAGCATCCCGGTGTGTGTAAAGCTAGGTACACACAAACTGAAATTTGGCCAGTGCAGAAGGGATCAGCTGTGAAATTTGATTTGGGGTAGGCGCTACCTGTTGGACAAAAGCTGATCTTTAGATCGGCTTCTGTCAAAGACCATCTTGAAAAACTTAATTGGACAGCGGCTTGCAGCCAACCAGAATAAACGGTCAGTGTATTCTGACAGTGATGTATTCTGACTCTCGCTGTCAGAATACAACAACACAGTGGGGAGGATTCCTGCATCCACCTCGCTTGCATGGATGCAATAAACTTTTAGTTTTTCTTCATTCAGTCCACTGGTTGAAAAAATAAAAACTAAAGCAGGCCATAGATGGAGCAATTTTCTTTCCTGCAACCAGGGGCTGCCCATACATGGTTAGACTCTCGGCCGGTTTCTGCTGAACTGTCTGAGATTTGAACAGTCTATGGCAGGCTTAACTGTCAGCCCTGTCACAAGGGAATGTAAACATCCCTTGTGACAGGGCTCGACAAACCCCAGGCCGCATTGGCGACTACAATTAGCAGCCTGGCGCCAGGGCTACACTGCGGTAGGTGTCTTGTCGCCAGACATCCCAAGTCTCTCGCGAGGTGCGGGCGTCTCCCGGATGTCTGTGCCAATTGTAACAGAACAGAGCTGATACTTCCTGTATAGTTTCGGCTCTGTCCTGTCACAGGCAGAGTGATATCAAAAGAGACCTAGAGATACAGGAAGCATAGGCTTTGTATGCTTCTCCCAGCGCCGCTCCTTACACTCTCCACCAGCATTTCCTTCCAGCAGTAGGTACCAGCAGTACCAGCCAGCCAGTCACGTGCTAGGGGTGCAATTAGCCCCCAGCACATAATTGTAAATATCCCAGCATGTGCAGGGTTTCCAACTCCTAACACCATGACTACTTCAAATCTCTGCAGTGGTCATGGTGGTTGGAGTGTTCCTTTAATATCTCTCAGAAGTAGTAAACTAGGTACACACGGGTCGAATGCCAGGCAACATCAGTTGGTTCAGTAAAAACTGTTGGCCATTGGGCTCGTGTGTATGGCAGCCGGTCCGACAGAAGCCGGTCATTCGGCATGCACAAAAAAAAAAAAAAACTGGCTCCTAACTTTTAGCTGGCTGCTAGGTTTCAAGCAAATTTCCCTATTACTGCCTTGTGACAGTAATAGGCAGTGACAGGTAATTTTTAAGGAGGGATCTGGGGTCTACAAGACCCCAAACCCCTCCTCTGCTCTTGAAAAGTATTCAAAACTCCAAGATCTGCATTTTTGACTACTTTTGATTCTTGAAAAACTGGCGCCCTTGGCTTCCGGGTAAACCGGAAATGTCATGACTTTGCTTCTGGGTTACTATGATTCTGGCTTGGTTCGGATTCTGGCCAGCTGGCAAATTTCCTGGCTGGTCGCTCAGGTCTCCCAGTGGGACAGGAGAGCTCGGGCGAATGGGGGGAAGGCAGACGTCCCCTCCCGCTGCTTGTAATAACATTCACATGTAAAATAAAATAAAATAATAATTCACATAAAGTGCAATAGATATTAAAAAAATCATGTGCATAAATAATCAATGTGCTTAACCACTTACCGCCCGCCCGCCGTCATATGACGGCGGGACGTTGCGGCTATTATCCTGGGCGGACGTCATATGACGTGACCCAGGAAATGCACGGCAGGCGCGCGATCGCGGGCGCGCCGCCGTGTACTGCCGGTGTCGGGGTGTCCCCGGGACACCCCCCCGTCACCGGCAGGGGGGAAACAGCCACTGGGCGTGGCTGTTTCCCACGTGATCGGCTGTGTTCCAATGACACAGCCGATCACAATGGAGGCGGCCGGGAGATGACCGCGCATGCGCGATCGGGAGCGCGCAGCGCAGTCATGTCGGTGGCACTGTGTTCCGTAGGAACACAGCTGTCACTGGCAGTAGTAAACAGTCACTGATAGTGACTGTTTACTATGTGATCGGCTGTGAATCCATTCACAGCCGATCAGAAAATGTAAACAAAGAGCAGTAACTCAGTGTCACTAGCTCTTCTCTCCTCATACAGTTTCCAGTATGAGGGGAGAAGAACTAGAAATAGTGAGTTACTGCTCTGTGTATCTGCAAAAGTAAAATCACACAAATAAAGGTCCCCCCACACAGTCCTCAGCCCACCCCAATGTCACCTGTCACCCAACAGTCACCTCATCAGTGCCCAGAAATTGATACCCATAACGTTCACATGTGAGCACAGCGATCGCGGGCAGAATCACCGCGATTCTGCCCGCAATCCAGAAATCATTGCAAATTGCGGGACGCCTGTGCGTTGCCCGTGATTTGCAATAGCACACCAAACGCTGTGCAATGTTGCCGCCATTTCCGCCTGCCGAATCGCGGTAACATCGCGCAAACAACGCATGACGCCCAAAAAAGGTACAAGAGCTTCTTTGGAGCGTCATGCGTTGTTTGCGCGATGTTACCGCGATTCGGCAGGCGGAAATCGCAGCAACATCGCACAGCGTTTGGGGTGCTATTGCAAATCACGGGCAACGCACAGGCGTCCCGCAATTTGCAATGATTTCTGGATCACGGGCAGGATCGCAGTGATTCTGCCCGCGATCGCTACGCTCACATGTGAACGTAGCCTAAAGTTCACCGGTCACCAGAGACTGCCATCAGTACCGCCGTGCACCATCGCCCGTCACCTGTCACCCATCAGTGACCATCGCCTGTCACCTGTCACCCCATCAATCACCGTCACCTGTCACCCCATCAGTCATTGTCACCTGTCACCCAATCAGTCATCGTCACCTGTCACCCAGCCAGTGATTGTCATCTGTCACCCCATCAATCATCGTCACTTGTCACCTCATCAATCATCATCACCTGTCACCTCATCAGTCATCGTCACCTGTCACCCCATCAGTCATCGTCACCTGTCACCCCATAAGTCATTGTCACCTGTCACCCCATAAGTCATTGTCACCTGTCACCCCATCAGTCATTGTCACCTGTCACCCCATCAGTCATCGTCACCTGTCACCCCATCAGTCATCGTCACCTGTTTGCCATATGCATGCAATCACTTACTGACCGCCTAACGACTATATGCGTCGGCCATTAAAAGCTAAATACTGGGGTTATGGCAGCAGATAGCACCCATAACCCCGGTATTTTTTGAAACGGCGGGCGGTCGGCTTTCAGATAAGGGTGGTCCCAGTGGCGGATTCGCCGCGGAATTACCCTTACGGTGCAGGGGAAGAGGTGCCCCCCCCCCGCCGCGTCCCAGACGTTTTCCCAGCTTACCGGACCCGCCGGCAGCGGGGAAAACTATCCGGTCCCGGATCCTCAGAGACAGGAAGTCGAGTGAGGGCAAGATGGCCCTCACTCAACTCTATGGTCTTGGAGGACCGGAGCTACGTCAAAAGACGTTGCCTAGCAACCGGTTTAAAGGGCCGCTTTTTTTTTTCTTTTTTTTTTTTCCTCTTTCAACAATTTTTTTTTTTTCTTTTCTTTTTTAGTGTAGTTGTGAGGTGTGAGGTCTTTTTGACCCCAGATCTCACAATAAAGAGGACCTGTCATGCCTATTTCTATTACAAGGGATGTTTACATTCCTTGTAATAGGAATAAAAATGATCAAAACATTTTTTTTTTTAAACTGTGTAAAAATAAAAAAATAATAAATAAAATAAATAGGAAAAAAAAAAAATTAAAGCGCCCTGTCCCCGTTAGCTCGCGCGCAGAAGCAAACGCATACGCAAGTCGCGCCCACATATGTAAACGGTGTTCAAACCATACATGTGAGGTATCGCCGCGATCGTTAGAGCGAGAGCAATAATTTGAGCCCTAGACCTCCTCTGTAACTCTAAGCTAGTAACCTGCAGAAATTTTTAAAATGTTGCCTATGGGGATTTTTAAGTACCAATGTTTGGCGCCATTCTGTGAGCATGCGCAATTTTGAAGAATGACATGTTGGGTATCTAATTACTCGGTGTAACATTATCTTTCACATTATGGGAAAAAATTGTGCTAAATTTACTGTTTTCTTATTTTTTAGTTAAAAAAAAGTGAATTTTTTTCAAAAAAATCGCATCTGGAAGACTGCTGCGCAAATATGGTGTGATAAAAAATATTGCAACGATCTCCATTTTATTCTCTAGGGTCTCTGCTAAAAAAAAATATATAATGTTTGGGGGTTCCAAGTAATTTTCTAGCAAAAAAAAATGATTTTAGCTTGTAAACACCAAGTGTCAAAAATAGGCCCAGTCTTAAAGTGGATAAATGGACAACTTTGTGTAAAGCGCTACTTGGATGTTAGGCCTATGTGTGTGGCCAGGCTGTGAAAAAGTGTTACACATGTGGTATCGCCATACTCAGGAGGAATAGCAGAATGTATTTTGGGGTGCAATTTTTGCTATGTACATGCTATGTGTTAGAAATATTGCATAAATGGACAGCTTTGTGTAAAAAAAAATGTGTTTTCATTTTCTTTCCACATTTTCCAAAAACTTGTGGAAAAAAATGACATATTCAAAAGACTCATTATGCCTCAAAAATTATACGTTGGGCTGTTTGCTTTCCAAAATGGGGTCATTTTATGGGGGTTTCCATTGTCCTGGTGCTCCAGGGCCTTCAAAAGTGCGATAGGTTGTCAGGAAATTATATGTGTAATTTGTGCTCCTAGAATGCCGGACGGGGCTACTTGAATGTTAGGCCTCTGTATGTGGCCAGGCTGTGAAAAAGTCTCACACATGTGGTATCGCCATACTCAGGAGGAGTAGTAGAATGTGTTTTGGGGTGTAGTTGCAAGTATAGATGTGCTGTGTGAGAGAAATAACCTGTTAATATGGCAATTTGTAAAAAAAAAAAAAAAAAAAGAAATCTTCATTTTGCAAAGAGTTGTGGGAAAAAATGACAACTTCAAAAAACTCACCATGCCCCTTATTAAATACCTTGGAATGTCTACTTTCCAAAAAGGGGTAATTTGGGGGGTATTTGTACTTTCCTGACTTTTTAGTGTCTCAAGAAATGAGATAGGCCTTCAGTACATCAGGTGTGATCAAGTGTGATCAATTTTCTATGATTCGCACCATAGCTTGTGGACTCTATAACTTTCACAAAGACCAAATAATATACACTAAAGGCCCGTACACACGTACCGATCGTCGGCATACAAACGTCGGCGGACGAAGGATCTGCCGATTGTACGCGTGTTAGTATGGTGCCTCCGACAGATGTCTGCGCACAATCCGCGGACAAAAGTCTTTCGTGCAAACATGAAAATTTTTGTCTGCGGACACCAGAACGGACGATTGTTCGCCTGTCAGTACAGAATTCGGCCGACAGACCGCAGATTTGCAAGACTGGGCATGCTCAGAAAATTAAAAACACAGGGAAAGTTAACCATTACATGACATCACTTCTGCAGTCAGCTGAAGTCTGCAGACAAAATTCTTGTGCTGTCCTTGTGCTGTCTTTGCACTTTTCAACAGACACCGACATCCCGGGGAGAAAAGAGGAACATTTGTATGCCGACGATCGGTACGTGTGTACGGGGCTTTACTTAGGTTATTTTTACCAAAGATAAGTAGCAGTATAAATTTTGGCCAAAATTTGTGAAGAAAAATGACTAATTTGCAAAATTTTATGACAGAAAAAAAGAAAAATGCGTTTTTTCACAATATTTTCAGTCTTTTTTTATTTATAGCACAAAAAATAAAAAACCCAGTATTGATCAAATACCATCAAAAGAAAGCTCTATTTGTGTGAAAAAAAGGACACAATTTTTGTATGGGTACAGTGTTGCATGACTGAGTAATTCTCAGTCAAAGTGTGAGAGCGCTGAAAGCTGAAAATCGGTCTGGGCAGGAAGGGGGTGAAAGTGCACTGTAGGCAAGTGGTTAAAAAATATCCGGTAGCATACACTAATTGTGTCCACACCTCACAATCAAAGAATATAAATGAAAAACGTGATGCGCCAGACGTGCACAAAATACAGTTACTGGGTGACCATATAAACAATACAAGTGTCCATATATACAGTTCAAAATAATGCCGTGCTCAAAAAAGCAATTCAAATGGTGCTGTGTTCAGGTGTCCATATAACACTAAAGAAGCCTTGATCCTGTGAGAGATAATAGCAAACACCAGTGTGTCAAATCCCTCCACCAGATTTGACACACTGGTGTTTGCTATTATCTCTCACGGGATCAAGGCTTCTTTAGTGTTATATGGACACCTGAACACAGCACCATTTGAATTGCTTTTTTGAGCACGGCATTATTTTGAACTGTATATATGGACACTTGTATTGTTTATATGGTCACCCAGTAACTATGCTTAGCTGCATTAATTGTTATTACAAGAGCCGACTGTCCGCTCTAAAAAAACTGTACCGGGGTGATGCCTGCAGCTGTAGGCATCATTCCAGTACAACCACTTGAAGTCAATTGACGTACAGGTATGTGATTTGGCTGCAAGTGGTTAAAGTGGACTGCACCTGTCTGGAAGATCTCTGAAATCAACACAAGCTGTGTTTACTTAATCTTGTAGTGAGAAAAGCACACACTTAAGGTACATGCGTTTTCCTGCATTGGTGCTGTTAGTCACTTTGGAGCAAAGATTTTTCTACAATGGGAAGATTAATATTGGTGATGTGAACATTTTATTTATTTCACCATTGGATTTATTTTATTTGAAAATATTTTTTTGTGTTTAATCAAGTTTTATTAGAAGAATGCAAACAATACATGCCTACAAAACAGAGACGGATCTTGCTTAGACAAATATGCTCAAAATGTTGACAGCTCTGAATTAGGAAATGAAATGAATATTGGTTAAAAATATTTTCATGTATTGTTTGGAGGACTTTATTTAATCACAATATTTATGGGATGATTCATTGTGCATGAATTTTCACAAACAATAATTTATATTATTAAATCAGTGCTGTAATTATTATTTCATTATATCACTTAGGAGTTTATATGTATTTATAGCAGCTGGTTAATGGTAGAAGAAGAAGTTATTTGGTTCACAGTTTCGCAATATAATTTTCTCACAATGTATTATATTCATCAGTGCGAAGGGTTTATACATATATCTATATCTCTATATATCTCTCTATCTACAATATATATATATATATATATATATATATATATATATATATATATATATACACACACACACACACACATATGTATATATATATATATGTGTATGTTCTACCTGCAGCTATACTGATTAAACAGACCCAAGGATTCCACCAACTTGCTACCTTCCTGTGCTAAGTGGGAGGCAGTTTCTACTATTTATTAAATCAAAGCTAGAAATCAGTAGGCTAGTCATAAAAACAAGGAAATTACATTGCTGCAGGAGTTCTTTATTCCAAAGATGTGCAGGCTGCCATCAAGGTTACAATACCTACTAATAAAATACAATGCAACTAAAGAACCACTTTACACCGATCAGCCATAATTTTATAACCACCGACCTCATATTGTAAGATACAGGATGCCGCTCTACCAAGCCCAGTGCTAATACAATAGACATAAATGTGTGGCCATAGCAAGCACAGCTCCGGCCATGCTCCGACGCGTTTCACCCGCCTACCAAGGCTTGGTCACGAGGTCAGCCACCTAATATTCATTAGGTCCTCTTTCTGATGCCAAACAGCCCTGACCCATCAAGTCATGGACACCACTAGACATCTGAAGTTATGCTGTGGTATCTGGCACCAAGCAATCAGTAGCAGATCCTTTATGCCGTGTAAGTTGCAAGGTGGGGCCTCCATAGATCAGACTTGTTTTTCCAGCACATTCCACAGATGCTGGATTGGATTGAGATCTGGAGAATTTGGAGGTCAAGTCAACACCTGAAACTCATGTTCCTTAAAACATTCTTGAACCATTTTTGCAGTGTGGCAGGGTGCATTATCCTGCTGAAAGAGGCCACTGACATTGATAAATATCGTTTTCATGAGGGGGTGTACTTGGTCACCAACAATGGTTAGGTGGGTGGTACATGTCAAGTAATATCCACATAAATGGCCGAACCCAAGGTTTCTTAGCAGAACACTAGTCCATATAAGTCCTTGTGGTAATTTAGTGGTTTGGTTGACTTTCACTAGCACCAGAACACTTCTATGTAGCACCTCCTGGAGACTGAAGAAATCTCTTAACAACAGATAAGGGCAGTCGAGAGTGCAATGTGAGTTATTAGATTCTGGTGAGTTTCTCTGTAAAACAAGACACAGTGATCCAGTCTGAGGGGGAAGGACACTGAGCCGGAAACCCTGCAGGATGGCAAAACTAAGTGCAGCATTAATAGTGGGGAAAGCACAGCACACAAAATGCAACTCACATAACAAGAGACTTATATGTGGACTTTTGATGACACGTGCCTATACTGTTCTGCTATGTGAGATGCCATTTTTATACTGTGCTTTCCTCACTATTAATGCTGCACCTACTTTTGGCACCCTCTGGTGTCTTCTCAGATTTCCAGGTTATACTGCTACTGCCTCTGTTCTTCCCCCTTCAGGCTGTACAACTTTTTTTTTTTTTTTAGGACGAGCGATTTTAACTGTTTGTGCGTAAGTTGCCAGTTGTCTCTTGCACAATAAAATTCATGTAATTATTACACTCAAATTGCACCCTCTGCTGTTCTGATCAGTTATAACAGACTGCAATGCCCATTTTTTATGCTTTCAACATATAAACATCAGGGACAGCATGTTTACTTGCTGCCTAATATATCCCACCAACTTTCCAATCTCATCGGAACAAGATAATCAATGTTATTTATGTAGCTTGTCAGTGTTCAAAGTTATGGTCGATCAGTGTAGATCAGATCAATGTAAACCAATGGCAACATTTACCCTTTTGCCCACCTGACTATAAATAGCCAGCTCAATAGTACTGGTTTCAGTGAACTTGAAGGCACTGCCTTTATTTCTGCAATCAACTCACACTTGTGGCTGGGCTCCGGGAAATCTACAAAGAACTGACCCAACCACCAGGGAAACCCACAGAAACAAGAAGCCATGGGAGAAGGTGTGCAGGGACCATCACTTTAAATGATTTTTGCTGATACTGCATATTTGTACTTGGATGAGAGAAATCTATGAACACAATGCTAATTAATTAATTTAAAAAATGTTAAAAACCTGGAGTGGAATTGACAGATGGAGTGCAGATGTTGCACAACAAAGCGTAAGCCAAGTTTTTAGGCAAGTTTGTGGGTTATACATAAGACCACAGCCCTATGCTTGCCCATGATCTTGTGCTATACGAAATGACAAGAAGAACAAGATGGCAAGTACATGAAGCAAAGAACATCCACTGAGCTTCTGGATTTAATCTTTTATTAAAGTGATATTAAAGCCATTATTGTTTTTTTCTAAAATAAACTGCTGCTGTAGAGGGGGTGATCGCAGCATCTGGGACCCCAGGGCGTGTGCTTCACAGCCTCTGGGTGCATTAGGGCCAGATCACACTCCCCGCACACTAAACCCCAGCGAAGGATGTGCATTTTTTCGCATCACACAACTCTTTTTTCCCTTTCTTTGTTTTGTACGAATTGCAGTGCAATGTGCTGCTGTACAGTGACATGCGGTGCCTTCCTTTGACATTACTCCCCTGCTCCACTGATCACAGGTGCAATGCTTTGCAGGCTCCAGAGGGAGAAAAATAATAAAATGCACATTTCATGCAAATATGTGCTTTTTTATTTTTTTTCCCAAAAGTTGAACATGGATAAATAAAGATGTTACACCATTTGAGATTTATGCATCCAATTTGTAGTGTTTACTACAGTGCCTTGAAAGTCTCAGCCATCTATTTTGTTTTTTGTATTGTTCTGGGAGGGGTAAAGTGTGAGATTAGTGCTGGATTTTTTATTTTTTTTGTGGGAGGGGGAGGGAGTGGGGATTTTTGCTGAATGAGTAAAGTGGGGGAAATATTTATTGTAGGGGGCCTTTTGCACCCTCCAGACCCCTATACTGTGTGTTACACACCCCTGACTCTTGCCTGCACTGTTTTGTACTTCTGACTCCAACTATACATTTCATACTTCTGACCCCTGCATTCTGTGTATAACAGTCCTGTGCCCTGCAATTTGTGCATTACATACTCCTGTCCCCTGCATTCTGTGTACAATATTCCTGTGCCCTGCAATCATTGCGTTACATACTCCTGACCCCTGCATTTCATCGATTTAATGGTTTCAAAAAACAGTTACATTCCTGGAATGCCAGAATTGCTAACTGTAACATTTGTTTTTGTCCTCAAACAAACTGTCAAACCATCAAAGGGCTGGTGTCATAACTGATTACATGTGCAGCACCATGGCAGTTGCAGATCAAATAGGAGCAGATTCCTTGACTGTAAAAGGATAGGAGGGATTAAAGCGGAGTTCCACTTCTGCTCATTTGCTTCCTCCCCCCCCTCCGGTGCCACATTTGGCACCTTTCAGGGGGGAGGGGGAACAGGTACCTGTTTTAGACAGGTACTCATCCCCACTTCCCCGCTTTCGGAAGACGGCGCCGCAGCACTGTCCCTCAAAAGTTTGGCCCCCTCCTCCTTCCCCCGCCATGCCAATTTGAATGCGCAGTGCTTTTCGTGCATGCGCAGTAGGGCCCCGCCCGTGAAGCCTCAAGGCTTCACTGCTGGGTTCCCTTACCGGCAATGGTGGCGGCAGCACCCGACAGTCGATGGAAACATCCGCTGCGGTGACGACATCGCTGGACTCCAGGACAGGTTAGTGTCCTAATATTAAAAAAGTCAGCAGCTACATTATGTGGAACACCGCTTTAAGGCTGCCAGCAGATCGGCCTCTACAAACTCGTCAGTGCCTAAAAATGTAGAGAAAATGAGCATGTGCAGAACAGAGTGAGACCGTGTTTTACCATATTTTACACAGTATATACACTTATTTTTACTGTTTTACATAACTATACCTGCAAAGTGCCAGCCTGAAGTGATCTAGCAGGACTTAATTTTCTGACTAAAGTACCACTTTAATGGTAATAGCTGGTAACATATGAAGTTTACGAAAAATATAGACGAAGACTTAAATGGATTGTGAGCGTTATTTATTTTTTTTTAAATAACAAACATGTCATACTCACCTGCTCTGTGGTTTTGCAAAAAGCAGCCCTGATCATCCTCTTCCTGGGTCCCCCACCAGTGCTCCTTGTTCCTCTCCTGTCGAGTTTCCCCATAGCAAGCCACCTAAGACACACAGTGTGGCTTGGCCCCGCCCCCTGCTCAATCTTCACTGGCTATGATTGACAGCAGTGAAAGCCAATGGCTCCCGCTATTGTGTCTGAGCCAACAAGAAAGGAGAGAGCCTCTGTTTTTGTGTACATCGCTGGATCGAGATTGGGCTCATGTAAGAATTTGGGGGGGGGGGGGGGGGGTGGGCTGGGGGGAATGGGAGCTTGTCAAAGAAAAAAATTTTTTTTCCCTAAAAGAATGCATTATGGTTAAAAAAAAACCTTCAGGCTTTGGAACTACTTTAAGGCCCCTTTCACACTTGTGCGTCCTAAAAGTCATGGACCTCAAAACGCATCAAAGTCAGACCAAAAGTATCGCAGGGACTACTTTGGAGTCGCACAGATATGAACAGTACTCATTGGAAATCATGGAGGTTGACTTGCCATGCAACTTTGCAGTTCCAAGTCGCAGGACAAGTTGCCCAAGTGTGAAAGGGGCCTAAGTGGAAAAATAACTTCTAAGTAAAACATATAAAAAGTACATATATGACCTTCGTCAGTAAAATAATTCTAAATTACCTTTTAAGCACAGTAGATGCACTGAAATAAGCAGGTTAAACATTAATAAAACAAATGGTGTAGCAGTTAAGTAAAAAAAAAAACCATGGGTAATGTTTAAAAATTGCATCTATCTTACCTTGTATTAAATAGGGCTGCCTTCACACCAATAGATATGGTATCAAACAGGTTTCCACCACAATGTAAAAGCTGAATGAGAAGAAAAAAAAAAGTTACACTAGTAATACAATACAAATCCAGCAGAAGTTGATAAAAATTAAAGGATTCTTTCTAAATCTGAGCAGCATGTAAATTATGCCATTAAGTATTTTTTCTACATCGAGGATAGACAGCATCAAATTCATGATCAAAAACAGCTAATTTTTCACTTGTTTTCTGTGACCTAGACACAGCTTTAATCTTCATCAAAAGTACACACAACAAACAATTAGTCAGGTGGCCATTTGTAATGCTTGTGCTCCTGTAACTACCAATAGCCTAAATCAAGTCTTTTATGAATAAACAATAATGAAATTGCCAAGAACTATATATAAATTACTGATATTCAGCTGTATACTGGGACATAAGCCACAAAAGTTCTAAATGATCGAATAAAAGGCGTTGAGTACAAACTTATTTCTTTTATACATATGCAACAGGTGGTCTGAGTACTGTAGAACAAAAACAGACATTTAGAAAGTCGGTTTATCCAGCAATCTGCCTTTGAAGAGCTGTTTCACTAGGGATACAATCTGTTTAGTGTCCGACTAGAGAATGCATAAGGCAGGGTTTCCAATCCATGACGTCATCACGTACAAGCCGATACAGAGAGGCAAACAAGTGCTGGACAGGACACTAGTGGTGGGGAATTGGTATATAAAAAAGGATTGTTTTTCGTTGGTACATATTCTGAGTTCATGTGACTGTTTTTACCTAGTTTGATCAAAATAAATTGAAATGGAGAGCACTGTGGATGTTTTTTGATTGAGGATAAATTCTGATGAAACTGGTGCGGAAGAGGATCACAGGGAACCAATAAGAGATATATGAAGCTAGCAATTTTTGAGATGTTTAAGACTTTTTATGACTTAAGGGCGAGCATACATCCTTACTTGTTGGTGGAGGTGCATTACACTTGGTGTTGAAGCAATTTATTTAAAAGGAATTTCGCTAAATGGTGAAAAATATTTTTTGAGAATTTGTTTTTATAGAAGCGCCCCTGCCGCTCTCTGCTCACTTCCTTCCTCTCTGTAAAGGAGGACGGGGTATGGGCATGGTTGCGGTCGTAACACGTCCGTGCCATGCCCCATCCGTGCCGGACATGACATCACCACGGTGGCAGCGTGTCTCCGGCACGTTGATCTTTCAATCAGCGTTTTAGCGCCATATGCCTATCGGGTTTCCTGACAGGAGTGGCGCGCACTCCCTTTCACGAACTGCCACGTGAAGCTGAGAGCATATCCTGTGTGGGTTTGAGTGGGTATATAGGTACCTCTTCATTTGGGGACTTTCACTTGGTATCCTTTGGATGCTACATCTGCTTTCTGACTATTCCTATGCAACGACTTACTCATTTGCACAAGGTAATCCCTCTATGGCATTTGTCACCTGAATTCTTTATGTGCATTTCTTTCGCACCCCAGTGGGGGTGTAGGTCACTTTCATACCTATCTTTATTTCACCCCTCGTCTTTCATCACTCTGGTACTTCCTGTTCGTTGGTTACACCAGTGATAACTTTTGGGCACTCTTCTTCCTACTCACATTTACTGCACTTTATTTCATTTCCATATTCTCATACCACTGCATCTTTTTGCACACTCTTACTTTCTGCACAGACTTTTTGCTTTTTCTTTTCTTTCCCCTCCTAGGTTAAGATGTCTATACTCCATTACATTTGGTATTTTTTGTATATGATCATACTTTATTATAAATATTTCTAGGACTTAATTGGACGTCAAACTGAGGCTGTGGGTTTCTCTTCCATGGAGAGGGCATTTGTTTCACACCTTGGCTTTTCTTCCCCATACCCACATGGCACTGCTCCCTCAGTTCCTGGGCGAGACGGTCTTAAAGGACACCCCCCCCCCCCTTACAGGCCCCACGTGGCGATAAACTTGAATCATGTTGTAAGTAAATCATCCATTGCGACAGACATTGCCTTTTTTTTAGGCGATGACCCCGCTAGATATTTTTGTCAATTTTTTTCTGATATGCACATCATTTTTTGATAGACAACCGATTGCTTCTGCCCCTGAAGAGTGTGGAAACACGAAACGCTTAAACAAGCATAACAGGATGCAATCTTCATGAAATCATATATCTTTCATACAATTTTACATGTGTCTGTCTTCACCATTGTCTCATTTGATTTTGAAGTTACATCATTGATACATTGTATACTTTTAACATGTCTTGGTCAGACCAATATTTTCTATGTATGTCACTTTGTGCATTGTTATCTGCTGTATTCAATACATTTGATATCATTTTACTTTATTTTTGTGTTTCACAATCAGACTCAGTCTCATGCCTCACTCAAAGTCCCAAGCATTTTTTCATTGTTTTTATAGAGGACTGTTTGATTACTAACATTGGTATATATGGACACAGAAAGATATATATTGTTGAACATTTAAGACACTGATGTTTGAACACTGTAAAGAATTTTATGTAGGTTTATTTTTATATAGGTTATTGAACTTTGACAACAATTAAAGTAGTGAAGCACTGTTACATAAGCACATTTTTGAAAAAGTGGAATGGTTTCAGGTTTTACATTTTATAATAAGCGCTTCACCGTTTTATTTGCTAAAATAGCAGCAGCATTTAATCGATGAGGAAGAAACAAAGCAAATGTTAAAATAAAGAAAAATATAAGGGTTTTGGGGCAATTTATACATTTTTAAACTGATGTTTATTATATTTTTAATTTGATCTAAACATTTTTTATTTTACAAATAAACAAACATTTAATACATGACAAATGATTCTCAGAGCTCTTTGGTTTAGTGTGCCATATGAATGGAGAAAGAAAGGGGAAGGAGTAACTGCTCCGATTAACATATGTGTAAATTTCACTCTGAGCTTTTAAAGTGATATTAAAAGCATTTTTTTTCTTTTTTAACCACTTTCATACCGGCGTATAGTCAAATGACGCCGGCAGGAAGGCTATCTCAATCCGGGCAGGCGTCATACAACGTCCGCCCGTTCTAGCTGCTACTGCGTGCCGATCAGGGATGAGGCTCGTCCCTCGGACAGAGCCCATCCCTGATCAAGGTAAACAGCCAATAGAAATTGGCTGTTTACCACGTGATCGGCTGTGTCAATCACAGCCGATCACATGAGCATCTCCAGCCCGAGCCGCTCGTTCTCTCCGCAATGCACAAATGAAATTTGCTTTTTACAAAGTGATCGGCTGTGTCCAATCACAGCTGGTCACAAAATGTCAGAGAAAACGGTAACTAGCGGTTACCCTGTTCTCCTCCTCACACACTGATCCTGTGTGAGCAGGAGATTGCGGTAACAGCTAGTTACCGATTATAGTGCACCCCGAACACACTGATTGCTCCCTCCCCCAATAAAGAGTACCTGTCACTAACCCATCAAACTACCTGTCACCAGCCCATCAGAGTACCCGAGTACCTGTCACCAGCCCATTGGGTACTCTGGCAACAGGTACTCGGGTACTCTGGTGGGCTGGTGACAGGTACTCGTGTACTTTGAGTACCTGTCATCAGAGTACCCGAGTACCTGTCATCGGAGTACCCGAGTACCTGTCATCGGAGTACCCGAGTACCTGTCATCGGAGTACCCGAATACCTGTCATCGGAGTACCCGAATACCTGTCATCGGAGTATCCGAGTACCTGTCATCAGAGTATCAGAGTATCTGTCACCAGCCCAGAGTACCAGAGTACCTGTCTCCAGCCCATCAGATTACCTGAGTACCTGTCTCTAGCCCATCAGAATAACCAAGTACCTCTCTCAAGCTCATCAGAGTACCAGAGAACCTTTCTGAAGCCGATCAGTGTACCTGAGTACCTGTCTGCAGCCTATCAGAGTACCTATCTGCAGCCCATGCCTCCTAGATTAGGTGTTGGGGTGTTTGCTTTCCAAAATGGGGTCATTTTGTGGGGGTTTGCATTGTCCTGGTGTTCCAGGGCCTTCAAAAGTGTGATAGGTTGTAATGAAATTATATATGTAATTTATGCTCCTAGAACACCTGACGGTGCTCCTTGCATGTTGGGCCTCTGTATGTGGTCAGGCTGTGTATGACGCCTGCCCGGATTGAGATAGCCTTCCTGCCGGCGTCATTTGACTATACGCCGGTATGAAAGTGGTTAAAAAAGAAAAATTACACCCCAAAATACATTCTGCCACTCCTCCTGAGTATGGTGATCCCACACATGTGGGATCACCATACTCAGGAGGAGTGGCAGAATGTATTTTGGGGTGTAATTTTTGCTATGTACATGCTATGTGTTAGAAATATCTTATAAATTGACAATTTTGTGTAAAAAAAAAAAAAAAAAAATGCGTTTTCATTTTCTTTCCACATTTTCCAAAAACTTGTGGAAAAAAATGACATGTTCAAAAGACTCATTATGCCTCATAGAATATACCTTGGAGTGTTTGCTTTCCAAAATGGGGTCATTTTGTGGGTAATTCCATTGTCCTGGTGTTCCAGGGCCTTTAAAAGTGTGATGGGTCGTCAGGAAATTATGTGTGTAATTTATGCTTCTAGAACACCTGACGGTGCTCCTTGCATGTTGGGCCTCTATATGTGGCTATGCTGTGACAAAGTCTCACATATGTGGTATCGCCATACTTAGGAGGAGGGGCAAAATGTATTTTGGGGTGTAATTGCAAGTATGCATATACGGTGTGTGAGAAATAACTTGTTATTATGACAATTATGTGAGAAAAAAAAAAAATTCTTCATTTTCCCAAGAATTGTGGGAAAAAAATTACAACTTCAAAAAACTCACCATGCCTCTTACTAAATACCCTGGAATGGAAGCTATTCTCGGCTAGTTTTGTATTGGGCCGCTAGAATATCTGGTATCTACGTTTAGACTGGAGGAAGTGGTAGTCTGACGGAAGCCCAGAAACACAGTAGGCCATGGTTCTGTTACACTCCTTTTCTCCCATCCCCTACAATGGCTCCCACTGCGGTCTCAGCCCCGGAGGAGGGAGAGTCCGTCGAGAGCCAAGGCTCTTGTGCACATCACTGGATCGCGATGGGGCTCAGGTAGGTATTAGGGGGGCTGCTGCACAGAGAACGTTTATTTTACCTTCATGCATAGAATGCATGAAAGTAAAAAAAACCTTAAGCCTTTACAATTAAGCTCTGTTAAATGGAAGGGTTTTTCTAACAGGTGGCAATGAGAACTTGAAAATGTCAAAAGCAGAAAAAAGTGTACTTTGCTGTCTAGAAGCAAGGACACAATCCCTGAAATCTATAGGATGTGGTAGCCTCTCATTAGAAAAAGTTCTACCATCTGTGCAACAAATGGCGCAAATGTAACCGTCAGTAGCGTGTATATGAGTTTGTTGCAGAATTACACTTTACACAAGAGCAACACAATTTACTTCAATATGAAAGAGGTCTTATTTACCTCCATTCTTTGGATTACCAATAGGATGCCATTTCCTAATGAATTTATTGCAGCTGTAGAGCAAGGATGTAATGTTGCATGGCTTTCATGCATTTGACGCAGGACTTTGTAATATTGCCATGATGCTAGACAAGGGTTGCAAATGCTTCATTGAACTGTGGCTAATATCTTATATGCCCAAAAATAAAAAAAATATATTATGAATTATATTTTGAAACATTTGTTAGTCCTCAACAAAATAAAGAAAATGTTTATCAATCAACTATAGGTTCCCTTTAATTGAAGAAAAAAGGATTCATTGTGTTGTCTGTCACTTACCAGAACGTCAATATAAAGGGCCCAGCAGTGCTCTCCTGGCAAAATGCAGAGGGATTCAAGTTCAATGCTACTCTTGTTATCAAATATCTTGTACAGCATATTTGAAATCTCTGTGCCAAGCTCTTCTCCCCCACGACCTTCAAATTCTGGAGTCGCATTTGCTGAACTAGAAAAAAAATAATCCCATCAGAGATATCTATACTAAAGAGATCTACGGTAATATAAAGTAAGCCTTCCAAAGGATAATTATTATTTATTTTAGACCTACTGTATATTAACATAGTTGATCCAAATAAACGTCTACTGTCTTTCTCTCTGGAAGACTAACAGATAAAGTATATATTCTTGCAATACCTACAACTGCCCATATGCATTGAATGAGAAACAGTTTTTATTATTTCACACTTTCCAACTTCTGCTCCAGGATGATATATGAGACATTAGGTCCAAAGTGTAGTTGACCGGATTGTCTTTTAGCAACGTGCTTCTAATGAGCCTTACCTTATCAATTATTTTGTAACTGTGGATTTACACAATTTTATGTTTTATGAGCTTGTGTGCCACATGTGACGTTCTACCTTTGATGTTGCAAACGGTAGGCTTTTAGAACGTGCTCAGTGTTTTTGTCCAAATACCTGTGGCTGTCATTATGGTACCAGATGCTCTCACATAACATTAATTTGGTCTTCTCCCAGTCTCTAAGCCAGAAATTGATCCATGAGTACCATGATCCACCACTTTGTTTTTGTTTTTTTTTTAAAAACAGTTTGCTACTGTACTACTGCATAAGATTTTTGTTATTTTAGGGAGTTACTGAATACATTTCCCAATGAATAAGGTTACATAGTCAGGTTGAAAAAAGACACAAGTCCATCTGGTTCAACCAAAAAAAAAAAACGTATTGAAAACCCAAACATACAATCCCATATCCGCAGTTGATCCAGAGGAAGGCGAGAAAAACCCCAGCAAAGCATGATCCAATTTGCTACAGCAGGGGAAAAAAATTCCTTCCTGATCACCCGAGAGGCAATCGGATATTCCCTGGATCAACTTTATACCTAAAAAAAAATATTTAGTACCCACTTATATTAAGTACACCCAGGAAAGAATCCAGACCTTTTTTTGAAGCAATCTAGTGAGCTAGCCAGAACCACCTCTGGAGGGAGTCTATTCCACATTTTCACAGCTCTTACGGTGAAGAAATCTTTCCATATTTGGAGACGAAATCTGTTTTCCTCTAGACGTAAAGAGTGCCCCCTTGTCCTCTGTGTTGACCTTAAAGTGAATAACTCAACACCAAGTTCACTGTATGGACCCCTTATGTATTTACACATGTTGATCATATCACCCTTTAATCTCCTCTTCTCAAGAGAGAATAAATTCAGTTCCTCTAATCTTTTCTCATAGCTGAGCTCCTCCGTGCCTCTTATCAGTTTGGTTGCCCTTCTCTGCACTTTCTCCAGTTCCCCCATATCCTTTTTAAGAACTGGTGCCCAAAACTGAACTGCATATTCCAGATGAGGTGTGAGGAAAAAGTGAAACTGCATGTTCCTAATGAAGTAAAACAGCACATTTGGAATCCCACTTATTCTAATGTGCAATATCATGCAAGGGATATTATACTAAATAAAAATTACAGTTGGCTGTGGCACACAACCGGCAATAAGCTTCAACAGTTTCAATCAGTGTTAAGACATGTACCATAGCGTGGGTTTAATTTGGAATGATAATCACAGCCTCGATGTACAGTATGCAGATAGTTTACCCTTAAGGAATTAATAAAGTAAGACACTCAGTTATTAATCTGACACAAGAGCAATAGAGGAAAGTTCTAAATCCCAGCTGAAAACACTTCATGAACTCCTGCTGTGACCCACTTACATTCTCTCAAGTCTTTTCACTTTCTGTTTATATATGAAGAATAACAGTATAACAGTATATGGCAATTGCCTTTCTGATACAAAAAAAAAAAAAAGTAAAAATCACCACAGATACCAAAGAGAAGACCTTAATTCAATATAAAGAATTCTACTCATAATGGATGATGAACAAACTCTTTATAATGATTAACATTTTTGAACATTAGAGGGCACTAACACACAGGTAACTTTTTACCTACTAGACAGGATTGTGAGCACCTCCCCGTCTGAAAGTCCTTTTGACTTTAAAAGACTTTCCTCAGATAACAAGACGATAATTTCAGCCTCTGAACTTTCGGCAAATCGGTCCCTGTGACAGCAGATCTACCGTCTTGGGTAAAATAAGTGGAGGTTCTGACCTCAGACGCAAGAGGGTTGAAAACCAAGGCCTTTTTGGCCAATATGGGACCACTAGGATCAAATTGGTGCTTTCCTGAGTAAACTTCCTGAGGACTAGGGGAATGAGCTTGAATGGGGGGGGGGGAAGGCATAGCACCGACAAAAAAGTTGATTTCTGTGCCAGGGCGTCTATGCCTTTTGCCCCGCCATCCTTCTTCAGTGAGAAGTCTATTGGGTTTTTGTTGTTTATCTTGCTTACAAACAAGTCCACGTCAGGTATACCCCACCTTTGAGTCACTAGCTGGAAGGTGTTCTTGTTCAGAGACCACTCTGATTTGAGCACCCGATGGCGACTTAAAAAGTCTGCCAGAGCATTGTCCACTCCCCTGAAGTGGACTGCGGAAATTGAGTTTAGGTTTGATTCCGCCAAAACCAAAATGGTGCTGGCCAGTCGCATTAAGGAAGGGCGCCGTGCCCCTCCTTGTTTGTTGATATATGCTACTGCCAACACGCTGTCCGAGAGGACTTGCACATGGTGACCTCCCAGATATTTTGCAAATGCCCTCAGGGCTTCCCATATCGCTCGTAACTCCCTCCAATTGGCAGAGCTTAGGAATTCTATCCTGGACCAAGCCCCCTGGGCCACTTTCGTTCCCCAATGGGCTCCCCATCCCCAGGTACTGGCGTCCGTAGTAATATAGATGGTCACTGGGAGGGACCACTGAAGACCTCGTTTCTCCACCACCAAAGCGTTGGCTTCGTCTTCTGGGAAAAGCGAAAGTTTTGTCCAATGACTGTTGACTCCCGTCCCAAACATTTATTATGTTTGTTTGGAGACCCCTGAAATGGGCCCTTGCCCAAGGGACCGCTGGAATCGTTGCCACTAAGAGCCCTAAGCCTGGCATGGCTGTCCTGAGGGACAGTCCTTGATTATTTTGAAAAGCTACCACTGTAGCTTTTACTTTTTCCACTTTTTCTGCTGTGAGAAAAATTTTCTACGCCAGAGTCTACTTTGTACAGCAGATAACACAGGTTTTGATTAGGTTTGATTTCTCTTGATTTATTAACCAGCCTAGATCCTCTAGAAACAGAATGGCCACCCATAGGTCCTCCTGTAATTGGGGCAACGAGTGAGCGAAAAATAAAAGGTTGTCTAACTATGGGATAATTGAGATCCCTTTTAGTCTCAGGGGGGCCAACGCCTCTGCGAGGACCTTCGTAAATATTCTGGAAGAAGCGGATAGGCCAAATGGTAGAGCCCTGAACTGAAGATGGTGTACCTCCCTCCCCCACTTGATTGCTACTCTCAAAATGTTTTGCAATTCCTGTTGAATCAGAATGTGCAAATATGCGTCCCTTAAATCAAGGGAAGCCATATAGCAATCTGGGGGGAGAATCGCTTTTACCGTAAGGATGGTTTCCATCCGAAACCTCCTGTAGGTTACCCACTTGTTGACGAATTTAGGTTCAAGATGAGGCGAAACTTGCCCGATGGTTTCTTCACCATGAAAACGTGTGAATAGAAACCTTGATTTGTCTCTTCTTGAGGCACCGGAACTAGGACCTGCTGATCCATCAGGTCACCAATTTGAGACAGAAGTGCAGACGCCTTCTGAGGATCTCTGGGGGGGGGGGTCAAGAACCTCCTTGCGGGCGGAATGTTCCTGAAGTGGATCTGATAACCCTCTTTGATGATCCTCAGAATAAACCTATTTGGGATAACCTTTTCCCATTGTGGGAGGAACTGCCCGAACCTTCCTCCCACTGGGACCCCGTCACTGGGATTTAGGGTTTTTTCTTTTTTTTTTTAGGAGAGGAAAGAAGGACACGCGCCTTCCATTTTCCCCTTCCCAACCATCTCTTAGTGGCTGGTACTTTAGAGGTCTGCCCCTGCGGTTTTTGGGGATGAAAAAAAAAGATGCCTTTCTGGAACCTTTTTGGCCTTTATTGGAAAGGCTTTCTTTTTATCTGCTGTCCGGTCCAAGACTTTCTCTAAGTCAGGTCCAAACAGAAGATCCCCATGATAAGAAATACCGCAAAGTCTTACTTTTGAGGCTGAATCTCCTGACCAGGATTTCAACCACAGGGCCCTGCGGTAAGAGTTTACCCAAGCTGCAGCCTTTCCTGAGAGTTTAACTGATTCCGTTTAGGCATATGCCATGTACCCTGCTGCTTTACTAAGCATTGGTAGGGAATCAAGGATTTCCTTCCGATAGGTCCCCCCCTTCCAAACGGGCTTGAATTTGGTCCAACCAGACTTCCACTACTGTTGTAGCCATTGCAGGTTTTAAATTAGTCATGACTACTTCCCATGTCCTTTTTAACAGAACCTCCATTCTTTTGTCCATGGGTTCTCTAAGGATACCTATGTCCTCAAACGCAAGATCCGTCACTTTGGCGCATAACAACAAGGCTGCGTCCACTTTTGGAATTTTATTCCAAACGCAGGAGGGATCTTCATTAAAAGGGGGAACCTCCTTTTTAGACTTTTTGGAAAAAATAATTTTTTCTCAGGCTCCAACCATTTTTTTTTTATGGCGTCTGATAAAGCACAATGCCTAGGAAAAACCCTTGTTTGACCTTCCTTCAGGGTTTGGTACATTTGATCATACAGGGACAATGAAACCTGTACTTTAATGTCCAGAGTTTCATAAATTACTCCTAGCAGAGCTTCCACCTCTTCAAGTGAAAGCTTGTATCTAGGTGATCTTGTCCCAGACTCAATGACATCCCTGGAAGAAGCCACTTCACTTAGCCCTTCCAGGGAATCTGAGTCTCCCTCCTCCTCCGTTTCCCTACCCCCCTCTGGGGCTGAAACAGGGGGAACTTCCACTGGTTGTTTGGGGGTCTCGATATTTGACAACATAGTTTTAATTGCCTTCATCTCTTTTTTGACTCCAGCAATTAAAGCGGAGTTCCACCCAAAAGTGGAACTTCCGCTTTAGGGAGTCCTGACCCCCCGACATGCCACATTTGGCATGTCATTTTTTGGGGGGGGGAGCGGGTACCTAGTTTTGACAGGTACCCGCTCCCACTTCCGCTCGGAGCGCCGCGGCGCCCTGAGCGGAAGTTCTCCTCTCCCCCTCCCTCCCTGCAATCTTCTGGGACACGTCAGAGGTCCCAGAAGATTGCCGGCCAATCACGGCGCGCAGCGCGACTCGCGCATGCGCAGTGGGTACCCGGCTGTGAAGCCGCAAACTGTAACAGCCGGGTGCCCACAGCAGTGATGCCGGCGCCGAGGGAGAGGATCGAGGCTTCCGGCGGCCGCATCGCTGGACCGTTGGACAGGTGAGTAAATGGCTGGAACTCCGCTTTAAGTCTTTACATGCCCCCGTTGCCTCTTTGTAAACCAGCTTGTCTATACAAGGTTTACAGAGTGGCTTAGTCCAGCCTTCCTTAAATTTGGAAGCACAGGCTGGACATCTTTCTCCCCCCCGGGCTTCTCCGCTTCTTTAAGCTGAGCCTGTTACAAAGAGAGAGGAAAGAAAGGAGACAAGAGGGAAAAAAACAGCAGACACTCTAAAAGGAAAAAAGGTGCACAATCACCAGTGAAAACAATGGTGCTGGATCCGGGGCTCTCTAGCCTGGATCCAGTCCGAGGGAGAGAGGGCCAAAGGCTAAAAATATCAACCACTGTTGATGGTCCTTCCCCCCCCCTCTCCCTCACACCCTGCTCCATAGATTAGCCACCCCTGTGGTTCATACTTGAGTCAGGCCGGCGCCACTGCCGCTCGGTGCTGCTGGTTCCATGGATCCTTCATCCTCCTGAATAATAGTGCCATTGTGCCCGTGCAGGAGCAGGATCGTCAGCGGCTGGCGTTTTAAATAAACCACCATAGTTCCGGCGACCTCGCCACTGTGAGACCCAGAACAGCAAGCGACGTGCCGGAAGCCCGCCTTCCTCCTAATGCGCTCCAAGGGCCAGAACTTGAAGTCTGCGCATGCGTCCCCGCCCAGCTTCTCTTGCAGAGAGATGGCTCCTCACCCTGCTGCAAGACTCCAAACAAAGCAGGACTGTAGACGAGCAGCCCTCCCCGGGATGCAAAGAAGGAAAGCCCATTGGCCTTGCCGGGGGCTTCTGCTGATGCAGGTACCAGCTGAGTTCCCACCTGCTCCTTCAATGGAGGAAACACAAAAGACTGGGGAAGTGGGATGGTGACCACCACTTTATACACCCAATGCCTTGTGTTTCCCACCTCCGGAGGTGGAGCCTATCTCTTCTATGCTTTCCTGGACAAACGACTGAAGAAAGAGATTTTAACCTTTTTCCACACATTAGGTGGAAAGTATTTTGGCTGGAGTAGGGTATAAATGAAAATTAGGCTCGGTTCACACCTATGCAGTTTACTTTTGGTCATTTCTGCAGTGCATTTTGCGCACGTGATTTTGCCACGATTTTCATTTTTTATGTTTTTTATTTTGTTGTTGGGCGGATTAAAAAAAAAAAAAAAAAAAACGCACTGCATGCTTTTTTGCAGCTTCTCCATTGAAGTCTATTGAATTCAAAAAGCAAAAACGAACTGTTTTGTGTTTAAAAAAAGTCCCTGCCCCTTTCCAAAAAGGCAGCAACTGAAAAAAAGGAAACAAGTGAACGTGTCCCATAGGAAACAATGCTGAATGAATTTTAGTGCATTTCTGCAAAAAGCATGAAAAAATGCAGAATGAACTGTAGTGCGTTTCTGCAAAAAGCATGAAAAAATACATAGGTGTGAACCATGTCTTAGGTGGACTTTCAATCTTAGGACAGTATTCAAAAAGACAATTTTACCTAAGATATACTGCAGCAGTCATAGGCATGTCCACACACATTACAATGGTTTAACTGATGTGATATTTAAGAACAATGACCATCTACTAACCAGTCCACAAAAAACTCCAAGAACCCTTCACATGGCCGATCTAACTTCGGTGTCAGCATTTCTGCTTTGACTCCAACCAGTACATCTGTGTGACCCTGAAACAAGAAACAAAAATGTAATTCATGTTACTTCTGTGTCTACTGCATTTCTGATCTGATGTAGCCAAATACTTTCCAACCATAAAGCCACCCAGGTAGTAAAGCCACCAAAACATACTGCAAACCAATACAGGTGAACCAGTTAAAGTACAGCATGTCTTTGAAGATGAAGGAAAAAAAAAATAAAAACACACACACGCACACACACACTCAGTACATATCGCCTATATATGCACATTATCAATGTTTCATCCCCTTAAAAATGCTGCAAGCACAGAAAAATACCTGATGAGCCTGCCAGAAATCCAGTGAGTCCCTAACTTTTTCCAGCTGACATTGCTGCACTGAAATAACCCTTCCACTTGCAATTCTCACTTCTGGATCAAAGCACACTTTCCTTACCTATTATCTCTGAACATAAGAAGTGTGTCCAGAAGCCATAACTGGGTAGGGCTGATAATACTGCTTGGGATTATTTTAATATAGCAGCAGCAATGGGCAATCCACTCACTAAAGGAAGTTAGGAGCTCAATGGATTTGTGACAGGATCAAAAAAGGTACATTTCTGTACTTGCAAAGTTTTAAAGAATCAAAACATGGAAAATGTTTATGTACTGCAGAAACATACTGCTGTGGCCTTGTATCATTTTTTTATTACATAAAAGGTGGTCTTCGATTAAAAAAATTAAATACAAATCCATATTTCATTAAAGTCTGGAAAAAAAGCTTTTATAATTATGGACCGCTTGCATATAGCAGGGCTGGTTTGTGTAAGAGAGGAGCAGAGCAGAAGCCAATCAGTTCATGTGCCAAAAAACAACATGCTGAAAGGAAGAAAAAAAATGACAGAGATGAGCTCATTCACTGTGCAGCTTCTACGTTACCTATCTGGTTACAGACTGGGGCAGGTGTGGCCTGGGCTCAGAGAAAGTGGGTCAATTCATGCTGGCCATCAAACTGAGGGCATCTAGTGGCAGAAAAGAATGACTGTGGGGGAAATCACTTTATTGAAGGTACATATTGAAGCTTGTTTTGTATATGTATTTTGTAATGGCTATTAATTTTTATCTTGGTATTTTTGGTTGGAGTGCTGCTTTATAAACAGACCTTGCACTACAAGCAATGCCTGCTTATTTATTCATGCCTTCCCCCATTAGTACACAGAATGACCCCAGAAATATACATTTCCTGCTTGTGCGACCGGCTCACTGATTTTCCCAGAAATCAGCACTGAGATACAAGTCAAATTTTAGGCATCCCTGCAAAAGCATTTTCATTTTTGGTGAAATACTCCAAACAGACTTGCATACATCTAAAACAGGGGTGGGGAACCTTTTTTCTGCCAAGGGCCATTTGGATATTTATAACATCATTCGGGGGCCATACAAAATTATCAACCTAGAAATTAGCCTGTTATATTTGGTCAAACATTTAATTAACTCACCCCTCCTAATGTGATGGCTGGAACTGCTTCTCTTTGGTGAGGTGTGTGATATTAGCTGGTATTGATGATGTTGCTACTCGCAACTGGTTGTTGGCTGGTGGTGGTTACTGCTGGCGGGTACAGCCGGCTGCTACTGCTGGGGGGAAATGCTGGCTGCTACTGCAGGCTGGTACAGCTGTCTGGAACTGCTGAGGGGGGACTGCTGGCTGGAACTGCTAAAGGGGGGGGGGGGGGCGACTGCTGGCTGGAACTGCAGAGGTGGGGGGACTGCTGGCTGGAACAATATTCTATTGTATTTTTTTTTTTTTTAAACTTATTCTATTTAATTCTCCAGGTATACATAGTACAGCATATAGGAGTTATTGCATAGGTGTTACATAGCAATACATATATTGGGGAAAGGATGTATTAACCGGCTAGATAGCATGCAATGGAATAATCATCAAGTAAACTCTACAAAACCCCAGCTAATAAGAACAGTGGTCTAGACGGTGAAACACTCTCGAGCATGGTATGAAAGTCCAGATATGGGTCACGAAAAATCACACGTTCCCCCACATGTGAAAGCAACAGCTACACACCAGTTTAACCACTTCAATACCGGCCCAAAGTAAATTGACGTCCTGAGTTTAAAGCTAAATACCGGTGTTATGGCAGCAGATAGCTGCCATAACCCTGGTATTTTTTTAAACTGCAGGCGATGGGCTTTCCGATAAGGGTGGTCCCAGCGGCAGATTCGCCGCGAGATCACCCTCCGGGATGGCGGAAGGGGTGACCCCCCCCCCCTCCCGCCGCGTCCCGGTCCTTTTCCCCGCTTACCGGACCCGCCGACAGCGGGGAAAACGATCGGGTCCCGGATCCTCACAGACAGGATGTCGAGTGAGAGCAAGCTTGCCCTCACTCGACTCTATTGTCTTGGAGGACCGGAGCGACGGCAAACATCGTTGCCGAGCAACCGGCTTAAAGGTCCCTTTTTTTTTTTTTTTGTCATTTTTTTTTTTTTTTTTCCTTTCCATCTTTATTAGTGTACTTGTGAGATCTGAGGACTTTTTGACCCCAGATCTCACAAAAAAGAGGTCCTGTCATGCCTATTTCTATTACAAGGAACGTTTACATTCCTTGTATTAGAAATAAAAATGATCAATTTTTTTTTTTTTAAAAACAGTGTAAAAATAAAAAATAATAAATAAAATAAATAGTAAAAAAAATAAAAATAAAAATAAAGCATCCTGTCCCCGTTAGCTCGCGTGCAGAAGCGAATGCACACGGAAACCCCGCCCACATATGTAAACGGTGTTCAAACCACACATGTGAGGTATCGCCGCGATCGTTAGAGCGAGAGCAATAATTTGAGCCCTAGACCTCCTCTGTAACTCTAAGATGGCAACCTGGAGAAATTTTTAAAGTGTCGCCTATGGGGATTTTGAAGTACCAAAGTTCGTCGCCATTCCGTGAGCGTGCGCAATTTTGAAGCATGACATGTTGGGTATCTATTTACTCGGCATAACATCTTTCACATTATGGAAAAAAATTGGGCTAACTTTACTGGATTCTTATTTTTTAATTAAAAAAAGTGATTTTTTTTCCAAAAAAATTGCGTTTGGAAGACCGCTGCGCAAATACGGTGTGATAAAAAATATTACAATAATCTCCATTTTATTCTCTAGGGTCTCTGCTAAAAAAAAATATTGATTGTTTGGGGAATCTAAGTAGTTTTCTAGCAAAAACAACTGATTTTAACTTATAAACACCAAATGTCAAAAATAGGCCTAGTAGGCAAGTGGTTAAAAAAAACAGAGGTGGTCAGTTCTCCCTTATCTCACTGGTTCCATTCATAGCTGCCCATCTACCCCACACTTTATTACATTTTTCTGGACATCCTCTTGCTTCATAAGTTTATAAAGTGGTAATGCCGAATTAATCAAGTTCTTCCAGAAATTGGGGGGAACCCTCTCTGAGAGAACTTAAACCTCTTCATTTTTGATATAAGACTAGCATGCAAAAAAAAAAAAAATGGATGATCATTTGTCCGATATTCTCATAAGTGTGTAAGAGCCTTTAGTCACTGCTCTCCACTCTTTCCCTCCAGCACTCACTAGAGTGCAGGGCTGGAGAGAATGCAATGGTTGGCTCAGGCTCTCAGCACCGCGCTGAGAGGCTGAGGCAACTGCCGATCAGACATCTGGGTGGATTCCGAAATTATTATCGGGATCCTTCCAGATCATTTAGCAGCTCTAGGACGTCAGCCGACGTGGGGCTTTAGCCTGCTGTCGGCCGATTCTGGGTTACAGATGAGCACACATAAGTGCACTCCTGTTACCCAGGAAGAGAAGTATGGTCAATAGAAGCTTTTGCATACTTCTCTTTTAACGTTCACATTTACCTATAATTGAATTCTGATCCCTACCCCCCTTCCCCAAAAAGTAAATAAAACATAGCATGGTATCCACAGAAATCAGCCTGCCCATGGCTTTACTAGCGTCAGCACTCATATCTTCCATCAGTGTGGGGCACAAGTGCTAAGCAGCAGACAGGTAATAATGGACATTCTGCTCACAACCATTTTCATTTTTGTTCATGCCTTCAATTCTAATGAAAGGTATGAATACCAGAGCTGATAAAAAGTGTGCAAGCCCCAGGAAGGCAATGAAGAGGATAGATTGTTCTCTGCACCTCACAGGCACTATTGTTCTATATAAAAGGTCTCCAAACTTTCTAAACAAAGGGCCAGTTTACTGTCCTTCAGACTTTAGGAGGGCCAGTCTGTGGCCATTGGGAGTTGAAATAGCCCCAACATCAGTGGGGGAAAAACAATGGCCTATTTTTGGTGTCAGTGGGAGGAATGGTTTCCCATCATTGGTGTCATTTGGCCCCATTGTTGGTGTCATTGGTATAAATTGTGCCCCATCAATGGTGTCAATGGGAGGAATTGTGTCCCATCTTTGGTGTCAGTGGGGGGGGGGGGATTATGCTCCATCATTAGTATCAGTGGATAAAATGGTGCCTTCAAGGGCCGGCTAGAGCAGGCAAAGGGCGGCATCTTGCTCCTGGGCCACAGTTTGGAGACCACGGTTCTATATGGTTTGTGTTTTAAATAGAACATGTGAGGACAAAAATAGAAGTGCTGCCTCTGCTGACTCTAGATTCGGTTTTTAGAAGGTGCAGACTCTTACGATTTTTACGCGGGCAGATCCAGTAGTATTTGACACAACATCAGTCTCCACTTCAATCCCTCTGTAGTCTTCACATCCTCTGCCATCTGTCCGCAAATCATCCTGAGAAAAAAAAACAGAGTTGCTTTCTTAATGTGTGCAATTTAAAGCTGGTCACGAAGATTCCTCCATCCATGCTACACAATCTCACACTCTGACTATTATATTTTAACAGCTGGCCCCACAACAGCAATACCCTACAGCAGCTGTATCCGATTGGATGCAGTCACCTTTCGTCCAACAATTTTGTCTGGCTTCTTCAATTTTTTGATTAAAGTGGATGTAAACCCTCACATATACCAAGTGAAGTTAACAACCTCAGATCATACACAGAGATGAAAAAAAAATCTTCCTACATAAGTTTTATTTGTATTTGTTCTGTATCCAGCTTTCTACACTGTTTAAAAAGTACACATCGTGTTACAAATCTTGTTTCCTCTTCCAGCAGTGGGTGTGAAGTCTGGGCATACACTGTTTGGGAGCTGACTGAAGGAAAGGCACACAACCCCCCCTCCACATAGGTAGAGGAATGAAAAAACTTGCAGAGCTGCAGTCTGAATAGACCAGCTCTCCATGCTGATAAAGGAATGAAGCAGCAGAACATGGCACTCAGAGCTTTGGAGTGAGATAAGTAGACTACAGATATATGTGCCGGACATTCAGAGGCCGTGCTGTAAACGCATCCTGGAACAAACACCAGGGGAGATGTCAGCGATCTCAGCGGTGAGCGGGCGCCACTGGAAGGGCTTTGTTCTAAGGTATTTCATAATGAACCAGTATACAATGCATACTAGCTCATTATGCCATTTTCTTTTTCTTACAGGTTTTTTTTTGGGGGGGTTTACAACCTGTTTAACCACTTGCCGACCGCCGCACGACTATTTACTGGGGCAGTCTGGCTCTCCTGGGCAAAAAGACGTAGGGCTACGTCGCTCGCCCAGGAGCCTCTAGGGGGCGAACGCGCGCCGCCGGAGGCGTGTTCCTGCCCCCGCTGGTTCCCTGACATCCCCGCGTGAGTGACCGGCGGCTCTGATGTCCGCCGGCCACCCGCGATCTCCCGCTGGAGAGGGAGAAAGGCAGGCGACTGATGTAAACAAAGCCACCTGTCATTCTCCCTGATCTAACTTCAGAGACTATACGATCCTGCTATGTAGGATCGTATGTCTCTGTGGTTACATCACAATCCACGCTCCCCCCCCACAGTTAGAATCACGCACCTAGGGACACACTTAACCCCTACATCACCAATAAAGTTAACCCCTTCCCTGCCAGTGTCATTTTTAAAGTAAAAGTGCATATTTTTAGCACTGATTACTGCAGTAATGGCACTGGTACCCCTAAAAGTCTCAAAAATGTCAGTCAACGGTCCGATCTGTCCGCTGCAATGTCACAGTCCCGCAAAAATCGCAGATCGCCGCTATTACTCGTAAAAAAAAAAAAAAACACCAAAAATGACAGAAATCTTTCCCTTAGTTAGTAAACGCAATAACTTTTGCGCAAACCAATCAAATTGCGATTTTTTTTTTACCAAACATATGTAGCAGAAAACAAATTGGCCTAAAATGTTAAAAAAATTTAGATTTTTAAAATTTTTTTTGGGGGGGATTTCATATAAACAAAATGTGAAATGTATTGTCATTTTTTCAAAATTGTTGCTATTTTTTGTTTATAGCGCAAAAAGTAGAAATCGCACAGGTGATCAAATACCACCAAAAGAAATCTCTGTTTGTGGGGAAAAAAGGACGTCAATTTCATTTGGGTACAGCGTCGCACAACCACGCAATTGTCCGTTAAAGTCACACAGTGCCGAATCGCAAAATAGGGCCTGGTCAGGAAGGGGGTAAAATCTTCCGGGGGCTTAAGTGGTTAACCCCTTCCCTGCCAGTGCCATTTTTACAGTAACAATGCATATTTATAGCACTGATTACTGTAGTAATGTCACTGGTACCCCCAAAAGTGTAAAAAATGTCAGTCAAGGGTCCGATCTGTCTGCCGCAATGTCGCAGTCCCGCAAAAAAAAATATCGCAGATCGCCGCCATTACTAGTTAAAAAAAAAATGTGAAAAATATTGTTATTTTTTCAAAATTGTCGCTCTTTTTTTGTTTATAGCGCAGAAATCGCACAGGTGATCAAATACCACCAAAAGAAAGCTCTGTTTGTGGGGAAAAAAAGGATGTTAATTTCATTTGGGTACAGAATCGCACGACCGCGCAATTGTCCGCTAAAGTCACGCAGTGCCGAATCGCAAAATAGGCCCTGGTCTTTGAGCAGCCAAATCCTCCGGGGCTTAAGTGGTTAATACAAACAGCTTAATATTTTCTAGGTTTGCGTATCACTAAAATAAACATTATAGCGATACCTTTATAATCAGCTCCATCAGAAATCCTTTTTTCCCCCCTCAAATAATGCAGCCTAAACAATGCTGTTCATGATATGCAAATTTGGAAAGAAGCTAAGCTCTCGTTCTCATCATTAACCATTTGCCTGGGAGCTAATATATTCTAATTGTCCACGGACATGTGACTGTCACCATAGACGCAGGAACAACTTTGACATGTGAGCAGTAACTGCAAGTCAACAAAAGACAGAAAAGTGCACTAGCATTGTGTAGAGATTTTCTTCAGTACTAAAATAAAAAAAAAAAATAAAAAAAAATGTATACTATGCTCACAAATTAAAACCCAGTTTGAACTGCATGTAGGTAAATCAGACTAGCTCTCTGTTCTAGTGTACTTAGCCACAGCAGCAGTAACAATATCCGGGAAGCACCTTCCTTCCTTGCTCCAGGTATCTGTCAATAGTCTCCACTTACACACAGCATCAGGTTTCCATTGCTAGGAGACGTTTTGAGGAAGCTTTCTGCGTTGTCAGCCTGGCATCTCCTTATGCAGAACTGCAAGGCTAATGTGGTTTGGACCTGGACTATTGATGAGCTTTTTGAATGCTTTTAGACTTGCGTGGGGCGCTAGTAACCTGTGATTTCTTTTTTATGTTCTATCATGAATGCAGTATGCTATTTAAAAAGTATTAGGCTAGCCATACAACCACGTGTTACAGGAAGTAAATTTGCTAGATTACCCAAATCAACACAGGCCAGGCCATTGTCTTCTCCCAGCAGGGGAGGGTGGGGGAAGCCGCCCCCGCTGGGAGAAGACAGCAATTATCCTTACCGGCTATACCAGCCGCTGGCGATAATCACAAGAGAATCTAGCAAGCTGGTTGTACCCAAGTTGCTACCAACTTAGTACCAACCTAGTACATTCACCCTGCCCATTAACGGTTCAAATCTTGGCCGGTTCCTGCTGAACTGGCCAAGATTCAAACCGTGTATGGCCAGCCTTAAACCTAAAAACAAAAATATAATATATTGCAGTTTACAAACCCTTAGATGTGATGGTTTGCCCTCAGTTTTCACCTAGTGATCTGGCTAGGGCCACACCTCCCATTTAGAGTGCCCAAACTCGGGATTAAGGAGTACAGCATTGTCAGTCTGGGGGGGGGGGGGTGTTGTATGTATCAGCAAATTTAGATATACTAAGAAATTGAAGCCAAACTCCAGCTCACTGCAGTTAAACAAGCATTTTTTTTTTTTTGGGATAAAGGTTCTACATAAAAGCTGATCATTGTATGCACCCCTGTCAGTGGTAAATGGTTTGTCTCAACACTCTTAGTTCAGGGGGATCCAAACTTTCCAAAGGGCAAGTTCACTGTCCTTCAGCCTTTGAGGGGACCGGACTGTGGCCATTGGGATTAGAAAATGCCCCGCGAGTAAACAATACCCCATATTGGTATCCATATTGGTATCAGGGGGGACTAAGTGCCCCAAGAATGAAAGATAAAAAGTTGACCACACTCCAAAAGCTGGGAAAGTTTCACAAAGTTTATGGTAGACTTCTATTGAGTACAAGCATTACCATCACAACTCAGGACAAAGGGAACAGCAGTTGGGTAATAGTGCCCCATTATCATCATCAGTAGGAAGAATAGTGGCCAACATTGGTGTTAGTGGGAGGAATAGTGCCCTGTTGGTGTCAGAGGGGGGGGGGGGGGGGGAGCAGTGCCTTGAGTAGTGCCTCAAGGACCAGATAAAGTCAAGCAAAGGGCTGCAATTGGAGACCACTATTCTAACAGCTACTATAGATAGGCTCTGTCACAGGAGCCCTGGGGATACATGGATCTATTTCTCACAATAAAGCCCTGCAGGCATATTTGGGCTTATCTGGACCACTCTATTATAACATTTTGAAAACGAAACGCCAAAATGTACTCTGCTACATTTCTTTGGTAAAAATAACCCAAATCAGTGTATATTATTTAGTCTGTTTGAAAGTTTTAGAGTTTACAATCTATGATTATATATATATATATATATATATTTTTTTTTTTTTTTTTTAGGAATCATTCCTGATGTACTGACGGCCCATCTCATTTCTTGAGACCCTAAAATGCCAGGAGAGTGCAAATATCCCTAAATGCCCCCCTTTTTTGAAAAGTAGACAGTCGTGGTATTTAGTAGAAGGCATGGCGAGGTTTTTGAAATTGTAACTGTTTTTTTAAATTCTAATAAAAATTTTTTTTTTTTTTATATACTGTCACCAGTGCAGTACGGCATTATCATTTGACTGGTGCGACTGTGATCAAGAATACTGACAGGTGACATTATGTAAGAAAAAAAAAAAAAATTACTTTTTTTTTTTTTTTTTTTTTTTTACTGTCATCAGATTAGTCAAAGTGACACTTTAATTGCTGTTACAGTGATGTTATCTGTAACAGCAATCGTTTGAACTGTAATAAATGGTTTTCATTTCATTGTTTACTTTTGTAATGCTGTAATTGGCCAACAGCTATCATATGGTACTCCGCTGTCCCCTCAGCCGTCTCCTCTGTCCATTTCTCATCACAATCTCCCTCCCCCTGGCTGGGGGGAGGCAGAGCCGTGGTCAGGATCCACCTCTGCTGGTCAGCAAGCTGCCGACTGCAGGGAACCGAAAGGTGGATTGTGACCACGGCTGCCTACCTCCCCCAGAAGGTGGGGGGGGGGGGGATTGTGATGATAAATGGGCAGAGGACACGGCTATTGGGGGGGGGGTAGAGGGCACCACTTTGGGGTTGTCAGAAGAACCTACTGTGACACACTATGTGTTCTTCAAGTTTTTTATTGCTCTATGTCTTCGTTAGGGAGATTCATTCTCTCGATTTGTCCTAATTGCCATGATCACCAAGAGCGTAAGTCCCAAATTTTGCGTTGTGCCTAGAACAGTAATAGAGGGACACTAGTTCCGGTTATCCCGGCGACAACCAGGGATTCCCCCACCTTAGAGGGATTTCCTCTCACTACCTCTATTGGCTATAGGACCGGATGTGAAGGGAAAGCTTTCCAATGGGACTCAGATGGCAAAAAAAAATAATTAAAAAAAAAAAAAAAAAACTGACAGGGGTTATAACCCTCCCTTACCCTATTCAAGTTGTGCTTTATCCGCTTATGGCCCAGCCTATAGCAAAATGACGGCCGGCCAAAGCCCTCTCATTGTGGGTGGACTTCCTAGAATGTCCTCCCAGGATCGGGCCACGCTGTGACAGCAGCTGTTACATCGGACACAGCGGATGACAGATTAGTGTATTGGCCCGCTGCCAATACCATGTGATCGCTGTGACCAATCACAGCAGAACCCATGACAACTGTACATAATGGATGGCTTCTATTCATGCCATTTATTGTGTACTATTGTGTTGATCTTGGATTGGTCACAGTGATTACATGGTACAGACAAGGCCAATCACAGCCCATCTGTGCAAAGTGATTAGCTATGGCCAATCCCAGGCAATTACAATCGTAACACTGAATAAATAATTTCATTCAAAAAAATGGTTGCTTATAACAGTGAAATTCACTGTTATAAGCAATCATAATGTGTAACAAAAAAAAAACCCTGATCCCCTACCCAGGGTAGTACAGTGTTACTGTGTTAATACTGTATTGCTCTGGTCATAGCATGTTAAAAAAAAAAAAAAAAAAAAGTAATAAAGAAAGAAAATATTTTAAAGCGGTAGTATACCGCTTTTTGTGACTTAACTACAGGTAAGCCTATAATAAGCCGGGAATTGCCGGAAAATGACTCCCGCGCGCGTGACGTCATCACGGCTCCGGCCACTCACAGCGCCGGAGCCGCCGAACCCAGAAGAAACGCTGAGGGATCATGTCAGCTCCCACAGCGGTGTTTGGGGGGGTCCAAGTCGGGGCTTCGTTTTAAGGTAAGTATTTCATAATGAGCTAGTATGCGATGCATACTAGCTCATTATGCCTTTGTCTTGCAGGGTTTTTTTTTTTTTCTTGATTTTTTAGTATACTACCGCTTTAATAATTGACAAAAAATACTATCACCAGTCAGTGTTCCTGATAATCGCCACACTAGTTATATGGTGCAAAAAAAAAAAAAATTGTTTTTTTAACTTCATGTTCCAAAAATTGTGACAAAATATTCACCATGCCGCTTACTAAATACCTTTGACTGCCTACTTTCCAAAAAGGGATCATTTGGGGGGCATTTACCATCCTGGCATTTTCAGGCCTCAACAAATAGGACAGTATATCAAGATCGATTGATTTTCATAACACACACACACACACACACACACACACACACACACACACACACACACACACAGTTTGTAGATGCTATTCTTCCTACAGACTAAAAAATATACACTAATTTGGGTTATTTTCACCAAGGAAACCTAATATTACATTTTGAATTTATGGAAAAAAAAAAAAGATTATTTATTTGCAAAATAATATAACAGAAATTCAAATTTTAATATATTTTAAATATTTTAAATTTATTTATAGAAAAAAATTTCAGCGGTGACAAAATACCACCAAAAGAAAGCTCCATTTGCGATTAAATGATAAAAATGTCATATGGGTATAGTGCTGCATGACTGCGCAGTGCTGAAAGCCAACCTGGGCAGGAAGGAGTGAAATACCTTGTACGAAGGGGATATGCAGGCTGCTGTCTGGCTGTCATTTTGATCCACTAGCTCCAGTACTTTGCATGCCAACCAACCCTGCCTGAACAAGCATGCAAACATTTTATTTTTTGTGCTTGCTCCATGCTAGTGACAGGGAGCGCTACAGCTAGAAACAGAGCAGGAACATGTCCCCAGCACACCATGGATCTCCAGAGCGGGTCCAACTCCAAAGCTTTATTCATGGATCACATTGTTACATAGTTTCGGAACCTCACAGGCCCTGTATTTCTATAGTACAGAATTCCTTTCATTACCACTTCTGGGCACCCCTAATGACCAGGCCATTTTTTGCGACACGGCACTGCATTACTTTAACTGACAATTGCACGGTTGTGGGATGCTGTACCCAAAATAGAGCTTTCTTTTGGTGGTATTTAATCACTTCTGCGATTTTTATTTTTTTGCGCTATAAACAAATAGCAATATTTTTTACTTTCTGCTATAGAACATTCCCAATAAAAAAAAAAAAAATGAAAAATCTAAATTTTTCATCATTTTAGGTCAACTTGTATTCTGCTAAATATTTTTGGAGAAAAAAAAAAATCCCATTAAGAGTATATTGATTGGTTTGCGCAAAAGTTATCCCCCTTTCAAACTAGGGTAAAGATATATGTCATTTTTATTTATTTTACTAGTAACGGCAGCAATCAGCAATTTTTAGCGGGACTGCGACATTGTGGCGGACAGATCGGACACCTAACTGACATTTGACACTTTTGGGGGGACCAGTGACATTACTACAGTAATCAGTGCTAAAAATATGCACTGTTACTGTACAAATAACACTGACAGGGAAGGGGTTAACAGCAGGGGCAATCAAAGGGTTAAATGTGTCCCTAGGGGATGCTATCTAACTGTGGGGGGGGGGGCTTGCTGCATGAACACAGAGACCTGTGTTCCTAAATAAGAGGAACACAGGATCCCTGTGTTCATTACTGACAGAACAGCCGTCTGCCGTGTTTACAACGGCGATCGCGGCCACTAGACCCGCTGATTGGCTCCCCCTGTGGCCAGTAAGCGCGTGAGCCCCCGCTAGCGGTCCTGCGAAGCGACGTACGGGTACGTCGTTTCGCAGAACAGCGCCGACCTGGCACAGTAAATCTACAGTGGCTGTTTGGCAAGTGGTTAAAGTGTTACTAAAGCCACAACAGTAAAATCAGTCTGTATATGCAGTAAAGCATGATTGTTATTTCACCTCTACATTGTGTTTGATCCTGTCTTCTCTGATCCTCCCCTTCTTTTACTGTCTCCAATCCATCTCCTAATAGAGCCTTGGTGTCACTCTGCACATGCTCAGTTTGGGGTGTATTGCTAGAAAGTTTGTTTTTTTCTTGGAGAGTGCATGTGATGAGCACAGGGCCAATCAGCACTGTCCAGACAGAGGGTCAGGGGTCATGCAGACTCATAGGAAAGTCAGAGGAGAATGAAAACTCCTTCTACAAGCTGTAACCAGACACTGATAAGAGTCACAAGTCTGCTATATACTGCTGATGTGAAAAGGGTATATAGCAGTTTATATTTACTAAAACTATAGAGCAGATATAGTGATGCAGGCGCTCCTGGGTTCAGTAACACTGTAACACCAATGCTATCCATACAGTCACTGAAACCATTTATAAAGTCTTATTGAACTTTCATTAAAGTGTGAACACAGCAGACTTCCCTCAGGAGGTCATACCTGTACCCCGTGCACAACGTAAACCTTCTCCGCTTCACTCAGTACCACCGAAGCCATGCCGCAGCTCTAAACCCTTCCTCCAATGCTGTGCCGCAACGTCATCTAAACGCGACCACGTGCGACTTCCGCACCGCACTTCTGCCCATTCAGTCGCCTAGCCAGGAGTCTGGCGTCATCAGCGTTGCGTCCGCTGTGTGTTAGCTGTTCCCTCCCCCTTTGTGTTGTGGTGGGTGCGGCGGAGGTGCCCTCTGCTCCCATCCCTCACAATCCCCCCACCTTTCTCAGTGTGGCTGGGAAACCCCGGGGCTTGTCAAGGGCCTGTTACCAGGAAGAAGAAGACAGCAGAGAATTGTCTGCAAGCGGTAAGAGACACCTGAATGCTGGGTACACATCAATAACAGAGTGCATGTCAGCTGGAGCCTGTGACGTCTTGTATACAGGAGGGGGACATGTACTGGTGTGAGAGTTCAGTGTGTGGGTTATAGCTTGCTGCATGGCAGACTTTTACGTTAAAGAGTCCCTGTCACCAAATGTAAACACAGGCTGGGAGTCAGTACTCTGTACACACAGGGCATCTTCTTGGCAGGATCACTGACTATTATTGTGGTAAAGGTGGCAGATCTGCATTAGTGTGGGATTTGCTGTCAGGGGGGCCCTGGGCTGATTATGGATGGGAGACTGCTGCTAAAAATGTGTCAAAATCAGCAATGGCGGGACCGCTAGGAGGTTGCCTGTGAGTTGCTACCCTTGTAGCAAGATGTCGTTTACACCGTTGGCAAACAAAAAGTCATCAATGAATGGGCCAGTGACATTTCGCAGTATCTGGCCACAGAGGGAGTGATTCCATAGAGACACACAGGCAGCCTTCTTAACAAATCCCGCCACTGGTGATTTGTGTCTAGAGGAGAATCGCCCCTTTGGAATCAGCTTTACACCTTGTTAACTACGTAACATTAAGCGAATATGCACGCTCATGGCGCATTGCTGTGTGGCACCGCACACTACTTGCAATGGTGCGATGTGGTGCCATTTATTCTGAATGGCACCCCCAATGCACCTTGCTGCTAGAGGTACCCAGAAATGCACTGCTGTCCAAGTTCTGAACCACACAGTGATGGTGTGAACCTTGCAACCCCAGATGTTTTGAAACTACATTTCCCATGATACTCAACTACACTGCAGAGTGCATAAGCATCATGGGAAATGTAGTTCCAAAACATCTGGGGTGCCAAGGTTCGCCATCACTGCACTAAGGTGTGTGCAGGTCGATTCATTTTGAACGAAGTGCACATTGATGTTTGCAAAACCATGCATGCTTTAACTACTTGCCACCCAATTCTGACACTTTTCTCCGCTACAAATCATCATTTTTTTTTTTTTGCTAGAAAATTACCCAGAACCCCCAAATATATATATATATCAATTTTTTTCTTTTTTTTTAGCAGTGACCCTAGGGAATAAAACTGCAGTCGTTGCAATTTTTTATGTCACACGGTATATACACGGCACGTTTTCGAATGTGGTTTTTTTTTTTTTTTTTTTTTGGAAAAACACTTTCATGAATTAGAAAAAAAACAAAGCACAAATATTTACCCCAATTTTTTTTTGCATAAAGTGAAAAATGAGGTAATACTGAGTAAATAGATACATAACATGCCAAGCTTTAAAATTGCGCTAACTCGTGGAATGGCGCCAAACTTCAGTAATTAAAAATCTCCATGTTCAATGTTTTAAACACTTTTACAGCTTACAAGTTTAGAGTTACAGAGAAGGTCTAGTGCTAGAATTATTGCTCTGGCTCTAATGATCGCAGCAATACCTTACCTGTATGGTTTGAATGCCGTTTTACGTATGCATGCGAGCACAAAGTGTTGGGGGTGCTTTAAAAAAAACATATTTTTTATTCACACTTTCCCTTTAATTTTGTTTATTTTTTCATCCCTTTTTTTTCCTTTTACAAGGAATGTAAACACCCCTAGTAATAGAAATAGGGCATGACAGGTACTCTTTACAGGGAGATATGAGGTCTCTTAGGCTCCTTTCACACGGCCGCTCCGTGTGAGAGCTCCGCTGCGGGACTTTTTTTTTTTTTTTTCCACGGAGCGGATGACATTTCTGTCATCCGCTCCGTGTGCCCGCATATCATCCTATCCGTTTGCGGATGATATGCGGACCTTAATGTAAGTATATGGCACTGCGGATGTCAGCGGATGACACCGCTGACATCCGATTTTCCTTCCTTTCCGTTTTTTACACGGATGGAAAAATGGGGTTCTGTTCCGTTCCAAAAAACGGAACAGAACTGAAAGGAGGAAAATCGGATGTCAGCGGATGGTATTCCGCTGACATCCGCAGTGCCATTCACTTACATTGATGTCCGCAAATCATCCGCAAAAAAATAGGATGATTTGCGGACACACGGAAAGCAGCGGAGCGGCCGTGTGAAAGGACCCTTAGGTCCCCTGATCTCTTCTCTAGAAAGCCCAAAAAAAATTGATCGCACAAAAAAAAAATCCCACTGTGTACATCTGCTGGTGCCAGAAATGACCGCTTCCGGCCTCTGAGAGTCATAGAGATGGCCGGGGACCATCTGGTCTATGGCCAGCTTTATAATAGGCTGCCGCCGGCGGATTTATTCTCTGGCTCCCAAACACAGGTGAGAACAGAGAAGCACCGGAGAGCTGCGTAATGGGGGGCATCCCCTCTCGCCGCCTGTAAAAGCAATCAAGCAACTATGATGGCTTTTATATTGCAGGGAATCGCCCGCTAAAAAAAAGATATCGGAATGATGCCTGTAGCTGCAGTCATCATTCAGATATTTAAACTTGAAGTCCCCAACGTCATAGGACGTCAACCTGGGGGAAGTGGTTAGCACACAAAGGTGAAACGCTAGTAGGGATGCACAATACTTTTTTTTTTTTTTTTTAGTACTTGCCAATACATACTGCAACTAATTTGTTTACACTTTAGCTGTCAGCAATGGTACAAAGCATTGAAAAGTTCACACTAGGTCGCTCCGACTTAGGGGGCGACCTGTGAAGTCGCGTGCAGCGCGACTTCGGCGCGACTTGCACGGACTTCATAAAATTTATGTCAATGCAAGTCACCTCCAGGTCGCCCCGAAGTAGTACAGGACCCTTTTTCTAAGTCGGAGCGACTTGTGTCGCTCCTATTAGAACTGGTCCTGTACTACTCAATGACCGCGACGGTGCACGACTTGCCAGGCTGACCAAGTCGCCTGACAAGTCGTATTAGTGTGAACCGGCACTAAATGTTGCGATTTTTTTCACTGTGAAGCGTGTAAAAATATTAACAAACAAAGCAAACAAAATTTTTTTAATTGTTAATAATTTATAATATAGAAGTAAAAAAAAAAAAAAAAATACAACAGGAAAAAAATAATTTAAATGGAGAAGGGGAATAAGGAGTTATTTAAGGCTTATTAGAGTAAATTAAGCTTTAATAAGGGGTTAAACAATAACATTTAATAAAAAACAAACTTTTATTTATTGCCCGCAAACCCCCACAACCACTGGCCAGGGTTGTGGGGATGAGGCCCTTGTCCTCATCAACATGGGGGCAAGGTGCTTTGAGGTGGGGGGTGCAGAGCCCCCCCTGCCCCAAAGCACCCACACCCCCCCCATGTTGAGGGCGTGTGGCCTGGTATGATCCAGGGGGGGTGGGGCCGCTCGCTCGTCCCCTCCCCCTTACTTGTATGCCGGGCTGCATGCTTGGATAAGGGCCTGGTTTGGAACCTGGGGGGAACCCCACCCCGTTTTTTTCCCCATTTTGGCGTGGAGTTCCCCCTCAAGATTCTCACAGCGCAAGTCGCGCCGCAAGTCGGATCACCCTGATCCGACCTGCGGTGCGACTTCCATTCAAATCAATAGGCTCCCATAGGGAACCATTGATTTTGAATGGAAGAAAAAAAAAACCGTATAACGTGGCTTAAAGCACGTTAAGCCACGTTTTTCAGCCTTTAGCAGCGTCAGACGTTTTTACAGCTTGACGCTGCAGCTCCAGAATGCACAGTTCCTGGGTTTTTTTTTTTTTGGAGCTGTAAAACGCCTATGCCACTTGGAGCTCCTAAAAGCTCTATGTGTGCATGAGGCCATAGAATAACATGGATGGGCATTCTGCAGCTGCAAAAAAAAAACATCTGACGCTGCTAACAGCAGCTCCAAAAACGTCCAGTGTGCATGAGGCCTTAGAGTGGAACCTGTAACATGTTCCCAGAGCTGCAGCCGCTGCCCACTGCCTTCACTCCCTGTGGCAGCACTACAGGGAGAAGTTCCCCGCACTAGCTGTCACTGTTTGAAAACAGTGTGGCTCCGTCCACAGTGTGGCTCCGTCATTCAGACACACAGAGCTACAAGCTACTTAGCGGCTGTCAGCTTGTAGTTCTCAATGAACTATCCCGGCTTTGTGGAGCGCTGTGGTAGTTCATTGAGTTTTACTGTCAGGGAGTATCAGCTTACCTCCTACAGGATGTTTGGGTAAATACACTGCCAGTGTGCAGGAGATCTGCATGGCATCAGTGATCTGCTGATCGCTGATGCAATGTTTTCCAGGTGCCTACTACAAAAATAATAAATGCACATTTTTTTTCCTACAAAAAAATGTGCGTTTATTATTATTATTTTTTTTTTTAAACTTAACTTATCCTTTAAACTGACTTCATCTGCAGATTGAAGTTCATCTCTTTCATCTGTAGATGAATAAACAGAAAGATACATAAAAAGAAACATTGTTTCTTTTTCTTTCTGTTTCAGCGACTGGGCAATGTTGTTGATAAACATTGCCCGGCTGCCTTTTTTTTGTTTTTTCTTTACAGCCCCAGTTGGGACTTTTTTTACACTTCAACTGTAAACAGGGGAACCTCACTGACAGCTGAAAAAGTCATAATTAGGTAATGACGCAGTGGCCCTGCTCACAACCGCCCCGCTTACAACCGCTAATTGCCGGCTTTTTTTTTTTTTACATTGTAAGAGCCGAGTCTAAAATGATCAGTTTCAAGTTTTGGAACATTTGCACGAGAACCATCACTTCTGCAAATGCTTAGTAACGGCACTGATACCAGTATCTGTGTAACCCTAGAAGCTAGCCTTAGGACTCATTCACACTGGCACTCTTGCCTCGTACACACGCAACAAATTTCCGCCGACCGGTCGTCCGTCTTTTGTCCAGAGTGGTGTCTGTTGGTTGAAATGTGCTCTAGACTGCACACGAATTTTCCCGCACGACAGAATTCTACTTCAGAAGTGATGTCATGTGTTGGATTGCTTTCTTTGTGTTCTTTCTTCTCTGAGCATGCCTAGTCTTGCTCATAAGATTTTTCCCCATCGAAATCTGTACTAATGAGACGAAAATCGGCCGTGTTTTGACGGTCGACAAAAATTTTATAGCCTGCACACCAGGATTTTTTCGGCCGAAAAGTCAGTCGGTTGTCGGAAGCATCATACTAACAAGCTGAAAATCGGCAGATCGGTCGTCGGACGAAAATTCCCAGCCGAATTTCCACTCGTGTGTACGGGCCTTAACTTTCCAACAGACTAAATAATAAACACTATTTTGGGCTATTTTTTTTTTTTTTTTTACCAAAGCTATGTAGCAGTAAACAAATTGGCCCAAATGTATGAAGAAAAATTACTTATTTTGTAAATTTTCTTTTTTTTTTTTTTCTAAATGTTTGTTCTTTTTTTTTTTTCACTTCTATGTCAAACAATTAAAAACCCAGTAGTGATAACCACCGAAAGAAAGCTCTATTTGTGTGAAAAAAAATTATGATAAAAAATGTGTTTGGGTACAATATAGGATGACTAAGTAATTGTCATTCAAAGTGTGAGAGCACTGAAAGCTGCAAATTGGTCTGGGCAGGTAAGGGGTATAAGTACCCTGTATTTAAGTGGATAATAGTTTATAAAATAGAAGTAAATAAAAAAAAAAAAAAAAAAAATTATCAGGAAAATGATTGAATGGAGAAGAATGAGTTAAGAAGGCTGATTAGAGTAAATGAAGGGGGTTAATAAGGGTTTTTTTTACTTGACAAGGTTGCTTTAAACTGACTTTATTTGCAGACAAAAGTTCAACCCTTTCATCTGTACATTAATAAACAGTAGGACAAGAAGATTCAATGTTTCTTTTTATCTGTCCCTTTCTGCTCTGAGCAATGTTGTTGATGAACATTTTGACAGCTGTGAGCAGGGGAAATGTGCTGCACTTTTTACATGAATCATGGCAATGCTGGATTAAAGTGGAGTTCCACCCTAATTTTATACTTACCTCCATCTTCTCGCTCCGGGTCACCTGAAAAACAAATGGCTAATCGCATTTTTTTTTTTTTTTTACTTACCTCGTAGCGTAGAAAAAAAACTTACCTTACTTAATTCTTCCTCCTTCCTTGGCCGCGGCCCGTCGTCACTTCCTGGCTCTGCAATGATTCCTGGGAGCTGAACGTCATCGCTCCCAGGAATCATTGCGCCTGCACCGCCCCCGACGTCAGTTCCGGGGCGCGCGCGTCATCCCCTTCTAAACAGCTTCTGGGCGCGCCCGGAAGTGACGGCGGGGCCGGCGCAGGGCATCGTGGGACCGAAGAAGGCGGAAGAGGATCGTGCTGGCTTCAAGCTGTCCACATCTGAGATGGCAGCGCTGGACAACACTTTTTCAAGGTAAGTATTTGTCCTAACAGGTAAGTGCAACCCGGGACAGATCAGAGGCTAGCCATTGTGGAATGCACTAGCCTTGACTGTCCCGGGGGTATTTAAAAAAAAAAAAAAAAAAAATTCCAGGGTGGAACTCCGCTTTAAGATCGTATGGGGGGGTCAAATCGAGATCACAATCTTTTAACAATTAAGTGTGCAGCTCTAATTGACATTAAGTAATTTTATACATGTCAGAGTGCATATGTGATTTATATCCTTAAGGAGTCCGTTTACACTATGGAAACTCAGTCCGGATGCGTTCCAGACACTTTTCTGCATGTGTGTTTTTGGCGTGTTTTTGATGCAATCCAGTGCATTTTTTTTAACCTTAAACAAGGACATGTGTGTTCCAGTGCGTTTTTACCACGTTCCAGTCTAAATGCACCAAAAACGCACACTGGAACACACATGTCCTTACCTAAGGTTAAGAAAAAAGGGGAAAATGCACTGGAACACACCAAAAACGCACATGCATTAAAGCATCCGGAAAGGATCTGGACTGCGTTTCTATGGTGATAACTGACCCTTAATGTCAGTGTAGATTATATTATGTGGGAGAGACCAGTCAAAAAATCAAGTATAGGGTATCCCAACACACATCTTCTATTCTTTCCCCACAGTCTGAGTTACCAGTTGCTAAGCATTTTGCTTATATTTAACTGTAGCCCAGTTGAGATGAATGGTAATTGACCACATACCACGACTATAGAGAGGGAGAAACAGGAAGTTAAAGTTGCAACACAGGGAAGTGTGGAAGTTGGATTTCACAACTAGATACTATTTATCACAGGGGTTTGAGTAAAGATTATGAATTGCATCTCTTTTTAGACATATTTTGTTAGAGGAAGTAAAGTTCCTCTGCAAACATTTACCCATAGGCAAGCCTATAATAAGGCTTACCTATAGGTAGCGTAAATATCTCCTAAACATATATACTGTTTAGGAGATATTTACTTGACATGCAGCCAGTGACATCACTGGTGCATGCGCTCTGAAAGAATGGCCACCGGTGCCATTCCTTCTGAGCTCGGTGCTGTGAATGGGGGTTGTCGCAAATCACAGTGCCGGAGCCTGCGAACCCTGAAGTGACACAGATGTGCGGACGCCGCTGCGGGGGCTTCGTTCTAAGCTAAGTATTACATAATGAGCTAGTTCTGTGAGCATCTTAGTTGAGCATCTGTGGGGCATCCTCAAACGGAAGGTGAAGGAGCGTGAGGTCTCCATCATCCACCAGCTCTGTGATGTCGCCATGGAGGAGTGGAAGAGGACTCCGGTGGCAACCTGTGAAACTCTGGTTAACTCCATGCCCAAAGGGTTAAGGCAGTGCCGGAAAATAATGGTGGCCACACAAAATATTGAGAAAAATTACTGTGTAGGCCGGCCCGTGCCCCAAAATTATTAAACAAAACCAAGAATAAAGAGAAAGTAGGGGTTTATAAGGCCAATTGGGAGAAGGAAAACCAGAATACAACTATATAAAATAAATCAATTTATTAGTACATATAAAAAAATGTGTATAGATGAGGGACAAAGAAAAAGGGGTCCCCCATATATTCACCACAAGAATAAAAAACGCAGTACAGAAATATATTCCCTATAGCGGGAGAAGTACATGCTTCAAGCTGATGTTGACGCAAGGAGTCTCTGACATTCGGTTTGAGGGTCCCAATGAGCCAATGCGTTTCGCATAAGGCTTCGTCAGGGCCAAAGAGACCGAGCAATACCGATATTTCTCGCTGCATGCAAAAAATAGTATTGGCAGGATAGGATACCAAATCCCTATAAATAATGTAAGGTGGTGGCTGTAAATATTCGTAGTATTTTTGATAGTTCATCAGTTGGATAGGCGTATGACGCACTCCCAAAGTACCGTTATGGCATTAATGGAATCTCTGTATCTATGTATGTTTATTTTGTTTTTAAATGAAAGCGAGGGAAGATAGCAATGGAGCTCATTTATTCTTTAGTCAGCTACATTGGCCATTAGAAAGCACGCATCAAAACATTGCTTTTAGTCCTCTTAATAGAAGATATGCCAAACGGTAGGGGGATAAACTCAATATTATCCCAGGGAGTATTGAGGCAGGGCAGTGAATGGCTCAATCATAGACCATCCCAAGCCATGGTTCCCATTCATAACCGGCGAAAGTAGCCTTGTTTAGTCATGGTCCTCAGTATGTCCTGCCTGACTTTGGGATCCAGAATAGGTCTCACATCCCTGTTTTTGGTTTGGGGACTATGAACAGGTTTGAGTAATAACCCTTGAACTTTTCGTCCTCTGAAACCTCTATTATCACTTTTTGAGCCTTCAGCTGGTCCAATGCCAGAAAGAGAGACCTTCTTTTTAGGGGATCTGTTGGTAAACTTGACCTTCTAAACCGGGGATATGGGAGCACCCAAAATTCCAGTTTGTACCCCTGTGAAATGGCGGAGATGTGAGGGCGCCTCTTCACAGAGAGGCCTTAGTAAAAGACTTGGCTGATTTCTGGGCCCAGGGATTTTTCTGACCCTGCCCTGAAGGCTTGGTTCTGGATCCAGATGGTTGAGGCCGTTGCCACTGTCTGGAAGCAGAAGCACTAGTATTGAGTGGTGGGGATTTTGAAAGGACGCTTGCCCTTGCTTACATAGAAACATAGAATGTGTTGGCAGATAAGAACCATTTGGCCCATCTAGTCTGCCCAATATATCTGAATCCTATGAATAGTCCCTGGCCCTATCTTATATGAAGGATAGCCTTATGCCTATCCCATGCATGCTTAAACTCCTTCACTGTATTTGCAGCTACCACTTCTGCAGGAAGGTTATTCCATGCATCCACTACTCTCTCAGTGAAGTAATACTTCCTCCTCATATTACTTTTAAACATTTGCCCCTCTAATTTAAAACGTTGTCCTCTTGTGGTAGTTTTTCTTCTTTTAAATATGCTCTCCTCCTTTACCGAGTTGATTCCCTTTATGTATTTAAAAGTTTCTATCATATCCCCTCTGTCTCTTCTTTCTTCCAAGCTATACATGTTAAGGTCCTTTAACCTTTCCTGGTAAGTTTTTTCCTGCAATCCATGTACTAGTTTAGTAGCTCTTCTCTGAACTCTCTCTAGAGTATCTATATCCTTCTGGAGATATGGCCTCCAGTACTGCGCACAATACTCCAAGTGAGGTCTCACCAGTGTTCTGTACAGCGGCATAAGCACTTCTCTCTTTCTACTGCTTATACCTCTCCCTATACATCCAAGCATTCTGCTGGCATTTCATGCTGCTCTATTACATTGTCTTCCCACCTTTCAGTCTTCTGAAATAATTACTCCTAAATCCCTTTCCTCAGATACTGAGGTCAGGACTGTGTCAAATATTCTATATTCTGCCCTTGGGTTTTTACGCCCCAGGTGCATTATCTTGCACTTATCCACATTGAATTTCAGTTGCCAGAGTTCTGACCATTCTTCTAGTTTTCCTAAATCCTTTTCCATTTGGCGTTTCCCTCCAGGAACATCAACCCTGTTACATATATTTGTGTCATCAGCAAAAAGACAAACCTTACCATTGAGGCCTTTTGCAATATCACTTATGAAGATATTAAACAAAATTGGTCCCAGTACAGATCCCTGAGGTACCCCACTGGTAACATGACCTTGTTCTGAATGTTCTCCATTGACTACAACCCTCTGTTGTCTGTCACTCAGCCACTGCCTAATCCACTCAACAATATGGGAGTCCATGCTCAATGACTGCAGTTTATTGATAAGTCTTCTATGTGGGACAGTGTCAAAAGCCTTACTAAAATCTAGATATGCAATGTCTACTGCACCTCCACCGTCCATTATTTTAGTCACCCAGTCAAAAAAATCTATAAGATTTGTTTGACATGATCTCCCTGAAGTAAACCCATGTTGTTTTTCATCTTGCAATCCATGGGATTGAAGATGTTCCACAATCCTATCCTTTAATAGGGTTTCCATTAATTTGCCTACTATTGATGTCAGACTCACTGGTCTATAGTTGCTCGATTCCTCCCTACTACCTTTCTTGTGAATCAGCACGACATTTGCCAATTTCCAATCTTCTGGGACGATTCCTGTTACTAATGATTGGTTAAATAAATCTGTTAATGGTTTTGCCAGCTCACCACTAAGCTCTTTTAATAATTTTGGGTGTATCTCATCAGGACCCTGTGACTTATTTGTCTTCACTTTAGACAGCAATCTTAGAACGTCTTCCTCTGTAAAGACACATGCATCAAACGATTCATTAGTCATCCTTTCAAGTGGAGGTCCTTCTCCTTCTTTTTCTTCTGTAAAAACTGAACAGAAGTATTCATTAAGGCAGTCGGCTAGCCCTTTATTCTCTTCTACATACCTTCCATCCTTTGTTTTTAATTTAGTTATTCCTTGTTTTAATTTCCTTTTTTCATTTATATATCTGAAGAATGTCTTATCCCCCTTTTTCATAGACTGAGCTAGTTTTTCTTCTGCCTGCGCTTTAGAAGTTCTTATAACTTGCTTGGCCTCTTTCTGCCATATCTTCATTGCTCTGGGTTTTTTTATAAATACAAAATGCTAGCTTTTTATTTTTAATGATTTGGGCCACTTCTGCTGAGTACCACAGTGGTCTCTTCCTTTTTTTGCTTTTACTGACAAGTCTAATGCAATTTTCTGTTGCCTTCAATAATGCACCTTTTAAGTAGTCCCATTTCTCCTGGACTCCATGTAATCCATTCCAGTCTGATAAGGACTCATTTATGACTCATTTCATTTTTGAAAAGTCTGTTTTTCTAAAATCTAAAACTTTTGTTTTTGTGTGGTGAGACTCTTTCACAGTTCTTATATTAAACCACACTGACTGGTGATCACTAGATCCCAAGGTTTCGCCTACAATGACATCATATACCGAATCCCCATTTGTGAATACCAAATCCAAAATGGCCTCCCTCCGGGTTGGCTCCTCAACCACTTGTTGCAGAGACAACCCCAGTAGGGAATTTAGAATATCTGTACTCCTGGTAGAACTTGCTATTTTGGTTTTCCAGTTTATATCTGGAAGATTGAAATCTCCCATAATGATAACTTCTCCTTTCATTGTCATTTTAGCTATTTCTTCAACTAGTAGATCATCTAGTTCTTTAACTTGACCAGGTGGTCTATATATCACACCTACACGAGTTACTGCATGAGTAGCAAACTGCAACGTAACCCAAACTGACTCTATGTTGGCCTCACCAACTTGTATTAGGTTAGATTTAATGCTATCTTTCACATACAGGGCCACTCCTCCTCCTTTCTTGCCTTCTCTGTCTCTTCTGTATAAAGAGTACCCTGGTATGGCTATGTCCCAGTCATTTCTTTCATTAAACCATGTCTCCGTAACAGCCACTAAATCTACATTCTCAGATGCCATTATTGACCCAAGTTCATTGATTTTTTTTACCTAAACTGCGAGCATTTGTAGACAGGACTCTGAGCTTATCATTTCTTAACCTCTGTGCTTCTGACCTGTTCTGGCATTGTTTTGGGGGGCAATTGGACTCTTGTATCTTCACTCTTTTGCCCCCCCTTCCTAGTTTAAATACTCCTTCGCAAATTCTTGGAGTTGTTCACTAAGTACATTTGTTCCTTTGAGAGAAAGATGCGAACCATCTTTTTTGTACAGTTCCTTTCTATTCCAAGTAGAGCTTGGAATAGAAAGGAACTGTACCCTTCCTTGCTCTTCCCTCCTAAGATCTTTTGGATATACTTATCCAGATCATCATCAAAAAAGGCATTCTCCCTGAAAAGGGAAGCCAGCCAGTAATTTTTTACATGGTAATTCCGTAGACCAATTTTTTAACCAAAGGATTCTGCGCATATGCACTGATATCCGAGCAAATCCTGACATTTGCCTTATGAAGTCCGTTAGAGCATCCGCTGCAAAACATAAAGTGTGAGGTAGATATGACAGATCTTCCACAGACTCTACTTGAGAAGGGAACTGTCTTGGCCACTCGCATCATACGGTCTTTCAAAGACTGACCAACTCCTATGGCTGCTACTGCTGGTTGTATTGCAAAACCTGCAACCACACACATATATATATATATATATATATATATATATATATATATGTGTGTGTGTGTGTATATATCGAAAGAGAGATAGAGGAATGCAGATACACAGGAGTAACTTATGAAAGATGATTTTTTATCTCTGTGTATATCCTGGGGCCTGTCACTTCACTGGATATATGTGAGGGTTTATAACCACTTTAATGCAGAAGCGCCAAAACGCGTTACATGCATTTACAAGCATCTCCAATTTCTCTGCCAAAACATCTCTGGCAGGAGTAAATGTGTCTAGGAGAGCTGTGTGCATGAGTTCAAAGGCAAACCTTTTTTTTTTTTTTTTTCATTTTGGGCAAAGTAAGGGAATGTTACCCCTGGCAGCTTTATTTTCACTATTTCCCCATTGGGGAGTTTTCTCTTCACTTCCGCTCCCATAGACAGAACTATGGAATGGTATGATGAGAGAAGAAGTCCTCCCCAACCAAAAATGAGGGAAATCCCTGGTTAACACTGGAACTAGTTGGAAGATTTCCCCTCTTTTAATGTTCTGTGGACAACCCAAAATTTGAGATTATCTTCACCATGAGACACAGGATGCAAAAAAGAAAACCTGACAGGTGTTCTAATCCCTCCATAACAACAGAGAAAAAAAAATAAAATTTGCCTTTAGATTATATGTTAATGAGCATTTAATCCTTGCAGTGTACATAGAGGGTTTTTTTGGGACCAGAAGAAATCTTGCAATACTTGTATTTCCTGTATGTATATAAAAAAGAAAAAGTCACCTGTGTGGTTTAGAAGTGACTCCTGAATGAGGGGAGGTTTTATTTTAAATACAGGAAATACAAGTACTGTAAGGGATCATCCTGGGATCTGCTGTTTAGGACATATAATGACTCAATTTGACTTCTGAGATTTGTACTGTCTATCTTCAGTCAATGTAAAATAGTGTTCTGAGGTTATAATGCCGTCATTTCATTTACCTTTGTGCTATGCAAATGAAGATCCAGGTGTCTTTGTGGTAGTGTGGGAGGAGCTGGGTCAGGTGTTGGTAGGGAAGTGACTCTAAGCAATGACAGTTCGTTCCTGGTCGTCGGTAACTCTTTTCTTCCTGCTTCCAAGCTGGCTTTAAAAGATTTATGGTATATGTTCAAGCTTTTCTGAACCTTTTAGGTGTGGTCTTTGGTCGGTCTGTTTTTTTTTTTTCTGTTAAGTTTTTGATGTGAAGAACGCTGGATTTGTGCTGTGGATGTCTGTGTGTCTGTTTTCTGAACTGTTGGCACTCGGCAGTTGAAAGCATGAGGCTCAGAATTGTTTGAGGTAGGACATTCTGTATTGGAAAACATTTATTGTGATTTATATAAAAAAAATAATTTGTAAATATAATATTTTTCAATTTGATTGTGTATATCTGTACTAAAGTAGCTTTGTCGGTGTGTGACTTTTACCTTCAGATCTTGTTGTGTAATGAGTTGTGTTTTTTCAGGACCCGTTCACACCAATATGCCTTAGGTGGCCTTGCCCAGAGCAGTCCCAACATGTAGACTAGGCAATTTTGCTTTATCTCCCATTTAAATCAGTTCACACCATCCTGTTGTGGTGAATAACGATGAAGGAAATGTAACTAAGGCCCCTTTCACACTTGTATGACCTGAAAATCACTTAACTTTGACGTAATGCTTGTGTCATTTTCAGGTCTGTGGACCTTCGAGTCACACCAAAGTCTGACCAAAGTAGTGCAGGGACTACTTTGAAGTCACACAGATATGAATGGTACTTATGGGAAAGCATAGAGTACGACTTGTCATGCGATTGTGCAGTCCCAAGTCGCAGGAAAAGTCGCACAAGTGTGAAAGGGGTCTTCGTGACATTTCAATAAAGTTTAAAAAAAAAAAAATGGTGAGATGTGTCCTTTATGACACATTGGCACTGCTCCCTTCACAATGCACACCAGCAGCTGTGGAAAAAAATTATACACTTTACACCCTGTGTGTAAAAAATGGCAATAGAGCAGATGCTAAAGGCCCCTTTTACACACATGTTCTGATCGGGTCCATCTGTCTGTTTTTCAGGTGGACCCGATCAGACCATCCATAGATCTCTATGTGGAGTGGACATGTGTCCGCTGACACCCGCCGGCATCCGATCTTGTCTGGGCCACCAAAAACAGACGGATGAAAAAAAAAAAAGCAGATGTTCCCCATCCTTCCAGGATCGGATCAGATAACAGTTGGATGGAAATGGACAGGCGGTTAATTTCTATTCGACTGCCTGTCCATGCCCGCTCTACATAGTGGAGTAGACACGGACCTGTCATCTGCAGGCAGATCCGCTGGACAGGTCGGTCTCGTGTGAAAGTGGCCTAAAGCAACCAATTAAATTCTGGCTTTCATTTTATAATCCTAAAAATGGCAGGTGCCTCTGGTTGCTGTGGGCAATGACTCCAGTATATTTATGTTTTTTAATCACCCCCTTTTTAAGTTCATGTCTATTTTTTTCCGATCACAAGTAAAAATGGAATAACCACTTCTCTGAGGCTCCGTTCAAATACTGGCGTATCTCACAAACCGAATTGCGGGACGCCTGTCGCCCAAAATAAGTTCTTGTACTTTTTTTTGGGGGTGACAGGCGTACTGCGATTCTGTTTGCATGATTTTACTGCGATTCCTCGGGCAAACATTGCGGCAAAACCGCACTGCGTTTGGGGTGCCATTGCATGTCACGGGAATTGCACGGACGTCCTGCGATTTGCAATTATTCAGGACCAGGGGCAGAATCATGACATTTCTGCCTGCAATCCAACACGCCAGTATGTGAACGGAGCCTAAAGGTTTGTTGATATCTTTTGCATGTGGAACGTGCGTGTTGAGCATTGGTGTGCTGTGGCACCATTGATTCTTCATTGCAAACCCATCTTGGCACCACAATGCAAAGTACTTTAGTACTACTATGCATTGTGGTGCTCGCTGCATTACAGACAAAATTACATACAATTTTTTATTAAATCCTGTCAGTGCCTCTGTTGCAGATGTTTTACCTTTCTTATGCTGGCCATACACTATACAAAAAATTGTTCAAACTCCTTTTCGAAAAACCAACACTCGGCCGTGAGAGCAGACGATCGTGCCATCATGTAATGACCGATAAATCCTTTAATGGACATAAATGAATCAGTTTTTTGTTCGTTTTTTCAAATCTACCTAGTGCAAACAGTCTGGATATGAAACACATCAACCTTTCAATTTATCGATCGTTCGGCAGAAAATTTCTAAACTTGACCTTCGTTTTTTTTTTTCTGGCTGAAAAACATCACAACTGATTAACGATTTGTGCTTATTAACTGGCTGAAAAACGAATGAACTGTCCAAATGACCGAATTTCAGCTGATTTTTCGTATAGCGTATGACCGCCTTTACTGTGTGATCACTGGCAAGCTGTGAGTGGAAATTTCCCCAGTGGGGACAATGCAAAAAAACTTTTCAAAGGTTTTACCCTAAAGCTGTCCATACACTACAAACGTTCATACAAACATTCGTTTATGGAGAAAATTGGTTTTCCCGAACGAAAACCATTTTCTGTTAGAAAATTTGTTACTTTGAGACATTTTTTTCATCCTGCCCCTTTAGGCTCCGTTCACATCTAGGCGTTTTGGGGCGTTTTTGGGGCGTTTTTCTGCTCTAGGATCAGCTCTCAAAACGCCCAACAAGACAAATCCTATTCATTTCAATGGCCCCTGTTCACATCTGAGCGTTTTGAAGCTGTATACAAAACGCCCAACGCTCAAAGTACATGAGCTTCTTTTTGGGCAGATTACAGGCGTTTTCCATTGATCTCTATTCAATCTAAAAACGCCTGCACAAAAATCGCGGTAAAAATCGCGGTAAAATCGCGGTAAAAAACGCCGCAAAAATCGCGGTAAAATCGTGGTAAAAAACGCGCGAAAAACGCTACGCTCAGGTGTGAATGTAGCCTTACATTTTCTTGTCACCATGGTAAAAATTGAACATTGGTTTGACCCCACTAATGATTTGAAAATGAAGAACTCTCTTAAAGTAGGACTATAGGCAATTTTTAATTTCTTATTTTTTTTTTTTTCATTTTGGATAGTAGTAAACGCTGTCAGATTTATTTTTTCCACCTGTGTCCCATTGCGGAGATTTCCCTTCACTTCCTGTCCCATAGCCAAACAGGAATTCATTGGGAACCCCTGGGTCACCAGAACTAGTCTCTCTATTGGAAGGTTTCTCCACTATTGCTTTTCTAGATTTGGGAATTTTCTTATTACTTTCAACGATAATAATATATAGGACAAATAAGGTGAATCTCCTTAAGGCTGAGTTCACACTGGCACTAAAAGCAGGCATTTGAGAGGTATTTAAGTGTGAGCAAGCCCTTACGGGGACACAGACAACAATAAAAACTGACAGGAGTTTTAATCTATCTCTACTCTATCCAAAACTTTAAAAACAGTTTTGCCTTTAGTTATACTTTAAAGCTAAAATTTTCGCACAAAATTCTACCAGTGTGTAGCCACCAGATGAAAAATTATGTTTTGGCAAATGAGTTACAAATTATTTGTCAAGGTTGATTCGGGCTGCATTCACACCCGAGCGTTTTTGTCAGGCACTTTTTTGGCTTTTGTGCAATTTTGAGCATTTTTGTATAGCCTTTTTAAAGCCTTTTTGAGCTTTGGGTTTTTTTTTTATATAAGCCAATAGAGAAAAATATCATCTGTTTCATCATTGGTTGCTATGTTTTTTAGCTTTTCATCCACTTTTTTATTTTTCTTCTTAACTTTTTTTTTTTTTTAGTTAGTTAGGGGTTCATTTATTTTGTTAGGTTAGGGGCTAAGATCAGGGGTTCATTTTGGGGTTAGGGGTTAATATTGGGGTCTGGGTTAAGGTTACATTATTTTTTATTTAACTATTGCAGAGTAGAAAAACTCTCAGAAATGTATGACACAATGTGCTAAAACCCTTAAAAATGTGAGAATCAAGCATTTCCATGCATTTCTTTGGAACAAAAATTACATGCATTTATATATGTATATGTGCGGATTTAAACCCATAAAGATGTACAGAGTAAGCAGAGATTGACAAACCTTTGTTATGTCCATTCATAGCTATAGTCTTAAGTTTTAAATTATTTATGCTAACCTTTTATGCACACTTCATTATATGTGACTTGTCTATATCTCTTTTAGGCAAAAAATATGGAATGTAAAACTTATCATGTCGCCCCCAAGCCACCGCTTCCGCGACATTGAGAGGACGGCAGAGTACCTCCAGCCAGAGAAGTGCATCCCGCCCCCCGTGGATAACTCCATGGATAAAGTGTGGTTCATCAAGGATGGCTGCGGCATTGCATGTGCCGTAGTGACCTGGCTACTGGTTTTTTATGCCGAGTTTGTTGTCATTTTTGTTATGCTGCTACCATCCAAGGATCTTATTTATAGCACAATCAATGGGATCATCTTTAACATTTTGGCTTTCCTGGCACTGGCATCACATATGCGGGCTATGATTACAGATCCTGTAAGTATTGATATTATGGAATTGCTATTTTACATTTTTTATACATTGTATGATGTAATAAGTGATTTGATTTCAGGTCTGTGTACTAAACGAAGGGTGCCAAACTCAATTTCGTTGTGGGCCGCATCAACATTATGGTTGCAGGTTGTATCTGTAAGATTAAATAAATGTATCCACAGTCTTTTTATCCCTCAGAGTATAGGTGCAGGAACCCCCCGCTGAACCATATTTAACTGTGGGTGTGGCCAAATTGGGAGAATCTTAAAGGGGCATTAAATAACAGGAGAGTGTGATGTGCAGAGTTCATCGGTGCGCTCCGTGCCTATTGCAGAGTTCATCGGTGCGCTCCGTGCCTATTGCAGATTTCATCGGTGCGCTCCTCGCCTATTGCAGAGTTCATCGGTGCGCTCCGTGCCTATTGCAGATTTCATCGGTGCGCTCCTCGCCTATTGCAGAGTTCATCGGTGCGCTCCTCGCCTATTGCAGAGTTCATCGGTGCGCTCCTCGCCTATTGCAGAGTTCATCGGTGCGCTCCTCGCCTATTGCAGAGTTCATCGGTGCGCTCCTCGCCTATTGCAGAGTTCATCGGTGCGCTCCTCGCCTATTGCAGAGTTCATCGGTGCGCTCCTCGCCTATTGCAGAGTTCATCGGTGCGCTCCTCGCCTATTGCAGAGTTCAGCGGTGCGCTCCTCGCCTATTGCAGAGTTCAGCGGTGCGCTCCGCATCTAGTGCAGAGAGTGCAGTTTCAGGGGTGCCCCATGCATAGTGTAGGGTTCAGCTCTCTTCCGCAGGCTGTTCACATCTCACTTTGTTGGGTCCGTGATTAAAAAATTATGTAGAAGCCAGAGACAGCCAGGCAACTGGCTTTTTCAGATGGATGTCAGCAATTGCACCCTATTTATTTCTCTTTGCACAGATTTAGTGTAACTGAAGGCAACTTTTTTTAATTTTTTTAATTTTGGGTAGAGTAAAAGGGCGGGGGTTATAACTGGCAGGTCCCATAAGGGAGATTTCCCTTCACTTCCTGTCCCATAGCCAAGACGGGAAGTGACTGGCAATCCCTCCAAAATGAGGGAATCCCAGGGTGTCACCAGGGTAACTAAAACAATTATCCCAATTTGAAGATTTCCCATATCAAACGGTCTTCATGTCAACCCAAAATTTTGGATTTTCTTTGACTTTAACTTTTGATAATGGTAAACAGGACAAATAGAGAAGGTTAATCTCCCCAATTGTGGCACAAACGACAATAAAAGCTGACAGGTGTTCTAATTCCCCTCCACTCTTTCTAAAACCAAAAAAAAAAAAGTTTTACCTTTTTGGTTATACTTTAAAGAAGTAATGTCACCTGTAAATCTGTGCTATATGAAATGCAAGACACTGAGCTGCATGTGACCACAGCATTAATACATTAAGTAAAAATGTGCATTTTTAGGTGCCGAAATGTTAATTTTATCTTTGTGTAGCATTAAGATTGTTTTAACCTCTATGCATGTAAACAGGTAATAATAAGTGAATTCTTGAGAATTATGCTGCAGAGACCTGTTTTCTATTGGAGTGGAACACCTTAGTATATTTGCAGCTGAAAGCCTCACTTATCAGGATGAATGTTTACTCAGGAAGGTGTGTAGTTCCATGTCTAGGAAATGCATAGCTAATAAGACACCCTGTTGTAACATTTTGTGTCGTCTTTATGAACATTGTGCAAAGTTGCTTTTTTCCTGTCTTGTGTACTTGAAGTAGTGAAACTAAAATTATTCCTTACTCTCAGGTTGGTATGTGCAATAGCAAAAACATTGGGAATATAAACTTCCATCAGGCATTAATCATATGGGAGTTTTTCTTTGGGTTGGTGCAAAAACTAATATTTCAGGTTCTGTTAGACACTGGCATGAGTTACACCACTTAAAGTTCTTAGTATAACAGAAGAATGTTACCACTTCAGGTACAAGAGACGCACTTTAAAGTGGGTCTTGCATTCCACGTTAGGACCACTTCTTTAGTGTGGAATCCCTCCCCCTTGCTGAAATGCTGCATTAAACGTTTAAAAAAATAAATAAAAGACTTAAAGGAGGAAAAAGTTAGACAATTTGTATATTCACCTTTCTGCCGGCTTTGATAGTGCAGGGGTTAACGTCATCATCCTGCTAACAAGATCCTGGAGAATATTGATTTTTCAATATTTCACCTGAAGACTTTGCAGCTTATAGTGCAGGATTGTCTTCTCAGAGGGAGGGTGACGTCACCCTTGACTGATGATGGTTACGTGGATGAAAGGGCAAGTGCACTACCTAACTTTCTCTACCCCCCCCCCCCCCCCCCACAGGTACATTTAAAAAAAAAAAAAAAAAATGTCATGCACTGCTACGATAAGGAGGAGGGGGTCAGACTTTGCTGTTGAGGTGCAAGGTCCTCCTTAAATTGATGCAGGCACAGTGTTCGTTGATGCCATGCCATGGCATGCATGTTACCACGGCGGGTTGGACTCCCATCTTGAGTCCAACTTTTTTTTTTTTTTTTTAATTCAGTAACACAATTGCAACTGACTCAAATTGGCATCTCCTTTTGTCTCCAGACAAAAATGTTACCTCTGTACTGGGCACCCTCGGCAACAGTCAGGATCAACAGCATACACCATCTTATGAATGGGAACCACCAAGGCTTTTCATTGTTTTTCTGTATCCTTGCCATGCGGGATCTAGCTATAGTGTAATATCTGTGGTGTCTGTGTGGATGTTTGGGAATACATGTTGAGCCTCTATGCTGATGACCTGTTGCTCTGTCGCCATTCCCAGTTCTGGTTACATACCGTCTCCAATTTTTCTGCTCAAAGCAACTTTAAAGCTCAACTCTGGGGGAAAAAAAAATAAAAATTTCTTGCAGTGGAGCTGTGCCCACATTGCAAGGGTTAAATGTTCATTTTTGTCTAGAGCAGTGGTCTCCAAATTGCGGTCTGAGGGACACTCCTCCTCCCTCTGACGTCAACAGTGGGGTATTATTCTTTCCACTTATGCGGATGATGAAGCATAAATTCTTCCTCTGACACCAAAGATGGGGCACTATTCCTCCCACTGACACCAGCAATGGAGCACTCCCCCTATTACCTATGATCGGGAACTATTCCTCTTCCACCTAAGCACAGGGGTGCTATGTAATTTTTTATTCCCACTGACCACCAAGCCTGAGGCGTTCTCTACTCCTCCTGGCGCAGTCTGGCCCCCTTAAAGTCTGAAGGACAGTAAACTGGCCCTTTGTTTAGAAAGTTTGGAGACCCCTGGTCTAGGGGAACACAAAAAACACTTAATTACCTCACCTTCTGATCTTCCTAGCAGCTAGTATGATCCCTGCAGCTTTTGCAATACCACATTCCACCAGTCTAGGGTCCTGTCTTCATCATTATTAGAGCAGGGTCTATAGCCCTGCTTTGGATGTAAGGATGCAGAGGGAGAGTGCACTGCCAGATTGTGGTGGAGTGGAAGCTCCAGTAAATTGATTATTTCCTCTCCACTAGACAAAACGGGCAATTAACCCTACAATGCAGGTGCAGTTTCTACTTTGCCAGTCCTTGAGATTTAGGGTTATTACTCATAAAACATAAATACGAGATGGCATTGGGAAGAGTAAGGACTTCAATGCAGTCTCATACCAGGAAGTAGCAGAAGTTTTGCATTGAAGTAAAGGAAGGGTAAGTACAGTATATGCTGCTGGACACCGCACAGGCTTGCTTTAACATAGTTTGGAAATTAATATTATTTAATACACTGTATACACACACACATACTAAATTGAAGAAGTTCTTTCATTGGCCGGTTTATCGTGAAATTTATGTTCGTTCCACCTCGGGATTATATCCCTAACAGTGCTCACGGGAACATTCAGAATCCTTCTGTAACCAATGCCGTCGGTATGTTTTGCAACAATATGGTTGCGAAGGTCTTGAGAAAGCTCTTTTCTTTTACCCATTATGAGATGGTTCTTGTGTACCTTGGTATAGAGACACTTTTTTATATGCCATCTATTGAGACTGAACCAGCTGATATTAATTTACACTGACAAGGTGCAGGATTGCTTTCCAATTACTGATAGATTTAAGCCGGTGTCTTGGCTTTCCATGCCTTTTTGCACCTCCTTCTTCATGTGTTCAATTCTTTTTCTAGAAAAAAGAACAGAATATAGGTCATATGGTATGTAGTAGGGGTCTTCTTGAGGTGCTTAAACAGCCCAATACCCAGGGAGCACCAACTAAATTACAAAATGACAAAAGAAGGGGGGGGGGGGAAGGAAAGTATATATGGGTGTTGAACGGTGGACCCTGTGTATATCAGTTTACTTCATAACAATGCAAATATATAGAAAATTACCAAAATTGTTTATTCATACATAGAAAAATGTATTAAAAAAAATGAAGAATTCCAAGGGGCATATACAGAGTCCTCAAACATAAAAAAACAGGTATGTATTGAAGATAATCAGACATGAGAAGTATACCACATGGAGTTTGCCTACATGTTTCGCGGTACACACTGCTTCTTCTGGGCTTTTTTCCCTGTGTCTGACTCAACAAATCTAATTTACAAAACAGGATCCACGGTTCAATGCCTATATACAGTATCTCACAAAACCGAGTACACCCCTCACATTTTTGTGAATAATTTATTATATCTTTTCATGTCACAACACTGAAGTAATGACACTTTGCTACAATGTAAAGTAGTGAGTGTACAGCTTGTATAAGGCTCCTTTAACACGGGGGGTGCGCCCAATGGAATCCCATTTTGCTCAGCGGGGATCGATTCGCTGAGCAGGCGGATGACCGCTCCATCTCCGCTGTGTGCAGAGATGGAGCTGTCAGAGCCCCGCTCTCCTCTATGGGAGATCGGATGATAATGGACCGCCTGTCTGTTAACATCCAATCTTATCTGATCCTCCAGATGGATGGAAAAAAGGGATTCCATCCATCCAGATTTCAATTTTCAATTATCAGTTTTTTTGCTGCCTGGTCTCAGGAGTGGCCAAACAGCTCCCTGCTGGGACGTTTGTCCTAGTTTCATTTTTAAATGTCTTAAAGGGCACCTTTTTTTTTTTTGGCTTGGATTTTTTTTATTTTGTTTTTGATGCTGCTGTCTCCGGTTCCTGCTGGATATGCCGGCTGGGTTTCGGACTGGCTATATGAGAGCCTTAAGGTCTCCCAGTTTGTGCCAGCGAGCGATTGCCGACTGTAGCTCCGCGCTGGGTCTGCACAGCGACTATAGTTCCATGGACGGGGACGCACACATCTGGCATGTCGGAGTCGCAGCCTACCCCTTGGCCGACAGCACCCTTAATGCGGTGCGGAGGCTGCCTGTCAAGATGGATGCCCACCCTCAGCAGCGTGGTTTGGTAAGTACAGTCCCCCTGTCTGGTTATTGGGCCTGGGGTGAACGTGGGCGACCTCTGAGGGGAGTAGGTCTTTAGGTACCCACTCCTGATTTTCACCCCCCCCCCTTTTATATGCGGGTCTCCTGGGATCCTTACCTCCTGCCATGACCTCTCCCTACCCTGATGGACCCCGAGTCACTGATTTAGTGGGGGCTCCCTTTAGTGTAGCGGCACCTGTGGGTGCTAAGCAGGGTAGTAGATGGCGGGATGGGGGCTTAGGGGGTGTGTGGGCTGCACTGACCGCTCGGGGGGGGGGGGGGGATCTTCACCGTTTTTATAGTACAGGCCTCGGCTGGTGTTATCTCCTACACTGGAGCCGGCGGCCATTTTCTTGGAGACCAGGGATGCTAAGTGAGCGGGAAGCCGCTGCCTCTAGTGGGCGGGGGCTCAATGGGCGTTTCTTGTTACACTGATCAGCGCTGTCCAGACATGCTGCTCTCATGGTGTGGTAACTAGCCTGGGGAGAGTGCTATTTCTTGGCCTCATTACTGCATTTACAGGGGGGGTTCAGGCCCTGGAGGGGCTTTAGTTATTCCCTGATTTATTCTGTGCACAGTGATCGCCTCTTAAAGGCGCGGTACACGCAGGGGGGGGGGGGCGGCGGTCTTGCTGGAACCTGTGGTGCTTCACAGTTTTGCTGCTACAGGAGGCCTTTGATCCTGCCTGTAGGTGTTGCCTCATTACCCTTGCGGTACAGGTTCCAGTGCTTCCACGTTCCCTGTCTGGTCCGTGTACATATACTGCTAGGCCATGTTTCTAACATGGACTCCTCAAGTTTATCGGCGACCCCTGATGTATCCCTGGGGCCAGCATCTGACGCTCATGATGTGTCTTTAATTTCTGTCATGTAAGAAATGTCATTGCAGGAACTTTTTCTAAGAAACGCCCTCGCCCCTCGCCTTTCTCGTTTCAGACCTCAGTTTCTGAGGCTGACATGGTCGCTGGCGACGCAGACCCTCTCCTAGAGGCTGCGTCCCTGCATTCAGATGCTTCTGATGCAGAAGAGGATACTTCTATGCCCGCATTAGCACAGGAAAAGGCTTTCTTTGGTGGATGCTTTCATATCCTCAGTGAGAGACGTCCTTGAACTCACGAATGCGATTTCTAAATCGCAAGGGGACTCAGTCTCCTTTGGATCCCTCAGAGCACAGCAGTCGGCCAGGGTTGTTCCCTGTCCTGAAGTTTTATCCACCTTGATAGAAGAACAATGGTGGCGATCTAGTCGCACGCCTGTGATTCCCACACGTTTAGCCAGGCGCTATCCGTTTGAGGGAGGGATCTTGCACAACTGGACGGTTCCCCCTCAGTTGGACCCCCACCTGTCGCCACCTGTATATGGTGGTGGGCTCTATTCTCAGGCCAGCCATGGCTACAATACTAGTCTCCCAGACTATGTTTGAATGGGTGAAGGCTCGGAGAACGGCACTAACGGCTATTCAGGTACCGTCAGCTGCACTGGAAATTACTGAGCACTTATTGCAGACTCTGCGATTCGTATGTGATGCTAATCTGGATGTCCTCCCGTTTGCAGCTAGAGCATCGGTGGTTGGCCAAGCTTCCTAAAAAAAAAAAAATAAAAAAATTTGGGCAGATCTCCCATACCAGGGTGATCACCTCTTTGGTTCCGCCTTGGATGAATTGATCAAGTTGGTCACTGGGGGTAAGAGCATGTCCCTTCCCCATTCCTCTAAGCCGAAGGCCCCCTCGCATGAGTGGGGTCCTTCCTTTACTGCCCAGAAGCATCATTTTCGTGCGACCGGGTCGCAGCCATCACAACGGATGTCAGGTGGTAAAGGCTCCGGGACACGATGGGCTGGGAAACCAAACCCTTCCGCTCCCTGCATCCCCAGGCAGACCTCTGTCAGGGCTCCAGGGACTCCCTGCTTTGGCAGCTCAGTTCTCTGAACATCCTTCACGGGAAGTCCTTTCTTCCGGTTCTGTGGACAGTGCTGACAATGGATGCCTGTCTGACTGGTTGAGGGGGGAGTGCTGGACACTCTGACTGTCCAGGGTACTTGGAATCAAGTTGTGCTTGATCCCTTGGACGTGCATTCTCAAAGGGTGTCCTGTCCGAGTCCAGTCGGTCAATGTCACACATCAAGAGGGCACCAAGGGTGCCCTGGCGGCTCTGGAGGCAGCCGAGATTTTGAGTTGGGCTTAGGCTTATGTTCCAGCCCTATCCGTCGTGTATATCCCCGGCGTAAGACAACTGGCGGGCGGACTATTTGTGACGACAAACTCTGGGTCAGGATGTGTGGTCTCTGCATCCGCAAGTGTTTCACCAGTTGTGATTCCTACCTTGCTTGAGGCTAGGAAGTCCACTCCTAGGCCGGTCTGTCACGTACTGGGAAAGTGTACATTACTTGGATGTGGTTTGGGCGATACGGGTGTATCTTGAGGTTATTGAGTCCTTTCGTGAGTCGAACTCTCTCTCTGTTTGTGAATACGAATGACCCCAGAAAGGTCGGGCTGCATCTACGTCGGCCATTTCCAGATGGGTCAGACAAACGGTGGTGAAGGCGTATTCTCTTAAGGGCAAGGTTCCGCCTTTCCCTGTCGCTGCTCACTCTACGCGGGCGTTGAGTGCCTCCTGGGCCTTCCGCCATCAAGCGTCAGTGCTGCAGGTTTGTACGGCAGTCACCTGGTTGTCGGTACACACATTCATCATACTTTGTAGAGTGGATGTGCTGGCATCTGCAGATGCGTCTTTTGGCTGCAAGATTTTCCGGACCGCTGTGTAAGGAGTGATCTCCTTGTTATCCTCCTTTTTGTGGTTTTGTTACATTTGAGCCGCAGTTGGTTCTTGTTTGGCTCCATGTTTTATTGTTGGCTATGTTAGCCGTGGGAATTGCATTCCTTTAAGTTTGTCCTTTTCCCACCCCTCAGTGGTTACTGCTTTTGGATGTCCAAACCGTCTAAGATTTAAAGCAGTAGCTACGTCAGTCGGTGGACAAAAGAGAAAATGGGATTTTGATCCGGTCCGCCGGAAAATCTGACAGGCGGACTGGATCAGAAAGCCTGCGTGAAAGGGACCTAGCAGTGTAAATTTGCTGTCCCCTCAAAATGCCACAACACACAGCCATTAATGTCAAAACTGCTGGCAACAAAAGTGAGTACACCCCCCAAGTAAAAATGTCCAAATTGGGCCCAATTAGCCATTTTCTCTCCCCGGTGTCATGTCACTCATTAGTGCTACAAGGTCTCAGATGTGAATGGGGAGAAGGTGTGTTAAATTTGGAGTTATCGCTCTCATTCTCTCATACTGGTCACTGGAAGTTCAACATGGCAAGAATTGTTGCTCTACATAAAGATGGCTAATGGGCCATACACACTATAAGATTTTCTGAAGACTTTTTCCTTTAGATTTACCAAAACCATATAATATGAGGTCAAACCTAAACACTTTCAATTTGTATGCAATCTGGCTGGCCCTTGCACTACATAGAAAAGGTAAATCTGAAGGAAAAAGTCTTCAGAAAATCTTATAGTGTGTATGGCCCTTAAGTCTATAAGAAGATTGCCAAGACCCTGAAACTGAGCTGCAGCACGGTAGCCAAGACATACAGTGGTTTAACAGGACAGGTTCCACTCAGAACAGGCCTCGCCACGGTCGACCAAAGAAGTTGCATTCATGTGCTCAGCATCATATCCAGAGGTTGTCTTTGGGAAATAGACATGTGAGTGCTACCAGCATTGCTGCAGAGGTTGAAGGGGTGGGGGGGTCAGCCTGTAGGTGCTCAGACCATACCTTGCACACTGCATCAAATTGGTCTACATGGCTGTCATCCCAGAAGGAAGCCTCCTCTAAAGATGATGCTCATGAAAGGCCGCTAACAGTTTGCTGAAGACAAGCAGACTAAGGACATAGATTACTGGAACCATGTCCTGTGGTCTGGAGAGACCACAATAAAACTTATTTGGTTCAAATGGTGTCAAGCTCTTGTGGCGGCAACCAGGTGAGCAGTACAAAGACAAGTGTGTCTTGCCTTCAGTCAGGCATGGTGGTAGGAGGGTCATGGTCTGGGGCTGCATGAGTGCTGCTGGCACTGGGGAGCTACAGTTCATTGAGGGAACCATGAATGCCAACATGTACTGTGACATACTGAAGAATAGCATGAGCCCCCTCTTTACGGACACTGGGCCGCAGGGAAGTATTCAACATAATGACCTCAAACACACCACCTAGACGACCACTGCCTTGCTAAAGAAGCTGAGGGTAAAGGTGATGGACTGGCCAAGTATGTCTCCTGACCTAAACCCTATTGATTGAGCATCTGTGGGGCATCCTCAAACCGAAGGTGGAGGAGCGCAAGGTCTCTAACATCCACCAGCTCCCTGATGTCGTCATGGGTGAGTGGAAGAGGACTCCATTGGCAACCTGTGAAGCTCTGGTGAACTCCATGCCCAAGAGGGTTAAGGCAGTGCTGAAAAAATAATGGTGGCAAAACAAAATATTGACACTTTAGCCCCAATTTGGACATTTCCACTTAGGGGTGTACTCACTTTTGTTGCCAGCAGTTTAAACATTAATGGCTGTTGAGTTATTTTGAGGGGACAGCAAATTTACACTGTTATAAAAGCTGTACACTCATTTACTTTACATTGTAGCAAAGTGTCATTTCTTCAGTGTTGTCACATGAAAAGTTATATTAAAATATTTACAAAAATGTGAGGGGCGCACTCACTTTTGTGAGATACTGTATGCTCTCCTTTTTTCCCCCTTCTCTTCTTCTTTTGTCATTCAATACTTTTCCCCTGCGCCATTCCATCTTATTACACATAACTTAGAGCTACGCGATTAATCGTTAAAAAATCGTGATCTCAATTCAACCCCCCCCCCCCCCCCCCCCTCGATCTTAATCTGGCATTCCGTGATTCATGTAACAAAACAAAGATGTTCCATGCTCAGAGCTGTCAAAAAAAAAAAACCAGCCTACAACATTTATCACATCATTGCTCAGCTGAGAGATAAAGAAACCTTTTATCGTGTTCAAAGGGATGAACTTCAGTCTGTAAATGAGGTCAGTTTAACTACTTAAAGACTTTTTCTGAAACTTTTTGCTTACAGGTTAAAATTTGTATTTTTTGCTAGAAAATTACTTGGAACTCCCAAACGTATATTTTTTTTTAGCAAACGTTTATATTTTTTTTTTGGCAGTCCTTGCAATATTTTATGTCCCACTGTATTTGCGCAGTAGTCTTTCAAATGCAATGTTTTTGGGATAAAATATAATTTAATGAAAAAAGAAAAAAGCGTAAAGTTAGCCCCAATTTTTTGTATATTGTGAAAGATGATGTTACACCGAGAATTGTGAGAGAATAGTGATTTTTATTGTGCAGCTCTAACATACCCTGATTTCTGAACGTCTTTGTTTTGGTTTCTTTGTATGTATGGTTTTGCATAGGTTGTTACCAACCTGTGGGGAAAATGTAATGTCAATAGCACCTTTTAGAAATCTATTTACCTAGAAAAATGGTGACGTGTTCAATACTTCACCTGCTGTATATACATATGTACTTTCTATGGTATGCCACGCTTCATGCTACTAAGCAATAAATGACACTCTTCAATATAGCATTTGTGCTTATACTGTGTATAAATAAATAGAATTGTCTTTTTCTCTAAAGTGGCGTACACACTAGATGAAAATCGGACGAACGATCGCCCGATTTTTCCTCGTTGTTTCACAGCAAGTTGGAACCGATGAAAGAAAATTTGTGTGAAAACTCCCGTACGACAAAGGCTTTTTTTTTTTTTTTTGTTTGTCTATGGTTTCTGATCATGGGCAGTCTTTTTTGTTTCTTCTTTTGTTTTTGTTTTTTTGTAATAAAATCGTACAAAAACGGTACACAATAAGCAAAAATCGTTTGTTCTGCTCCCGTACGAGATAAAAATTGGCGCTTATCCCTTCTTTCATTCAGAAGGTCAGAATCAGTTGTAGATTATTTTGTACACACTAATAGGAAAATCGTGCAAAAGCTCTTTGGACGAAAGTCTTCACCCGATTTTCTTATAGTGTGTACGAGCCTAAAGGGACACCATTTCCAGACTATGTTAAAGCAAACGTGTATATGTGTGTGTGTGTGTGTGTGTGTATTTATATATATATATATATATATATATATATATATATATATATATATATATATATATATATATAATATATATTAGGGATGCACCGAAATGAAATTCTTGGCCGAAGCCGAATAATAATGAAATGTTTGGCCGAAGGCCGAATACCGAACGCGGTGTTTCGCATTTTTTCCATTTATTTTGCCAATTTTTTGTCCTCTCTTGTCCTCTCGTGTCTCTCTCTCTCTCTCTCTCTCTCTCTCTCTTGTCCTCTCATGTCTCTCTCTCTCTCTCTCTCTCTCTCTCTCTCTCTCTCTCGTCCTCTCATGTCTCTCTCCCTAAATGTTACTGTAGGGAATGGGATTCAGTGCACACTGCAGCCTTGTACCATAGGGTTAATGTTAGTGACACTGTAGGGATTGGGAAGGATGTTGGGAATGGAAATCAGGAAGCATGCAGGCAGCCTTGTAAATTTTAATTGCAGATACAGGGCACTGGGCAGGTCAGGGTTAATGTGGTAACATCAATTACTCAGTGACAGTCAGTCAGTGTCAGTGTGGACTCGATCAGATTATACTGTGACAGACAGTCTCTCATAGTGGTGGTAGTAGGAGGCTGGAGGTGGACTAGTATGAGCCTGGAAAGGAGCACAGCCGCATACATACATTACTCACTCGTGCACTGCAGCCCGCCCCACACATTCAGTGAGTCTTACTCTCCTCCCTAGTTTTTTCAATGGCACATTCAGGAAGCCAATCACGCCGTGAGTAGCGGCACAGCGGAACCAATCATGTGTGCAGGCACGCGTGATTGGTTCGCTGAGCAGCTAATCACGGCGTGATTGGCTTCCTGAATGTGCCATTGAAAAAACTAGGGAGGAGAGTAAGACTCACTGAATGTGTGGGGCGGGCTGCAGTGCACGAGTGAGTAATGCATGTATGCTCACCGCTGAAGTGTCCCGGCTTCCCCTGCCTAACACGGAAGTCTGTGAGTCCTCCTGTCCTCCTCCGAGTCCCTTCCCCCTGTAAATATCGTGACCTCGGCGATATGAATATCGCCTACGGCCACAGAACGATAGTCGATATCATATCGACTATCGTTCAGCCCTATTGTTCGGCACAAAATTATTCGGCCTTTTGACTTATTCGGCCGAACACCGAAAGTGCTATTTTTTCTATTTTCGGCCGAATAATGTTCGGCCGCCGAATATTTGGTGCATCCCTAATAAATATATATAAATTTTCTTTTATATACAGTATATATCGAATCCCATATCTTTTTTCTTCTTTTTTTTTTTTTTTTTTTTCTTCGTAGAAGCCATAATCTAACTTGTGTTTAATTGCCAGCCAGATTGTTTTACACTAGAAGTCAAGTGTTTGCATGAAAAGCACTGAGTGCAGTCATTTGACAAACAAATTGTGGTGATGTCAGAAGTTGCCAAACCATACTTGGGTATGTTTTGCTTTGTAATGAACACAGGTTCCTAGTTTTAAACCGGTAGTTATTTAGCCAATGCTATAAGAAGGGCCAATTTAACGAACATTGGCCCTCCTTGTTCTGTTGGTGTCAGTTCAAGTGTGTGGTGTGTGGTGCTGGTACTTCTAAGGAAAGAAGGAACGTGCTTTAAAATAAAAAAAAAAAATGATCCAAGCCTAGATTCTAGATGCACACTGGACTTTTTTTTTTTTTTGCCCCTCCTAGGGCATCTGTTTTTTTTTTTTTTTCCCTGTCCCTATCGCCCCTGCTTGTTAGCCTGTGTCTCCTTGCACACATAGGCTTTTACTGGAGTTTAGAGGCAGAAAAACCCCACTGTCAGTGCATCCAGGAGCAGCAGAGTTTTGGCAGAAAAAACGCTTGAGGCTCCGTTCACATGCAGGCGTTTTGGGGAGTTTTTCTGCTCTAGGATCAGCTCTCAAAACACGCAACAAGACAAATCCTATTCATTTCAATGGCCCCTGTTCACATCTGAGCGTTTTGACGCTGTGAGCAAAACGCTCAAAAAAGTACATGAGCTTCTTTTTGGGCAGATTACAGGCGTTTTCCATTGGTCTCTATTCAATCTAAAAAAGCCTGCACAAAAAACACCTGTAAATCGCGGTAAAAAAAACGCTACTCTCAGGTGTGAATGTAGCCTGACTCTTATAAATGCACTTTAACGCTAGGTGCGTTTAACGCTTGAGCATTAATTCATTTTAATAGCCAGAATAAATTATTCTGGTCAATGAAATGGATTATCGCCCAAACGCTTGACGTGGCTAAACTTGCCTAAAGATGTTTTGCAAGGATCAAGCTTTTTTTTTTTTTTTCTGCTAAAATTCCCCTGCCAGGAGGAAAGATGTCTAGGAGAGATACAAAAATGTCCAGTGTGCATGAGGCCTAATAAAGCAGTTTTTAAAAATAAATCTAACCCCTAGCAATGCTTTTTAAAAAAGGAAGCAACAAAAGTTTCACCTTTTTTTTTTTTTTTTTTCTTTCAACAGTTTTTTTTTAGCTGTAATATACATGAAAAATTGGAAATATTAACCATTACAGTGTGCGGAAGTTGGACACACATGTAAACCCTGCCGATTATACTGTAGTTTATGTACGGTTCTAGAACTCTGAAAGTAGTCATAGGTAATGGATGATCATTAGGGTGATTCTGCAGCAAAGGTTGACAGTCACTGCAGACTGACTGCAGCAGACATCTAGAGCTGACAGCTCCCATCGGAGGAGAGTGTGGGCTGAAAACCAGGATAGCTATTTGGTCTGAAAGACTGTTCTTCCAAGATAAGGAGAGACATTTGGGGGAAGGCACTGCCCATAGACATGCATAACATGTACATTGTAACATTTACATTTAATGTACATTGTAACATTTGTTTATATGTAGTAATCTGGGGAAATAAAAGTTCAACAAAATAACGGGGTGGGCAACTACATGGCAGATGAGGTTTAATGTTGAAAAATGTAAAGTAATGCACTTGGGGGCCAGAAACCAGAAAGCAAGCTACTCACTAGGGGGGGGAACCTCTGGGGGATTCTAGGATGGAAAAAGACTTGGGGGTACTGGTAGACAACAGGCTTGGAAGTGGCATGCAATGCCAAGCAGCTGCAAGCAAAGCCAACAGAATACTGGGATGTATAAAAAAGGGGATTCACTCCAGAAATAAAGAGATTATTCTCCCGCTCTACAAGACTCTGGTCCGGCCACATCTGGAGTATGCTGTCCAGTTCTGGGCACCGGTCCTCAGGAAGGATGTGCTGGAACTGGAGAGAGTCCAGAGAAGGGCAACAAAAATAATTAGGGGGATGGAGGACATCAGCTATGAGGAAAGACTACAAGCACTGAACCTATTCTCTCTGGAGAAGAGACGATTGAGGGGGGATATGATATCAATGTACAAATACTGTACTGGCGACCCTAGCATAAGGAACAAACTATTCAGAGTAAGGAAATACAATAAGACACGTGGCCACTCACTAAAACTAGAGGAAAGACGGTTTAACCTTAAAATGCGTAAGGGGTTCTTCACTGTAAGAGCGGTAAGGATGTGGAATTCTCTTCCACAAGCAGTCGTATCAGCAGGGAGCATTGATCGTTTCAAAAAACTATTAGATGGGCACCTTAGAGACCACAACATACAGGGGTATACAATGTACGGTTAAAAGCAAACACACACACACATGCACATCATAGGTCAGTGATGGCAAACCTTGGCACCCCAGATGTTTTGGAACTACATTTCCCATGATGCTAAACTACAATGCAGAGTGTATGAGCATCATGGGAAATGTAGTTCCAAAACATCTGGGGTGTCAAGGTTTGCCATCACTGTCATAGGTTGAACTGGATGGACTGATGTCTTTTTTCAACCTCACTAACTATGTAACTATGTAGCAGTTGGAGTGTTTACCACTTCACATCCAGGTAAATTTTTGACATTTTTCAGACGCAACTAGAATCTGCGTTTCTGTCTACAGAATAATTTAAAACCCTCAAACGTTGTGGAGTGGGTTTACCAAGGGCAAATAGACTGTGCGCATTGCAAGTGCAGTTTTATACATTTTCCCCAGAGCTTAGTAAATGTGGTAAAGCTGCTAATTTTCATCATACAATCATGTGCAAGCAAAAATGCTGTTTTTTTGGTGTTTATTTCTTTTTTTTCTTTTACACCTAATTGGTGCGAATATACAGCATGTTCCCGCATCGCATCCACACCCCCGGCAGTTCACACTGCCATATGCGATACACTGGGGGTGTCAATAAACAATTAAAATTCAGGCCCAATTCACTACTCTCTACTGGCTCGAATTCCTAACCACAATCTGATGAAAGCTCCCCACTGCTCACATCATTTGAGATAGTAAGGATTGTATTTGTCTCCTCAGGTGTTCAAAATCTTTTGGACATGGCGGCTAGTACTGATGGCCTGCAGGACCGGTCACTGATGGAGGTACTGATGGCCTGCGGGACAGATCCCGGCTGGCCAGTTCCCTTTATTGGGGAGGGTCATGTGGTGCACAGTAATGTGCAAGTGCCGGTTCACATTTGTGCGATGCAGGAACGCTGCGAATATATACAGCGTGTTCCCGCATCACATCCGCACCCCTGGCAGTTCACACTGGCATATGCGATATGCTGGGGGAGTCAAAAGTTAACGACACCCCCAGATCAGATCGCATATCGCAGTGCGATCTGAAAGTTCGCACAGAATCGGATCGCACAAGTGTTAACCACCATGCGATCCAATTCTGCTGCGGACCAAAAAAAGGGTCATGTGCGAGTTAGGTGCCATTGCGGTGCAAATTCAGCCATACTAGCAGTGCGCTCCGAGTTACATGCGATCTCTGTGTTCGCAGAAATGTGAACCGGCACTAAAGCTTTACCACATTTACTAAGCTCTGGGGTAAATGAGTGCAACTTGTGAAGTGCACAGTGTATTTGCCGTTAGTAAATCCATAAATCCACCCCTGTATGTTTTCTTGAAGCAGAGGCCTTGTAGAATATATGGTAATAGTTGTAGTGTACACAAACACCACAGAATACACAATTGTTTGGTAAAATATAAAAGATAGGGTTGCGGCAAGTAAGTAGATACCAAATTTGTCAGAACTAAAAATTGTGCACGCCTGTGAAATGCCAAAAAAACTATGGTACCTAAAAAAAAGTTTTTTATAGATGCCTTAAAAGCCTTTTATGTGTAATCAGTTTGAGGTAACATTGAATTATGGGGCTATAATTATTACTCACACGCTGACGTTCATGACAATACCTCACCTGTGTGGTGCATTCACTGTTTACATACACATATGGTTCCTTTGCATTTGTTTGCTCAAGTAAGTATACACTAGGTGCTTTCATTTTTTTTTTTTTTTTTTTTTTTTTTTTTTTTTTTTTTTTAGTTTTTTTTTTTATTTTAGTTTATCACAATGTCATTTTTTTTTTTTTTTATCACTTTTTTTTTTTTTTTTGCCATAACAAAAGGGCTGACAGGTTCTCGTTATGGAGACAATAACCTCCCTGGCGGTCTGATTATTATGTCCAGATTTCTGTGCTAAAAGTGGTACATTCTTTTGCATGGAAATCTGTTGTTTTACATTTTAAAACTCGCCTTCCCCTGCGATCCCCCCCGCCGTCCTCTCGCTGTGTGCTCGGCCTATGCCGGCACCTGTCTTCCGGATCCCTTCACTGCGAGCGTTGCGACGCAGGGGGGTGGAACCGGCGACAATTTAAAAAATGTAAATACACAAATGACATGATACAAAGCTGTGATCCTAACGGATTACACTGTATCATGCCATTCCACCACAGGATTTCACCTGTGACTTTTACAGTGCCCTCCCTGTGCTTTTCCAGTTCTTTGTGCCTGGAAAATTGAGAACGACCATGGCGTCCAAAAAGCATTCTTTTTGCGCAAAAATGCTTTTAGACGAACTGGAAAACAGCGACAGCTAAACGGAGTTACTTGAAGAACTGAGCTGTAGCAGTTCGTGGGAAAATTCGTCATCAGGTACGGAAAGTGACGACAGCGATGATTCTGATGTCTCTTTCTTGCACATCGCTCCGTTGGAAATTCTGAAGAATCATTTGATGTACTTTCCAAATTCCACAAGCTATGTGCCAGAAAGAGACATCAGAATCCTTGCTGTCGTTACTTTCCTTACCTGATGACGAATTTTCCCACTAATTGCTGTCGCTCAGTTCTTCAAGTAACTCCGTTTCGCTGTCGCTGTTTTCCAGTTCGTCTAAAAGCGCTTTTGCGCAAAAAGAACGCTTTTTGGAAGCCATGGTCGTTCAAAATTTTCGAGGCACAAAGCACTCAAAAAGCACAGGTAGGAAAAGTCACCAGGTGCAATCCTGTGGTGAAATGGCATGATACAGCGTAAACCGTTAGGATCACAGCTTTGTATCATGCCATTTAGTGTATTTACACTTTTGAATTTGCTACCGGTTCCACCCCCCCTGCATCGCAACGCTCGCAGGGAAGGGAACCGGAAGGCAAGTGCCAGCAATCGGCCGTGCACAGAGCGGGGAGAGAGTGTGAGGACGGCGGGGGATCGCAGGGAAGGCGAGTATCATTCTGGGGTAATCCCGAGTGTGGCTCGGCTACCGCTTTTGGTACTGAAAGTTAACCCCGAGCCACACTCGGGAATACCGCCTGTGGGGTTAAGTGCCTATTAAACCCCCAATGTCTCCCCTGCCCTCCCCAAATTGTGCTTGATAAGCTGCCTCCCCTCAGTAGCCAGGGGAATTAATTAACTGAAACTGCAAGTGATAAAAGGTTTGTCGATTTCGGTTTCACTTGCAGAGAAGCTTGGGGAACAAACAGATCTGGAAATAGTGCCCCATTTTTGCTGTCGGTGGAAGAAATTATGCCCCAATGTTGGTGTCAATGGGTGAAATAGTGCTCCATTGTTGGTGTCAGTGGCAAGAGTTATGCCCCGCTGTTGGTGTCAGTGGGAGGAAGAGTGCCCCAAGGGCCAGCTAAAGGCAAGTAAAGGCTACATTTGGCCCCTGGGCTGCAGTATGAAGATCACTCGTCTAGGATTTACTACAATAATCTACTCAAAACCCTGTATATTTGATGAGTGAAAGATGCATTTAACATCTGAAATACACATTGCTTATAAACTAGTAGTCCTTTCTGTTTGACCACTGGCTAGTTTACTGACTGGTATTCAAATTGTACATGTTTAGGGTGTCCTTGATTATCTATACATTTTAATTTAAGTAGGTAAGGGTTGGAACCACTGTTGGGTTTTTATTGATGGTTGTGAAGCTTCCCTACTCTTTCTGTGCAGATGACAGAAATTGGTAAGAAATCTCTTTAACAGCTTGGCAGAAAATCTAACCTTTCCCCATTTTTCCAAAACATAAAAATATAACTGCTGTTCCACTTTATTGTTAAAAATAACCATAACTTTGTCCCAAGACATCTTTATGCAATAGGTCGCTTTAAAATGATATAAAATATATCACTACTCTGCAAATACTCTCTACTATTCAGTGATAATGCTCACATAAAAAGTCTGTCGTGTGTTTATTGTACAGAGCTGAATATAAAGGGTTTGAGTTAATTAAAACTGGAGAAGAACAAAATTGCTGAATTTTTTTAGTTATTCCAGAAATGAAAAGTACATCTTGATTTTTTGCTATCGACAGCGGCTCCAATTTTGTTCTTTTTCTTTTATCCTTTTTCAATGGATCATCACCATAAGTGTCAAAGAAAGCATATATAATCCTGGCTCCTTAACCACTTGACCTCCGGAAAGGTAACCCCCTTCATGACCAGGCCATTATTTGTGATATAGCACTGCTTTATTTCAACTGACAGTTTGGCAGCCATATGACAATGTTCCCAATTAAAGCGGAGTTCCGGGCACAAAAAAGATTTTTTTTTTTTTTTTTTGTGCCCCTCCGCTAGGTATGCCTCACCTGAAAAGGAATTGGATAGTTATTTTTTTTTTTTTTTTTTGTTTACTCACCTTTTTATTGAAGATCGTAAATACTCACCTATGACAGCTTCCTCCTCCAGCGCCGAGGCTCACCCCGTCACTTCCTGCCTCGCGATGATTCCTGGGAGCTAAACGTCATAGCTCCCAGGAATCAATGCGCCGCACCGGCCCCGCTCGTCATTTCCGGGCGACGCCGCATTCCCCTGCTAAACAGCTTCTGGGCATGCCCAGAAGCTGTTTAGGAATGCGGCGCCGCACCGGAAATGTGACGAGAGGGGCCGGTGCAGTGCATTCTGGGACACGAAGACGCGGAAGAAGACAGAGAAGAGGACCGCGCCGGCTTCAGCTGCCCACAACCGAGATGGAAACGCTGTGGAAGAAAATTTCTAAGTAAGTATTTCTTCTTACAGGTAAGTGCGAATCGGGACAGATCAGAGGCTAGCCATTGTGGAATGTGCTAGCCCTGACTGTCCCGGGGGTATGTTCAGAAAAAAATCATTTCTGTGCCCGGAACTCCGCTTTAAGATGTATGTATTTTTTTCCCCACAAATGGAGCTTTCTTTTAGTGGTTTTTGGTCACCTGCGTTTTTTTTTTTTTTTGCTCTTTAAATAAAAAAAAAGTAAAAAATATTTTTCACTTTCTGCTATAAAACATACCCAATAAAAAAAATGTAAAAAATCAAACTCCTTTGATTTAGACCCGGTTCACACTTCTGCGTGTGCCGGTATCGCATGTCATGTCGGAGCGCACTGCTCCGACATGACATGCGATCAGCTGTGCGGTGCGAGTTTAGCCATACAGTTTGTATGGCTAAATTCGCACCGCACCCGCAGCAAAGACGCACAGGAGGCATTTTTGCTGCCGCATCAGGATCGGATCGCACAGCGGTTCACACTTGTGCGATCCGATCCTGTGCGAACTGCACGATCGCACTGCAATATGCGATCAAACTGGGGGTGTCGTTAAGATTACATTGACACCCCCAGCGGATCGCATATGGCAGTGTGAACTGCCGGGGGTGCGTGTGCGATGCGGGAACAGGCTGCGAATTCGCAGCCTTCCCGCATCGCAATAGTGTGAACCGAGCCTTAGGCCCAGATGTATTCTGCTACATATATTTGGTTAACAAAAATAAAATAAAAATAAGTTGTAGCGTTCAAAAACCTATTGTATATATTTATGGAATTTTTATTTATTTTTTTTGCTAGTAATGACAGCGATCAGCAACTTAATGCGGGTCTGCGATATTGAGGCGGACAAATCGGACACTTTTTTGGAAACCAGTGACACCAATACAGTGATCAGTGCTTAAAATATGCCTGAGGGCAGGGACTGATATGAATGTGCAATGTATATGTAAAGCACTGCGTAAATTGACAGCGCTTTATAAGAACCTGAAATAATAAGTGAGTTAACATTTAGGGTGATCAAGGGGTTAAATGTGTGGCCAACATGTGTTACTGTGTACTGTGTGTGCTTTTTTTTACTAAGCAATGTGCTGTTTTTTACTTCCTGCTTTGCAGGAAGAAAATAACAGCACATTCCTGCTGTCAGAAGGGAGCCCTGTGTTTGTTTACCTACACAGGCTATCATCAGTAATGTCTGCAGCTGATCTTAGGGTGCCAGTGACCAATCAGCACCGGCTGATTGGTTCATGCTGCAGGCAATCGCAGCACAGCCAGGGCGGCAGGGGAGCTCCCTACCTCGGTGCGCGGATCATATACTAGGTACATGATCCTGCGCAGGAGAGCTGCCTTTTCTCTGTATATGGTCAGCAAGGACTTAAAGTAGATCTTCACCCTCAAAACAAAGTTCCCTCCTCTCCATCTCTTTCCCTCTGCTACACAAACATGTTTCTCTTTTTTTTTCTTCTTTAACTTTTTGTAATTCATTTTTTTGACTCTGCCCCCCCCCCCCCCATTCACCTCATTCACCTGGGCGGGTGATGTAAACTGTGCTTCCTTTGACTTCTGGATATGCACGTTACATATCCCAGCAGGCAAGGGCTTTCATTCAGAAAATAAGGGGGCATGCCTAGCAGCTCCTCATCTGGGAGGCCCACCAGCTGAACCCAGAAGAGCTGGGCAGCTTCCTGATGCTGTCACACTAAAATATGGCGATGCAGACCTGAGCAGTGGAAGAAGAGAAGAGGATCTCAGTAGGGCAACACTGGATCCGCTGCGTGGGTGAGTATCTAAACTGTGCAGAACCCAAAACTTCGTAAGCATGGGTTAAAAAATTGGGCAGGGGGATAGTGATGAGCCGCTTTAAAAGTTTCTTTTGGTTTTAAGCCTGAACTGAATGGCTTCACATTCAGTTCTCTACCTATTCCTCTACCCTGTATGTATAACTACAAAGTATTTGATGAATGTATTTTTTTTTTCAGGGTACTGTTCCCAAAGGAAATGCCACAAAGGAATTCATTGAAAGCTTGCAATTGAAACCAGGGCAGGTGGTTTACAAGTGTCCGAAATGTTGTAGCATCAAGCCGGACAGGGCTCACCACTGCAGGTACTGCTTTACCTTACCATCACTATACACCATCATTCTACTAAAGGGAGGAAATGTCTTGTTATCATGATGTAATAAATCCTAGATTAATGGGGATTAGTAAATCCGAGCTCCCACTCTAATTCCTAAGAAGATTAAAAGAACACCACAATTAGAATTGTGCTTGATAAAATATACTCAGTATTTGTATTCGACGCACCTTAAAGGTGATCAGAAAATTGCTTCTGTGACTCAGACACACCTTTAAATGTGATCAGAAGATTGCGTCTGGTTAACAGTTAACAAAGGAAATAATTATATAGTTTGTTAGGCTCCATGCACACTAGCATTTTGCATAAGCTCGAAAAAATGCTGGATGAAAAATGCTGATAGCATTTTGTGCCAGCTTCTAGTAGCATTTTAGTAGCTTTTAGGAGCATTAGAATTGTATAAGCTTTTTTGCAGTACATGGTGAAAAAAAAAAAGCGTTCGTAGCATTTATAAGTAGTTAGGAGCATTCAGTATTTTATTTCTGCTGGAAAAACGCTCCAAGAAACTCTACAAAAACAAAAAATATTTTCTGCTCCCAGAAGCTGAAGCTCAAAAATGCTAATATGCTATGTGTCCATGCACACTACTTTAGGCTAACGCTATTTCTCTTTCGTTCATTGACAGACACAGATCCTGATCTTCGTAACCATTGGATTATACTGCCCCCTACAGGAGTAGGACACTAGGCAGAAAAAAAAGTCTCTCTCTCTCTCTCTCTCTCTCTCTTTCTCTCTTTCTCTCTTTCTCTCTTTCTCTCTTTCTCTCTTTCTCTCTTTCTCTCTTTCTCTCTTTCTCTCTTTCTCTTTCTCTCTTTCTCTCTTTTTCTCTCTCTCTTCTTTTCTCTTTTTCTCTTTTTCTCTTTTTCTCTTTTTCTCTTTTTCTCTTTTTCTCTTTTTCCTCTCTCTCTCTTTCTCTCTCTCTCTCTCTCTCTTTTTCTCTCTCTCTCTTTTTTCTCTCTCTCTCTCTTTTTCTCTCTCTCTCTCTCTTTTTCTCTCTCTCTCTCTCTTTTTCTCTCTCTCTCTCTTTTTCTCTCTCTCTCTCTCTTTTTCTCTCTCTCTCTCTCTTTTTCTCTCTCTCTCTCTCTCTCTTTTTCTCTCTCTCTCTCTCTCTCTTTTTCTCTCTCTCTCTCTCTCTTTTTCTCTCTCTCTCTCTCTCTCTTTTTCTCTCTTTCTCTCTCTCTCTCTCTTTTTCTCTCTCTCTCTCTCTTTTTCTCTCTCTCTCTCTCTTTTTCTCTCTCTCTCTCTCTCTCTCTCTCTCTCTTTTTCTCTCTCTCTCTCTCTCTCTCTCTCTCTCTCTCTTTTTCTCTCTCTCTCTCTCTCTCTCTCTCTCTTTTTCTCTCTCTCTCTCTCTCT